>NC_090449.1:241892534-242208122 GCF_031143425.1 Pleurodeles waltl | reverse complement strand
CCATCTTGCTTTGGAGGATATCCCCCATTAGGATTAGGGATGTGCCCCCCTCCCCAAAGGGAGGAGGCACAAGGAGGGTGTAGCCACCCTCAGGGACAGTTGCCTTTGGCTACTGCCCTCCAACCCTAAACACACTCCCAAATGTAGTATTTAGAGGCAACCCTGAACCCAGGAAAACAGATTTCCTGACGACCTAAGGAAGAAGAAGGACTGCTGACCTGAAAGCCCCGCAGAGAAGGTGGAGACGACAGCTGACTTTGTCCCAGCCCTACCAGCCTGTCTCCAGACTCAAAGAACCTGCAACAGCGACGCATCCAGCAGGACCAGCAACCTCTGCCGACTTGGAGGACTTCCCTGCAACCCAAAGGACCTAGAAACTCCTGTTGACAGTGGCTCTGTCCAAATAACAAGGAAGTAACCATCTTTAAAGGGACTCCAGCCTCACTCCTGAAGCGTGAGTCCCCAATACTCTGCACCCAACGCCCCAGCTCGTGTCCAGAGAAAACAACACTGCAGCAAGGACCCCCAGGCGACTCCCACAATGTGGACACCCTGAGACGACCTCCTTGCACCCCCACGGCGACACCTGCAGAGAGAATCCAGCGACTGCCCGGTAACAAAGAACCCGACGCATGGAAGAAGCACTGCACCCGCAGCCCCCAGGCCCGAGAGGAACCAACTACTGGTGCAGGTGAAGGGGGCTAGGCTGACCGTCTGTGTGCAGCCTGTTAGGAAGCAGCAAATCCAGCAAAGTGCTGGTCCTTGAATACTGGCTTTGTGCAGTCATTGGATGAGGATGGGGTGGGAGAAGGTATTGAAGACTGCAGAAAGATCTACTAGAATGAGGGCAGTGGTGGCACCTCTGCCCATGATCATCCGGATGTCTGTGTCTGTGAAGAGGGCAGTCTCTGTACTGTGGTTGGACCTAAATCTGGATTGCATGGGGTTGAGGAGGTGGTTTTGGGTTAGTTGGCTTGCTAGGCATTTGTCTTTCCATGACTTTTGCCTAATAGGGTAACAGGGAAATGGGATGGCAGATAGCTAGCCTCTTTGTTATGTTATGTTAAGTGGATTTGTAAAGCCGACTAAACACACAAGCGGTATCCAGGCATTGAAGTAAATGAGGATGCCGATTGAGCACCTAGTTGAACAGCCAAGTATTTAGCTTCTTGCGGAACTCAAGTAGGGATGGAAGATCCTGATGTGACGTGGAAGGTCGTTCTAAAATTTTGGGCGATGTGGGCAAAAAAGTGTCCTCCTGATTTTCTTCTGTGGATGTGGGGTATCTGTGCAAGGCAGAGTGTGGCTGAGTGTAGCTGCCTGGTGGGTTGGTGGATGTTATGACGGTGGTTGAGGTAGGCAGGTCTAGCGTTTTGGAGGGCTCTGCATGCATGGGTGAGCAGTCTGGATTGGCAGAAATTCTGAAATGGCAGCCACTGTAGCTTTCTGACGCAGGTGTGATGTGTGTGCTGCAGGGTATGTTGAGAATGAGCCCGACAGTGGCATTCTGGGTGATCCTGAGGCTTTCTATGAGTTGAGGCTTGATGCCTGCATAGAGCGCGTTGTTGTAGTCTAGTCTACTGATGATGAGGGCTTGGGTGCATCTGTTGTCAGTGGGGAGTCATTGAAATATCTTGTGGAACATACATCAGATGAAGAAACAGGATGAGGTGATGTCACTCACCTGTTTGACCATCGTGAGTCTGTTGTTGAGGATGATGCTGAGGTTTTTAGCGTGGTCAGTGGGGGTGGGCATGAGTCCCAGGTCTGTTGGCCACCAGGAGGAGTCCAATAGAGAGCTCTTGTTCATGAAGATTAGGACTTCTGTGTTATCGGTGGTACATTTTAAGCAGTTCTTTTTCATCCAGTTTGCTACATTTGACATGCAGGTGGTGAAGCTGATCCTGGTGGTGTGGTTGTTGTCTGTGAGGGAGAAGATGAGGGTCAACTGTGTAGCAGACAATGTTGATTCTGTGGATCTTATGACGTTAGTGAGAGATGCCATGTAGACATTGGTGTGGGTGAGGCTCAGCGATGATCCTTGAGGGATTCCGCAGTTTAGGTTGCTGGGCTCTGGAGTACTGGGCAGCAGCCTGACTTGCTGGGTATTATCAGAGAGAAAAGAGGCCAGCCATCTTTAGGCGGGTCCTTGTACTGCAGAGTTGTGGAGTCTTGTGATGAGGGTGCTGTTGGAGATGGTATCAAAGGCCACAGAGAGGTCAGGTACTATGAGCGCTGCTATTTCCCCTTTGTCCATGATGGTCTGGATGTTGTCAGTCGCAGCAATGAGGTCGGTTTCTGTGCTGTGGTTTCTGTGGAATTCAGACTGCAAGATGTCTAAGAGGTGGTGTTGTTCAAGACGATTGGAAAGTTGTTTGTTGATAGATTTCTCCACTACTTTGGATGAGAAGGGCAGGAACGAGATGGGTCTATTGTGCTGAGCTGTTCTGGGTCTGCCATAGGGTTTTTTAGGAGAGCTGTGAATCCTTAACGATGTTGAAGAGCTATTTGCATGTTTTTGGAGCTGGTTTCCAGTTTGAGAGCAAGGGCTGTTTTTCTGGACCTGTTTATTTGGGTGTGATATTTTCAGATCACAGATTTGTATGTGTTTCTTGCAATGGTGTCCCAGCTGATCCTCCATCTTCGCTCCAGCTGTTTGAAGTGGCATTTGGAGTTTCTAAGGTCTTCGGTGTGCCAGCTGGCTCGTATGTTGATTCTTGATTGCCTGAAGACCTACAGGGGGGCTAGGGTGCCTGTCCAGTTGTTAAAGGCTTTAATATCGGAGTGCAGGTCACCTATGAGGTTTGGTTGGTGGGCACTGAGGATGTTTGTCCAGTTTGTTTCAGTTATCTAGTGTCAGCTGCATCTGAGGTTCGTAGAAGTTCAGGCTGTCGGGAGATGGGGAGCATAGATGAAGAAGTGGACGATGGAGTGATCTGTCCAAGTGAGCAGAGTGGGGTGGCTAAATCTGATCTTGTTGCTGGCTGTGAAGATGGGGTAGAGGGTGTGTCTTGCATTCTGGTTTGGGCCTTGGACGAGCCGGGCGAGTCCGAGGTTCTCTAGGCACTCCAGTGAGGCAGTGGAGTTAGATGTTTGTGGTTGTCAAGATGCTAGTTGAGGTCCCTGAGTAAGATGAAGTCATTTGAATTGATGGCGATGGGGGCAATGAAGTCAGTGAGGAGAGTGCTAAAGGTGGTGCGTCTACCGGGGGGGGTCGTGAGCTAGGGTGCCTTTGATGGTGGTCTGGTTGTAGACCTGCACTCAGAAGTGCATATGTTCCATGAAAGTTGAGTTCTAGTCAGAGGATGTGGTGCAGGTGGCGAAGTCCTAGCGAAATGACAGAGAATCCTCCTTTTGGCTTGTTCAATCTGCCTGGCAGGAGATCTTGTAACCTGGAGGTATGGCCGTAGTGATAGTGGGGGCAGATGAGGGGTTGAGCCAGGTCTCAGTTAAGAAGAGGATGTCTGAGGAGTGTGTATCGATGGTGGTATGTTTTTTGCAAGATCTGGTGTTGACGAGCATATATGTCAGGTAGGGTGAGGCATGCATGGTTTGTGGAGTGGGAGTGCTGGTGCAGGTGAAGTGGCAGTGGGTGCATGAAAAAAGTTCTACCCTGGAGCGGGGTGAGGCGCGGATGCAGCTGTCATGGGGGGGTCCAGTGCTGAATGCTTGCATTTGGGCGGCTGTGTAGCAGCAGTATTCTGATGGACCAGGGTCCATGGCACAGGGCAAGGGCTTGCCTTTGGTACATCTGATGTGTGGTCACCATTAAGAAGGTCCTTTGAGGGTGAGAGTGGGAGGCCAAGGGCAGGTCTAGAGAAGGGTGGGGGGCATAAGGCAGGAGAAGACATGTGAGAGAAATGCAGGTAAAGAGCGGGGTGGCGTAAGGCGGCAAAGCACATGGGGGCAAAGCAGGAGAGTCCCAGAGGAGAGTGAGGAGGAAAACATAGGAAAGCGACCACAGAGGAAGAATGGGCACAACGGAAAGCTGCCCCAGAGGAAAGCGGGAAAAAAGAGTGAGCTGGAGAGTGAAGAGGGGAAAATGGGCACCAAGTATGTAGGCAAAAAGTGAGAGAGCGAGTGATGAGCGGAAAATAGGCACAAAGGAATCAGTCACAAAGGAAAGCAAGCAAAGTGTGAGAGAGAGTGAACAGACACAGGAAGATGGCACAAAGAGTGACAGAGGGTGAATGAGAACAAGAGAAAGAACACAAGAGAGAGAGAGGGAGAGAGAGAGAGGGAGAGGGAGAGAGAGAGAGATCGAAGGAAGGATATGAAACGATCTAGACATCGTCTAGGTGAGGACCTTCAGTTCGCAAATGAAAAGGTTACAGACTGGATAAAAAACTCACTTGAACATATCATTCCTATAAGAAAGCTCACACGCCACGCCAGGAACAAATCTACTCCCTGATATACCCCGCATCTCTTGACACTGAAAAAGGCATGTAAAAAGGCTGAAAGGAAATGGAGAAGAGACTACGGACAGACCAGCAAATTAGAATACGTAGAAGTCATGAGGATCTACCTCTCTAAAATTAAAATGACACAGGTAGCATACTATGAGGGAAGGAACAAATTTGCTGCCACTGCTCTGCGCGAAATATTCCAGATTGTAAAAACAGTGGTGGATCGTGTTGAACCTGGCTCTTTTGACAGGGTTATCCCCAAACTTTTCCCCTTCTTCCTCCTTTTTTTCTGGCCTGTTTTTGTTGGCTTTAGGACTCTGGACACTTTACCACTGCTAACCAAGAGCATATACACTAAATTATATTGATGAGTGGTTTTCCACGATTGCCATATTTGACTTACTAGTGAGTCCCTGGTATAGTGCACCAGGTGTGCCCAGGGCCTGTAAATCAAATGTTACTAGTGGGCCTGCAGCACTAATTGTGCCACCCACCTGAGTAGCCCTGCAAACATCTCAGACCTGCCAATGCAGTGCCTGTGTGTGCAGTTTTAAACTGCCATGTCAACCTGGCAAGTTCACCCACTTGCCAGGCCCAAACCTTCCCTTTTATTACCTGGAAGTCGCCCCTAAGGTTGACCCAAGGCAGCCCTATGGGCAGGAAGCAGTGTATTTAAAAGGTCAGACATGTACTGGTGTGTTTTACATGTCCTGATAATGAAATACTACAAATTTTGTTTTTCACTTTTGCAAGGCATATTTTTTCCATAGGATAACATGGTGAATGCCTTGAAATATCTTTTAAGTGTAATTTCCCATTGGGAGCAAAAAGAGATATGAAGTTGTTTGGGGTCTCTGAACTCACAATTTAAAAATACATCTTTTGGTGAAGTCGATTTTTGAATTGTCAGTTTGAAAATGCCACTTTTAGAAAATGGGCATTTTCTTGTTTAACAATTCTGTGCCTCTGCCTGTCTGCTGAATACACGGTGGGAGGCGCTGACACTTGCTGATACTTGTACCTGAATAGGGCTGTGCCTGTCCTTACTAAAAAAAAAAAAGTCTCTACCCCTGGAGTTTGTCTGGGGCCAGGGCAGGAAAGGCAGGCTCTTATGCACTACAAAGACTTCTCTTTGAAGTTTGCCTACTTCAAAGACAGAAATAGGTATAAGTACTGTATCTCTGACACCACATAGTTAGAACACTTCTGGACTGAGGACATTCTTCCAGGAAGAAGAGCTGGATGCTGTTGGAGGGACTGCCACTCTGCCCGCTGCTTTGCCGTGCTGCTTTGCCGTGCTGCTCTGCTGCTTGCTGCTTCTGTCCTGGGAATGAAAGGACTGGCCCTTGCTTTCCACATCCTGCTTCTTGGAGCGCGCTTGGACTGAGCTTGACTTCTGTTAAGAAGTCTCAGAAACATCAAAGACTTCATCTGCCAGAACGTGGCCTCTCTTGCTGAAAGTCCTGACTTTAGAAGTGGTGCCAAATCCAGTTCTTGGGCCCTTGGGAGTAAGTTCTGGTGCAACCAAGAAGAAACCAAGCACAACTGACTCCAAAACGACTGCAGAACCGGCGCCACTCTCCGACTCCACGCCACTGCCTGTACCAGAGCCATGGTCTTTGCTGAGACCAACGACTGCAACCTGCAGCATAGGCCCGACGCAGCCGCAGAGCCTCTGAAGTCCCGCCACATGGTGAGTCTTGACTGGCGTGTCACCGTCATCCGTGACACCCAACTCAGCCGCAGGACCTGTAGACCCATGGTGTGATCGCGACACCACAAAGTCGATGCCTCGCATATTGACCTGCTAGATTCATCAACCCTGCTGGGTCATAAGGAACCAATGTCACACCATCGACGCCACATCACCTCCCCTGCAATCGTAAGGAACCAATGCCTCATCAGCCTTGCCTAGCATTAAGGAACCAATGCCTCGCCTCCCTGGTAGCAGTAAGGAACTGACGCCGCACCGGCTCTAGCGACACCTCACCTCCCCGACTTCGTTTTCCAAGGTATTATACTTGGGGTCTGTGCGACTCCGTGACAGGCCCGCACTCCCTCGCTAGTGACATCGGACTGTTGGGAACAACTCCTTAAAGACGCCATGATAGCCCCAGTTGGAGCTACTGTGTTTCTAAGTACTATACTAAGATTTAATCTTTGAAAATTCATATCTTTACGTGTGTATGTTGGATTTTTTTCATTTTGGTCTTGATTTACTTAGATAAATATTGACTATTTTTCCTAAACTGGTGTGGAGTACTTTCGTGGTGTTTTCACTGTGTTACTGTGTGTACAAATACTTTACACATTGCTTCTGAGATAAGCCTAACTGCTCATGCCAAGCTAGCAAAAGGGTGAACAGGGGTTATCTTATCTGTGTGACTCCCTTACCCTGACTAGAGTGAGGGTCCCTACTTGGATAGGGTGTACACCACTGCTAACTAGAGACCCCATTTCTAAGAAAACCCATGTTCTACAGCGCTACCCCTGATCCCTCTGTAGCACATTGTAACTACCTCCCCAGACGTTTCCTAAAAAAGATCACGCACATTTACCTCTTATTTCCCTAACCTAGCAAGGACATTAGTTCCAGTCCAACCAATAACAATTTAACAGTGAAGAAAGTGTTTTTTCACAACTTTACTCCTGACAGCTTCAAACATACATTTAATAAAGTCAAATCAGGGTCCCCACTTGATCCAGAGTCTCAGTACATTCTCTCCAAAGTGGCTGAACTCACCTTCCCAGTGATGACAGAAATGGCCAATTTATCTTTAGCAACAGGAATAGTACCTCCTTCACGGAAACATGCCATGGTCAAAGCATTGCTAAAAAAAAGAAAAACAACCTGGACCTTTTCTACCCAGGCAATTAGAGACTCATCTCTTTGCTACCTGGTCTGAGCAAAGTGGTTGAGAAACATGTAAATAAGCATCTTTCAGATTTTCTAGAAACAAATAAAATCCTGCATCGCTGACTGAGTTTTGACCGATGGACAGCACATAGACCGCCCTTCTGGCAGTAGTGGAGGAGTCAAAGATGCTGCTTGATCGAGGGGGTACAGCGGCCATCATCCTCCACGATCTCAGTGCAGCATTTAATACGTTGAACCATGGCATCCTCATTAATAGAACCTGCTGACCAAGTGTTATAGGTCCAGCATTAAACTGACTCACCTCCTTCCTGAAAGGTAGGACATTATTGTTCCTCAGATGTCTTTCCTCTGAGGTGCAGAGTCCCACAGGGCTCGTCCCTGAGCCCTACGCTTTTTAACATATATATGTGTCCATTAACAGATATAGTACAGTCATTTAGGATATCCCTGGCATCATATGGATCTTGTCTGGAGAGTCAGCTGGATGTCAGACTCCTGCCTCAAACTATATGAGGAGAAAAAAGAGCTGATGGTGCTGGGTAATAACCTCATTACCCACCCCAACCTGGATTGGCCTGAGTGCTTAGGCGCCCCCCTGCCACCAAGGCAGTTATTAAAAGCCTGGGGGTATGGCTGGACAAATCAATAAGCATGCAGGACCAGGCTACAGAACTCTCTGTATGCTGCAACGGAACTCTCAGAATGCTCTGTAAAATATTGCACTTACTCCCCCTCAATGCCAGAAGGCTTGTAGCCCAGGCACTTATCTTCACCCATCAGGACTATGGGAATTCACTCTACTTGGGAGCCCCACAATCCGTCATCAAAAGCTTACAAGTGGTTCAGAACGCATTAGCTTGAGTTTTATTTCCAAAAACAATTCTGCCCGGCAGGTCCTAGCCACCCTGCATTGGCTACCAGTCAAACAAAGGATAAAAGGTCTGTACATATCTTACAGAGTACTCCAAACAAAAGACCCCTCTATCCTTAGGCCGCTTGTATCTCATTATACACTTACTAGAGCCCTCTGCTCTACCAACACCCGCTTGTTCACCGTTCCTTTTATAAAAACAGAGCAGTCTTTTTGATAGTCAATGGCCAAACTATGGAACACCCTCCCCCTCACATTGAGACTTACCGATAACAAACTCAACTTCCGGAAACTTCTGAAGACGTGGTTATTTGATAACTAATTTGCCCCCTTGTACTTTGGTGGTATCTGTGTCACGTTGCTAGCACTGGGATGCCTACGGGTAACCATGCACTATACAAATGTGCAGAGAATAGAATAGAATAGAACAGAGGAAGGAGTACAGAGAGGGAGTGTAAAATTGAGGCAACGAGGCTGGGTCCAAAAGGGCGTTAAACTGCTTGGAGGGCCAGTACATGTAAGCTAGGGCCTAGGCACCTTCTCAATGGGATCACACAGAAGCCCCCATTAAACAGATCCTGGGAGGGGCGGCAGAGGTGGATGGGGGCACAGGAGGCAAGGGAAGGCGGGAGAAGGCACGCAACAGAAACACAGGTAAAGAGCAGGGTTGAGGCGGGAGGTGGGAAAGCTTGGGAGTGGGATGCAGGAGAGTCCCAGGGAAGAGAGGGGAGGAAAAAAGGCACAAAGGAAAGCAGGAAAAGGGAGTGTGTGTGTGTGTGCATGTGTGATAGAGAGAGAATATCGTGTGCCGGAAATTGAGACTTTTTCAGGCACCTTTTACACACAAACAGGAAAATAGAGTCCCAGCTGAGTATTGCCACAGTGACAAATCTGCTCTTTGACATTAGGCTAAAATGTTTATGTCAGGATCGGCTCGACATATAATTTATAGCTCTGGACATTTTCTTTTATACTACAGTCATATTAGTTATATAAGTGAAAAAACTAACAATATTCCCACAAACTGTATTGGCTATGTATAACTATGGCACACTTTTGTAATCAGAAACTTTAATTGAAAATCAGTGACAATATTAGCAGTCTTTTAGTTTAATTTTGGCATGGTGTTAAGCTGTTAAAGGTAATCTTTTATACATATCCATTCACTTTATCCAATTGGTTGGGCTGATGACAGTAACTCTGTACATGTGAAGAAACTGAATGTAACAAGTCAAACTATTTATGAAGAAAAATCTTCCACATTCTTAAGAAGTGATGTTGCAGTGATGCTATGTGAGATAAAAGACAACAAGCTGATCATCTGGGAGATTATTGGCCCTGAAAGGGTAAACATTTTAATTAAACACTCTTAACAACAAATTTCACAAATACAGAAGGTGAGTCAAAGAAACTTATAAGAGCACACATTATGAGATTATGATTTATACAAGTATTATTTGTGGACATTTTTTTTAATAGTTGGAACTTAGTATTGTGGACAAATTGCTAATATAACACTATTCTGACATAATGTGGACAAATTGCAAGTGAAATATAATACCCCATACTATAGTTTGGTTATGATCAGTAAAGTTTGTGCTACAGGACTGGTCAGACAAAGTGCTTGGACAGCCCACAGAAGATTATGTTTGTGGTATCTCACATACATTTATCCTGGTGTTACCCACCCTGTACGAACGAACAAGTTACTTACCTTCAGTAATGCATTATCTGGTAGAGACAGGATCGAGCCGCAGATTCTTTACTTTCGAATCTTCCCCAGGTGCAAGCCACGATCAAGAAACTTTTTCCATAGTACTTCTGTGCATCAGCAGAGGCGTAGCACAACTCCATATCAACGTCCTCCACCGGATGTGACATCAGCGGATTCCATAAAACTTCTTCACCGACACACCAACGTCAATTTCTTCTGTAACTGTTTTCTGTGCTCAAAACATGGAGCTATACATAGAAACTGCCAATTGAAACAGTGTGCTTTGAAGAAAAAAGACACTCTTGTGTCAAATAATCACAGCATTCTTAATTCTAGGTGTTGATTTCCATAATGAAACCTTCTGAGACGAAAAAGTAACTGAGTTCGCAGAGCGGGGAGGATCGTTAAGGAATCTCCGGCTAGATCTTGCTCTACCAGATAATGCGTTATCAAAGGTAAGTAACTTGTTCATCTGATAGAGACATCTAGCTGCAGATTCCTTACTTTAGAATCAGATACCAAAGCATAGTGACTCGAGGAAGGACTGCGAACTGAGATGTTTGTAAAAAATCTCTAAGTATTACAAAACCGGTCTACAACAAGAGAAAAAAGACCGAATTATCATAATAATTAAGAATAGTAAAAATTTGCTCTAGAACAGCACAAATTGTGGAAGTAACCACAGGTAATAAAACCATAAGAACATAATCGCATGGAAATATGCTCATCCATGTTAGCATGCCAATTGTGTGTTATAAACGACCTAACAACATTGAAAGTCTTTTATCCAGAAGAAAACTGGTCTAGTTCCAGAAGAATAGACTATGCACTCGTATTAATACCTATGACGAAGAACATTCTCGTTAGTAAAAGAACTCGACTCGGTGTAGGAGCCGCGGCTCGGGGGCGCCCCCCATACTGAAAGGTGTGTTCCGCCCTGGCCGCGACCGACTGAGTGACCCAGAAAAGCGCCCGACTATCGCTGGAGACCACGCGCGGCGTTCGGGACCTACCAGCTACGCCCGCCCACAGCCCCCGCCTGATGGACCGTTAAGCCCAGGTAGCAGGTGCGGAGGGAGCCCGGACCCAACGTCCGTGGAAGAAAAGTAGAAGAGTAGAAGCGAAGGCGGCGGTGACCTTGCGGCCTTGTTTTGGTACCACGGGCCTTGCCGGATTGCGCTGCGCGGCGGAACCCCTGAGCTTCCCGGCCCTCTCACTTGAACTACAGGAGTTCCCCCCTAGAGTGGTGCACTGCGCGGCGCGCGGGATCCAACAGGGTCCTTCTTGCCGAGCGATTGCTGGAACGAACGCTGGAACGGGGCGCCTGGGAACCAGATAGGGCCCGAACCCGCTAGAACGGAGAAACTCGGGGGGAAATACGTGCACACCAATACGCGGCCCCCTCTACCCCGAGTGATCTGGGGGACGCGCATGGAAGAATCGGGAGGGCTTGGGGGTGATACTCCCCGCTACGACATGGAGTAACAATGCTCAAGCAATGCTATAAGGGCAACATCTTGCCACCAAGGTCGGAAGCGACTCAGGTCTAACAGACACCAACGATAAAGGAAGCGGGGAGGGGAAGAGGCGGACACCCCCAGCAAATAACTGGCTATCATCCCCAACAAAAATAATAAGGTGGAAATCAAGAAGAGCATGGTCAAACCAAAGCACCCCAAAACGGGGACTGTGGGAGACGGAGACCCTCCTTCGCTAACGGGACACGCAGGCATGCAATCGACCACACTTCTGCAGCTGAACGAAACACTACGAGCGCACTCCCTCCAGTTTGATAAAATCATGCAAGCAATAATGGACATTAAATCATCACTGGAAGGGAAAATTGACGCCGCAGTTCGGAAGTCTCATTGCTACGCACCGATCATCGCAAATTAACAGAAAGAGTGCATGATACTGAAACGACGTTAAAATTGGTCCAACCTGAAGTGGTAGACATGAAAACTAAAATGCAACAAATGGAACTAGACATAGTTCAACTACAACGCAGAGCTGAAGATGCTGAAGGGCGCTCCAGACGTAACAATATCAGATTCCTCGGCATCCCAGAGCGAATTGAATCCCCCAAGGCAGAGGCGTTCCTGGAGACCTGGCTGAAAAACACACTTACAAAACAGGAACCTAATACAACTCTCGCGATAGAAAGGGCACACAGAATCCCGAACAGGCCCCCTCGCCCTGGAGCACCCCCCGGCCGCTAATAGCACGTTTCCTAAATTACAGAGACAGGGATCTGGTCCTTCAATACTTTAGAACATCTAACCAGATTACATTGGAAAACAGCAAGGTAACGGCCTACCCAGACTATACGTTAGAGGTACAGCGTAGGAGAGTCGCTTATGTTAAGATCAAACAATTGCTATGAGAAAAGGGCATCACTTACTCCCTCATGTTTCCAGCACGCCTACGTATAGTCATGGATGAAAAAACCCTAATGTTTCCCACACCCGAAGATGCATGGACATGGATCCATGCTAAAGGCCTGGTCGACCCTGCCAAGGAAGATACACTAATTGAAGAATGGACTACTGCTAGCTCTAGAAAGAAGAAAAAATCCAAAACCTCCTCCCGCCCCACAAAAGCACAAATAGCGTTGGATCAAGCACAAATCTTGAAAGATACCAACTCATTTGCTCGTACATTGCTGGACACCTGGAGCGAAACGGACACCAATGATACCGCCTCACATGGGGGAGACTCAAGCCCATCCCCCTCCCCGTTGCTGATGGGACCGGACCTCACACCGCGAACAGCGGACAAACTTTAGGTATAACTGACTGGTGCCCGTGGCGCCCCCCCTGGTCGCTGTAACTTCCGGGCCGTGGCCATTTCTCTCCTTCGGGGTTTTCTCGCCGAGATCTACAATGAAAGGTCGCCAATAACATCGGAAGCAGTAACTGGATCTCTCAAGACTGATCCTTCACACATGGGATTGCAGAGGCAATGAAACATCCTGAAGGTGGGCCACCTAAGGGCCCGACCTCGCTTAATTCCACGTCCCCCTATACCTGAACGGTATCCGAATGGAACTGACTTCCCTGGATGCCACCTTAGGCACCGGTTGTGCCACTTTGTTTAACAGACGATCGCTGTCCGGAATATCCTTTTGGTTGTTATATTTTCCTTTCTCATACCCTTTTCTCAACTCACTATGGGTTTTCTCTCCCTTCTTTGATGCGCGGGCTGCTGGTGGGTGGGTGTGGGGGGGTGCCCGGATTGGGTTGGTGGAGCTGTGGCGGGGGGGGGGGCGGCGACCTGGCCGGGAGAAATGGGAACTGCCTAGATAGTCCCTCAACGCCTTACACAACACAATGAATAAGGAACCCCTATATAACATAATAACTTGGAATGTGAAGGGCATGGCCGGAACTACCAAACGACATAGAATACACGCACACCTAAAACGCCACCATATACACATAGCGATACTCCAGGAAACACACATTACACCGGCAGACGTAGTGCGGTTGGACAAATGTTGGGCGGGTTCAATACATAGCACTGGTGACTCGTCCTTTGCTAGAGGGGTGCTGGTCTGGATAGCCCTGGGTGTCCCTTACACAGTGCAACACAGCATAAAAGACAAGGACGGTAGGTTTATACAACTAAAGGGCCTATTGGACGCGGAGGAGCTCGTGATAAACGGACTTTACGTCCCGAACATTAAACAAGGTGATTTCTTACAAAAAAAGATATCGCAATTAACCAATGACCTAACTACTCCTTGTATATGGGGTGGAGACATGAACTGTGTCCCGCATGTAGATATGGACAGATCACACCCCCCGCTTGTGGCCGCCCCTATAGCGAAAACTTCTCAGATGTTAGGCACATGGATGGAAGAACGACGCCTGACCGACATATGGAGGCACATGCATCCGCATGAAAGAGAATACTCCTATTATTCCCCAGTACACTTGCTACATACCCGAATTGACCTTATCCTTACCTCACAGAACCTAACACATAAAATAATGAAATCAGAGTATTCGGCCAAAGTAATCTCAGATCACTGCCCACTTATAGCACAAATAAGATGTGGTAGGCCCTGCTCCTGTATTCCAACCTGGCGATTGTAAACTCAATTATTACAAGACCCCCCTTTCAGGAAAGATCTAGCCACACACATCTCAGCATATTTCACATCGAACGCTGGGACAACTAGCTCTAGGGCTATTGAATGGGATGCACATAAGACAGTTATGAGGGGGGTATGTATATCAACGACAGTAGGAGTACGTCAAACACTAACTCGCGAACTCCGAATGTTAGAAAAAGAAATCCACTCCTCTGAGCGCGAATTCACGAAAGGCACAACAACACAAGCAAAGCTCACTAGTATGCGCTCTAAGTGGACTGAGACAGACAGCCGACTCAGACATTTTGACTACCGACACTACATGGCCCGCACACACGCAGAAGGTGACAGAGCCGGCAAATTATTAGCATGGCTCACAAACAATGAACGGAGAAACCCCCCAATAGGCGCTATTCGGCTGGATACAGGGCAGATAGTTAATACACAGGCGGAGATAAATAATGCTTTTAGAGAGTACTATAGCTCGTTGTACCAGGCGCGGCCTCCACCTACTAACGTTCAACTAA
Source organism: Pleurodeles waltl (assembly GCF_031143425.1). Lineage (NCBI taxonomy): Eukaryota > Metazoa > Chordata > Amphibia > Caudata > Salamandridae > Pleurodeles > Pleurodeles waltl. The sequence continues at coordinate 242,193,627 of NC_090449.1, read as the reverse complement.
ATGACTTCTTCAGCGGCATTACCCAGAACCGGCTAACTGCCTCACAGGTGACAGAGCTAGACAGACCGATAGGCATAACTGAAATCCAACAGGCACTGCTGCAACTAACAAATGGCAAAGCACCCGGCAGCGATGGCATACCCATCGAATACTACAGAACGTTTTCGCCCCAGATATTAGCCCCTTACCTGGCCATGCTAAAAGAGGCTCTAGAACGGGGCCAACTCCCTGATACATGCCGAGAGGCGCTGATAGCAGTACTGCTGAAGGCAGGCCAGGACCCATTGGACGTTTGATCATATAGGCCACTATCACTGCTAAACACAGATTGCAAATTACTCGGCAAAATACTAGCCAACCGCCTGCTCCTATGTGTCTCAGAGCTGATCCATCAAGACCAATCGGGCTTCATCCCCGGTTGCAATACGTTCAGTAACATCAGGAATTTATTGCGCCTGATGGGAAACTCATCTGAAGAAGACTGGCGCCAAGTGGCGGTTTCGTTAGATATAGAAAAAGCGTTCGATACGCTGGGATGGCCGTTCCTAACAGAAACACTTAACCGTATGGGCTTTGGGCAAACCTATATTGGCTGGGTTAGAGTATTATACACTGGCCCAACGGCTAGGGTTAAGACGGGGGACATTATTTCCGAGACATTTAATATTGGAAGAGGCACCAGACAGGGATGCCCGCTATCCCCGCTCCTATTTGCACTAGCCATCGAACCACTGGTCGCCCGCCTCCGCACAATGGCCCCTGCCTGGGGCGTTTTAGATGGCCGGACACACCGGATAGTCTCCTTATACGCAGATGATGTGCTGATTTTTCTTCGAGATCACACTGCGGCCCTCCCAGGCATATTGGATCTCTTACAAAAATTTGGCTCGGTGGCCGCGTTAACGGTGAACTGGGCAAAATCGTGCATATTCCCTATGCGTCCGGTTCCCGAAGAACTCAGAACGTTATCAAGCCCGGGGGATCTGAAATTGTGTTACACCACATTTAAATATCTGGGTGTAAATATATACCATGATAGCCATGATTTAAGAGATGGTAACCTAGGCCAAGTGATCAGATCAACTAGGGGCTCCCTGCCCTTCTGGTGCTCACTCCCACTGTCCCCGATGGGCAGAGTAGCCATAGCAAAGACGATAGTACTGCGACGCCTCCTTTATTTTTTCATGGCACTGCCGCTGGTATTGCCTGGCTCCTTTTTCAAACAACTGAATAGTTTACTAACGGATCTAATATGGGGCAATGGCCGCAGACGTGTCGCGTTAACCAAAGTGCTCCAACCGCTTAAATTGGAGGGACTGGGGGCCCCCAAATTCTAAGCCTACTATGCAGCGGCCCAGATACAATGGATATCCACTTGGGTTGGAAACCCTACTGGCGCGGAAGCACAGAGGGTATTACTGGATCTTGGCGGTACCGAGGTTCTACAATACCTCATGAATCGGGTCGCTCCTAAACACACATGTAATATGCTGCTGACCACTGCGCACTGGGCCTGGGGCCGATATGCACTCCTACGTGATAAAAACCCACAATACTCCCCGAGGATCCCACTGCTGGCCTCAACCGACACTGGCGAAAATAGCGGCCAAAGTGGGTCTGAACACCTGGGGTAGCAAAGGCATACACACATTTGGGGACATACATCAAGACGGGCAACTCCAAACATATGAGGCATTAGCCGACAAATATGCGCTGGGTCAAGGGGGATTCATAGCCTACGGAGCAGTCCGACAGGCAATGCGTGCATGGTGGAAGGGCGGCAACTTGGAACCTGATATATCCCCTTTGCTCCACGAGCTATTGGGGAACATCAACACTCCAACAAGAATATCGAATATATACCACATCCTCGCTGCCCAGACTGAACACAAACAGGAGCGGGCAAAAAATAGATGGGATTGCGTGTTATCCGAACCCCTAACACTAAACGCATAGGAACAAGCTATGAAAATGACACACGTGGTTTCACGTAACCCCTGCTTCCGGTATACGCAGTTTAACTACGTGCATCAGACCTATTTGTCACCGCATCGCATAACGCGCATGTTTCCCCGATCGCCGCAGACATGCCCCAGATGTGGCACGGAAGAGGCCACCTTCTACCACATGACATGGGAATGTCTCCCAATTCGGAACACATGGCTAGACATAACAGCGTTATTAGCTGAATGGACAGACACTACACTATCCCCCAGCCCTGAATTATGCCTCCTGGGCATAGCACCCTGCCCCAAAAAACGCAAACGAACATATCAGTGTATCGCCCTTGCACTAGTATTGTACAGACGCCTCATAGCCATGCAATGGAAAGCCCCGGGCGCCCCTAGCGTAACCCAGTGGCGAGAGGAAGTAATACGTTGGGCTAAAGCAGAAACGCAGACCTTACAGAACTTATTGGATAAAGGTATCCCAGTTAAAGGTCTGGATACATGGAATTTATTTGTGATGGCCGCAGAAAACAAAGACGATGAACGCCCCCCCTAGACCAACAAGAGAGTGACCTCTACCGACACCTCAGGAGCAATGCTAAAACAACATTATAGACATTATAGACGCTCACTTTAACACGCGGGATAGGCTGTAAACTAACACAAATATTACAATATGCTTTGTGGGAATGCCAAGATGTATCGGCAGGGGACTGGCATGCGTAAGCACGCGATAGACACTACGTATACGAGGTGCCGTCGATCTTCCCCCTTTAACCCGCTCTCCCTGCTCCGTTGCCCTCATACCGCACGAGGAATGGATCCCTGCTTTTCCCAGGTGTTCCTGCTGAGCGCAGGAGCTGCGGCGACACTCGTCTGGAAATGCGGGCATGCCATGAGGGTGGATAAGCTGGCTGCGCTCCCCTCTGGCGCTTGGCTCCCGCCTGCCTCTGCTCCGACCCCCCCTCCCCCCCACCTGCGCTCAGAATCTCTCTATCGCTTATCGTTAGTTCCTCTCTCTATATCTCTTCGTTTCTTCAATAAAATTGCACATGACGTACCACATGCGTACTGTAAAGGTATACTCTGTAGTGCCCCAGGTGGGAGACAGAGTGCTTGTATAAGGCCGGTAAAATGGGCAAACAAAACAACAATTATGTATAATATACGCTGAAACGAAATGTAATTATCTGTATTTTACTTGAATGTTGCCAATTGGCGGATAAAACCAATTAAAAAAAATTAAAAAAAAGAAATCTCTTTGAACAACGACATTCCCAAAGAGCTGGAAATACCCCCAGTTCCCTATAAGAGATACTAGTAGAATTCCTTAATTTAAGTTAGGAAAACTAATTATCTGCAGAGGGAGCAATTCTGTACCCTCCATTGAAGGTGTAATAGCTCACAATATAAAGATTGTACATCCTATATAACTGTTCTCTAGCATACTAGCAAATACTCAAATACTCCATGTAGAGTAAGGTATATAACATAAAGGTAACAACTCTTAAGAACAAACTTTTCTTCAGAGTAAAGTTAATGATATCTCCTTAATTCAAGTGTAGTAAAACATGATAACCCTCTAAGAGGTTATTATTGACAAACTTGAAGCAGAACATCATTACTTTACATCAAGTAATGATGGTAAAAAAGCCTTTTATATATATATACATATATATATACATACATATATATGTATATCTATGAAAAAGCCCCATGGCCCTGCCGAAGCAAGACTCTTTTGTGGATTTTTTTAAAAACAAGTAACACCGTACTAACAGTACAGAAGTTATGAACTAGCCAAAGGGTAGAAAGGAAGCAAGGTAACTCGTAGCTCAACCCAGACTGAATTGAAAACACCTTAAAGGTGAGTCAGCCTGTGTACCAAATAAATGGGCGCTATCAAATGGCATGTCAATTAATGTAGATTGCACTGGCTCTGAAAACACTGAGGTACGTAACCAGGTATGGTGACATAGCACAACTGAGGAAGCCATGGCTCAACCCACAGAATCAGGTGTATCCATGCCGCAGTGAATGATTAGTTTAGCTGAGTGCTGTCCCTCCTGAATCACAGGAGTAAGAGTGCTCCTGATTTCCTCTAGATAGAAAGGTAAAATGTTCGCTAATAAGCCCCACAAAGAATGAGAGAAACGTCCAAGAACACAAGACGTGTTCACAGAGCGTGGAGCACAGCTTGCGGATTAAAAAATAATGCCTGCCACATACATCTAGACCCCTGGACTCTCTATCAGGAGGAGTATGGGGGAGGGACTCTATATCAGGGAAAGTTAAAGTGGCCTATGCCACTAAACTGCGAGGAGTAGGATGTCTAATCAAACAAGGCGGATCACCAGGGGCAGGACGGTGCCTGTGGGATATATCCTGGTCAACAGGAGCCCCTGTAGCAGGCTTAGCCCAAGCACCCAACAAGACACCATGTAATACCTTGCTATAAGGAAGCACAGGCTCAACCCCGGTCTGGCTTTGATGGAGTCTATCAATTAAGGGATCTGAAGTCAACTCCATAAAGGGAAGGGTTAGACCTAACACCTCCTCAACTCTCTTTAGCATGTCTGCAAAGGAAGAACTCGCTTCCGTAGCAAGTCCCAGATGGGAAAGGAGGCCTGAGGCTAGAGAAGAATCCAAGTCATCAGCTGTAGCCAGATCAGACAACCAACTGTCCTCTCTAGGATTATCTGACTCCAGTACGGCCTCTCCACCATCTGCTGCAAATGGGACAACAGGAGTGGAGGCTCGTGAAGGTATGACAGGTGCCGTTCCTGATGTCGACCAGCATTGAGAAGGTGATACCTCGACGTCAGCATTGACCTCAGACACAAAGAGGGACTTCGATCAGCGTTGCCAGCAAATTTGCTGGATTTGGCTGATCGGACACCGGTGCCAAATGTGGGAACCCTGAAGGGCTGTGCACCCCGCAAACGAACATCAGACTGAGAAGGGGACTTCATGCGACGGGAAGACTGAGAGTCTGACATACGTGCTGCAACAAGCTTCATCTGACGCATTCGCAGAGCCTTCGGCCAAAGTCGCTGACAGGAGCCGCAGTCCTCAGAGTCATGGTGCGCACCCAGGTACCACATGCATACTGAATAAGGTTCCATAGCTGATATCTGCCATCCACAGGACCCACAGGGTTTCAACCCTGAAGGCATAGGAGGCACACTGCTCCAAGACGACGAAAGAGTCCAAAAAACTGCCAGAACAACCGTCCCAGGATCCGCGTTACAAACACAGAAAAGAAGGAACTGATGTTGGTACGTCGCCAAGGGAGTTATATGGACCTCACATCTGGTGGATGACGTTGATATGGAGGTGTGCGACGCCTTCTACCAACACACAGACATACTATGTAAAACGTTTCCAGATCCAGGCTCGCACATGGGGAAGATTCTAAAGTAAGAAATCTGCGGCTAGATGTCTCTATCAGATAGATACTTGTGCAAAAAGAAGGAGCAAGAGCCTTTCCGGGGTGGGAAAATGAAAAGACCACCACAATATCGCATGGTGGTTTAGGAAGAATAAGTTATTCCAAAATGAGAAAATATTTTCCCTCTGAGAAGAGAATGACAATGCACACACCCACCAACCTCGCTTCCAGTTCTACGCCAAAGTGAAGCTATGGTAATTCATAGTTGTCAAAAGCGTAAACCAAGGTCTATGCATGAGCAGTAATATCTTATTGGCTGAATTATCGTATAATTTCACCTTCAAAAGGTTTAATTCAAGAACCAACTCATAAGTATTGAATTTTAGTGACACTGCATATGTGAATATCTAGTGTATAAAACAAAACTATGTTTTTGCACTCAATAGCACAGTGTCCTAAACAGCGATGTTGAAAGTGAGTAGCATGTCAAATACACATAAGGTAAAATATACCCACCCAGTATTACACTCAACCTTAATTATTGTGCTTGTTCCTTTTAGCGTGGAAAAGAACAAGAGAAAAATGTGTACTGCTAAACTTTCAACTTCCAAAGCAAGTTTTCTCTTTGAAAAATAGAAACATGATGTGTTTGGGGAATAGGATTGGTTATAACTGTCTCTACAGTACTCCAGGTCCTCCTATTTTAGGAGGTGCAAGGGACCATGAGTGGCTTTAGGCAGGTATAATACATGAGCTAAATGATAGTTATAGTGCTAGTAGGAGCCTGTAACAAGAGTATAGATCCAAGTGAGGCTTTGCTAGTGGGGAGCTGTCCATTGGTTGACTGGTTATACCAAAGCCGGGTTGGTTTGCTTGTGGCGGTACCAGCTTAGCCAGCTGGTAGCATCAACCAGTCCAAATCCCAGCATCTCCAAAAGCTGTAGAAATTTTAAGTATTTGTAGGGGTGTGACTATTGTTGGTGGTTTGTGAGGCTGATGGGCTTGCATCCAACATTGCTGGCAGGTGTCTGCTCTATGTATTCATAGTTCCCTCGAGGCTATGCTGCCACGGTTTAAAATGTATACAAACCATAGTCCTGAGACGTGATTACCAGTTTTCCAATGCACATTGTGTAGATAATGCGATGCACCTGGAGTAGTTTACTCTTCCACAACTAAATAACATAGCATATAGCTGTTAGAATCTATTTATCTAATTTTACTGGGTTAATCCCAGCCTTCTTTCTAACCTGCCCAGAATGGTAAATTTTGAGTACTTGTGGGGTGTGACTATTGTTGGCGGTTTGTGAAGTTAAGTGGTATATGGTTTGCATTCCTGGCTATGCTGTCGGGCATTTAACCTACATTCCCTGCCCCATCTTCAATCGAAGACATTCCTCATTGGAAGATGTGTACACACCATAGTTCAACAGCATGCTTACCAATGATCTGATGCCAAGCTGGTTAAAGAAATTAGGACTGGGTTACCCAACTAAGCAACTCAGCATGTAAATGGTAGGAAATTTAAATATCATTACTACCAGCTTAAACCGAACCTTGAGTATTTGTTTCCAGACAGTCTTAATGTAGAGATGGTTAGATGGATTGTGTGTGTTTGTCTGTAGGAGACTCCGTTGGATGAAGTGCCCAACGGTGGTGGTGGTGGTGGTGGTGGGGTGGGGTGGGGGTGGGGGGGGGGGGTCACGTCCTCTTTGTCATGGCTCAAACAAAGCAAGAAACTCTGCAAACTACAGGTAAGTCAAGACGTGGAATTTAAGTAAAAAACCTTCCATGAAAAATTTGCACACACTTACAAGAAAATAGATATTTTCTAACTCTGTCCCTTAAAACACCCTGGTTGAGGCATGATGAAATGGAAACATTAAATCAATTTACCTTTTCTCACATACAGTACCCCAAATCCTCCGACTTCCACTTGAAAGCCAATCTATTCGCTTCTCGTATGTTTTCACAGTCTTCCCCAGTTGTTTCTGTGGAAAAAACACACTGTAAGTACCAAGGTTGTGCAACACAGAGGTAATGCTCAGTCTTTCTTAACCTGGCGCTCCAAATAATGGAGTAATGGTCACAACTCACAAGATTTACATTTACCCAGATTACCTGTGGCGCAATGGCATTGGAAAATGTCCTTACACTTAATTTCCTCGTAAAGGCAAGAAGACACTCCCATATTTATTTTGTGCCTCTGTTTTCAAAAATCAGGTTTAAAGAATTCAGAAATAACATTTACAGAAAGATCCAGAAACCACTCCCTCCAGCCATTTGCAAATTGGGTGTTTGGGTACTTTAAACAAGGTCTTCGGATACAATGGGGTTCATTCTTTAAACTTTTTGTGCAAGACAATGCAACCTAATTGAGCCAAACGTTTGTATACACGCCCACAAACATCAGAGCCCGAGAATTAAGATCTGCATATATTTGGTGCACATTACTGCTGCAAAAATTCTGCACGTTGAGTGGATTTTCCAGAGTCCTAAATATGTCTTAAGTATGTCCTCAGTATGGGGTGGAGAGAGGTTTTGCCCGTGTGGGGAACCCCACTTCTATGTACTCAAACGTTTGAAATGCCTTTTCCTATACTCCTTACTATTCTTCATGTACATTAACTAGGCATACGTAGCATACTGAGAATAGAAATTACCCTAAATGAGGGTGCTGGAAAGTCTGTAAGTGGGCTGGGCTCCTATGTGTGGACCAGTGAAGGTTGCTGCGCCCCCTCAATGGTTTTCTCTTCATTGAGCCACTCTATTTGTCACCATCGCATAGCTTCCCATGTGCCACAGGAGCCGATAGCCACTGTTGCTGTGATCACAAGTGTGCTATACCAAAGTCTCTGATCGACACCATGGCCCTGGCTTCTGCTCTGGTGACGTTGGAACCAAGGCAATGTCCCTTGCGCCCTTGCAGGGACATATCCTGCGGGAAACAACAACTACTTCAAAATCATATGGGCACAGAGCAAGCTGGAAATGGGGAAGGAGGTTCTGAGTGGTGTGCTGAAAAGAACTTTGGTGAGGCAGCACTTTAAAAATAGCATGACCATTTGAGGCTTTCATTTCTAAACAGGTGTGCCTGAAGACAAAAAAGTAAGCCGCAATTGATTCCCCTAAAGGCCTCCCTATTTACATGTATGAGCAACATACTTCCACTGCACTACTTTGCACAAAATGTTGTTAGCTTCTATAAGATCTCTGCAGCCCAGAATGGACCTTATATCAGCCCAACAAACTATATAACTAACTTAAATGAGCATTTGGACCAATTTATGTCTCTAAGTAAATCCATATCTAACAATTCATAGTTAAACTCCACTTCCCTGCGACTTTCTAACATACTGGCAGGTCAGTATTGATGCAATCTTATTAGCTTCACTAAAATAACAATGCAAATGAGCCTCAAACTCTATTTCTAGAAGCATCACCAGACATAATACCAAATAAGGGGAGTGAGCAAAACTTTATGTTCAGGGTCCTCTGGAGAGACATACAAAACCTTTGCAGTTGCCTTTGATCAATGAGTTGACAAGAAAATGGAGTAACGTGCCCAGTTCTTCATATTAACCAGCAACTTGAGATTCATTCAATCCAACAAATTAGAATATTTACTAGTTGCAGGAATGCCATGGCTGGAAAATCTTCAGACTCAAATTAAGGCAGCACTTTCAGATCAATGTGAATGGCATCAGCCAGTGCTAAAACAACTAATTTAAGGAAGAACATGCTGTGACAAATATTTACAAGCGTTACTTCTAGAAACAAAGATCATGATCACTAATCAGAGATTAACAAAAGGGGTTTGAATGTGCAAGAAAGATGGGACTTTGTAGGTTTTGTAATTGTGTGATTTGAAGTTGAGGAAAGGACTGGGAGTCAGCAGAGGTTGGATGCCATTGTGGGAGAGAAGTGGAGCCAGCAAGGGATAGTCAAGAGTGGAGAAATAGATGTGTGGAGCAGTAGTTTCAAGCATATGGGTTAGAAATTTTCCCAAGTTCTGTATATAATTGAGACAGCTCTTCAGGTAGACAGCCTACCAGTTCTTTAAGGGGTTAAAAAGATGAGGCTACTAGAGTGGTGCCAACTCGTACCCAGGGCTTCCTATTTTGGCTCACAGAGCTGTAAGGAAAGCACAACATGTAGAGAGCTGTGAATGGTTAATGGACAGGGATGGGTAAGACCAAGGCGGTCAGGGCTGTCATAGCTAATCTCTCTCCATGTTCTCTACTTGTTCCGTGCATTGCTTAGCCTGGACATGAGAGGCTGTCAGGAAGTGGGATTTAACTGGCCAGTCAGCTTTTGCCTATTCGTATGATGGTTTCTTAATAGTGCACTTCTTTGACCACTTCAGATTGGGACATTTGTCAGAGTGCAAGCACCGGTATCATAATTTCCCCCTCGCTATTAAATTTCAAGTTGAACTGGTGGGAAGATGGTGGGTCTGGGCTCTTGATTAGTGGTGTATGGTAACAGGGTGAAAACTGATACCCTTCAATCTGAGTCCATCTGCTGAATTGTTTGTGGCTGGTTACATCATGTCACCTTTTGTCATTGTGAGTTCTTCATCAGCCACTGCACTGGTTGGGGCTACAACACCCTGCCCCTTTGCCAATTAGGTCTAGGCTCTGTGTGCATACATTAATTCACCATAAACCTCATATGTGCTAGATTGTCAAAGGGTGTCTGCCATCAAGACCCATGAGCTGTGCGAGACCTTCTGATGCCAGAGCATGGAAGCTGGCATTTCTTTTACCATCCCTCGCTCCTTCCTTGAAGAGTAGTAACAACACCCTTAACAATAATTTTAGCAAAATGCCAACCAAGTCATACCTTTCTTTGTATTTGGACAGGCTGTTCAAGTGGATGTTAATACAGTGCACTCTCTTTTTCTGGTTTTCAACTTACACACTCAGTCATTGAATTCTCTTGACAGTCATGTCATGTATTTCTTTAATTTTAGCACATTTTTAGCACAATGTGACAGCTAATTTTCTTGCTTTCTTATTATTATACCTTGTTATCAATAATGTGAATGCTATAATTAATCCAATAAATAACCCTCAATTGCCTCTGACAACTTATGGAATAATTGTATGTTGGCGATTTGACGGATGGAAGCTCCATCACCTTCGAGGAGATTCACCTGGCTTTTTGTTTATACTCTGGAAAGTGATAGGGCCAAGTTGATCGATAGAACACTCTCTGCCATGTAAGCACTGGATTTGACCTGGAAGAGTTTATTGAAAGGAACGTAGGTGGGATAGTTAGAATTGATGTAAACCATTACCAATCCTTAGTTTTGATAAACAGGAGGGCGTGGAGGTAGAGAAAAAGATTTGCTCGATCAATGGTGCTGAATGCACTTCATATGTCCAAGAGAAGAAGTAGAATGAGTCAATCACTATGAGACTGGCCTTCACAAGCTGAAGTAGAACCATCTGCAGCAGGAATTCTGTCTGATTCTAGCAGAGGAAATTGCAACTGAAATATTTTTCAAAAGTTCAGTCTTAACTCACTGTTCAATGGGTTTGCCAAGCTAGGAGAGCACAGTGATAGTGAGTCATTCTTTAAGTTGTGGTTGTCGCCTAAAAATTATTCTAGAAGAAATTGGGCTTGACCAGACTTTAATGGCAAAGAAAATTTACTTTAGAAGGAGGCTGGGCATATGGCACATATGGCTGTGGCTCTCAAAGTGGTCTGAATCCTACAAAATATACTGTTGCATCATACATGTGCCTTACGTAAATCCACCTTGTGAATTGTAAGCGAGCGTGAATCAACTGATGCACGCCATGTGGGGGTACACTCTGAGGTCTATGTCTTTGATCTAAGAAAGACCTCTCACTCCCAGTGTCTGGTGGGGAAGATGGAGGGCAGAGCTGTAGTGGGAATCGGTGCACTGCATGTAGGGTGATGCAATCAAATTAGTGGAAAGCACTTGATGTGGAAATTGGTGGATTTGGGTGGTGAAATGTCCAGGTCCCCCCATTCGAGCATTGGCAGCACTGTGGGTGGGCAGGTGGTGAGTACTGTGGAACACAGTTGACGGGCAGATTGGTAACTGTGGTGTGACCTTCACAGAGGCCAACACTAACCATACACTGTTCATTTCAGACAGCGATCTCGGCTTCATAACGAGGGCTTAGCTACAATTCAATTATAATGGCCTAGTGTGAGTTCAAGGTACATACACAACAGGAAGCAAGAAGAAAACACAAACATGTGCATTGCTCCACCAGGGGGGATGAGGTGAATTACTCTATCCCTATGGTGGAGGGACCAATCGCCAAATTTATAAATGACACCCAAACAGGTGGTCATTTGTAATGCATTGGCAGAAACTGCTATGACAGCCGTTCCTGCCAATGTATTTCACCGTTTGGTGCAGGGCTGCGTGAACATAATGCAGCTCTGCACCAGTTTCCTTTTATTTATTTTTAAAAAGAAAATCTACAACCTACTCACTCCGGGAGTCATCTCACATGGTGGGGCGGAAGCACTAATTTTACTCTCCCTCACTGCCAGGGTTTGTTTGGCGGTGCTGGACAGTAAAAAATGGATCTATGTCCGCCCATCCTGATTAGGTCGGCGGACACATAGCCATTTCTCTGGCAGCCCTTACTCCGTCGGGCCGTCAGAGAAGATTGGCTATGGCGGTGATGGAATAATCACCGCCGTAGCCAAATCTATGGCCTGCCCGCATTTAAATGACCATTGCGGTGGTGTATTCTTATCACCAACATATAAATCCGGCTCATAGTCATGTGACTCTAACTAGGCTGGTCCACTGACACTGTAGTGTTCCAAGTCCACACCAATGCGATGCAAAGCAAACCAGATGCTTCAATAAAATAAAATTGATAAATATACTACACCTGCTCAAGAGACGTTTGTATCTCCTCAACTGCTGAATGCCTCTCGGCCTGAGGAATCTGTGCCACCTGTACCTTGGAAATAAAAACCTTCTTGCTACAAGGAAGACTAGGTATTCTCTGTAGCCAATTACCTTAATCTAATGGATGTAAAAGACACATCAGAGAAAGTGGCCAACTCTGCAGGGTGAACGAACTCTGGGAAGTGACCAAGAGATTTCTTTCTTGTGTCAAGGGTTTAAAGAGACAATTCAAATGTAGTAATGTCTGGATGCTGGGCCAACCAGAATGGGTGAGAGTCCAAGCATTTAACTTTTTCTGGAAGACTAGTTCAAGACAGATTTGGGGCCTAAGTGCCTTATATACTTCTCTGTTGAAAGATCCCTCGAGCCCCAGCCCCTCACCTGCTCCTCCCATAGCAGGAGAGGGAAGACACAATGGTGGTCATTCTGACCCTGGCGGTCTTTGACCGCCAGGGCGGAGGACCGCGGGAGCACCGCCGACAGGCCGGCGGTGCTCCAATGGGGATTCCGACCGCGGCGGTAAAGCCGCGGTCGGACCGGCACCACTGGCGGGGTCCCGCCAGTGTACCGCGGCCCCATTGAATCCTCCGCGGCGGCGCAGCTTGCTGCACCGCCGCGGGGATTCCGACCCCCCCTACCGCCATCCAGATCCCGGCGGTCGGACCGCCGAGATCCGGATGGCGGTAGGGGGGGGTCGCGGGGCCCCTGGGGGCCCCTGCAGTGCCCATGCCACTGGCATGGGCATTGCAGGGGCCCCCGTAAGAGGGCCCCTACATGTATTTCACTGTCTGCTGCGCAGACAGTGAAATACGCGACGGGTGCAACTGCACCCGTCGCACAGCTTCCACTCCGCCGGCTCGATTCCGAGCCGGCTTCATCGTGGAAGCCTCTTTCCCGCTGGGCTGGCTGGCGGTCTGAAGGCGACCGCCCGCCAGCCCAGTGGGAAAGTCAGAATTACCGCCGCGGTCTTTCGACCGCGGAACGGTAACCTGACGGCGGGACTTTGGCGGGCGGCCTCCGCCGCCCGCCAAGGTCAGAATGAGGGCCAATATCTTGTCTTTTTATCTAACAAGATAGATATGCCATACTGCGGGGCAAAACAATAAGGGGTTAGCTGTGCTTTGAAGACAGAAACATTATGAGATTAGAACAAACAGTGGGTGCCACTACTAACTGAGGGAAAGAGTAAGGGCTTCAATGACAAACTTCACATTGCAGAGGAGTTGTAGGGCCCTAGAGTCACATCAGCATGAAAGAAGACACTTTGGTGAGGGTCCTGTGGCACTGTGCACATTTCTCCAGTGTCTGGTGTTAGTGTGTAATATAATGTAAGGATTGTTTTTCCATTGGGTACTGCTGTATTCTGTGTTAGAACATATTTACTGGAGCTTGAATATAAAAGTCATTTGAGGATTGTGTCCTGAGCCTTTTACAGCATTTCTACTTATTTGGTATTATAAATTAAATGCCTTGTTTTTCCAGCTTCCAATGCTCCTGTCATCTTTTAATTTGATGCCAAGTTATTTGTGAGCTCTGTGATTGAGCCCGGTTGGATTCCGACAATTCTTCGGCTGTGGTGTCCTCTGGTTTCTGCTCCACATTCAGAGCCCGGGCATATCACAAAGCAAGTCATGCATGGATGTAGTACTCGTTTTGTAAACACCGGGTAAGTTTTCAATTTGTTTTCTATTTTTGGATGGCCTTGTATGTATTGAACGTGTGCTCATCATCTGGCATCCTGAGTAAGTGCTCTATTAACTGCAGATATCGACGTAAACAACGTCAGAGGCCATCTTGATTGGTTGGGTTCATATTTTTACTCAACTGCCTATGGGAAATTCACACTGTGCGGCACTACTGGAAAGCCATTTTAGATATTTCACATAGGTCCTCATTATGACTGCAGCAATCTTTTCCCAAGACCGCCGCAGACGTGGGAAGACCGCCAGTGCCGACCGCTGTATCATGACTGCCACCGAATATCCGCACAACTGGCAGTTGGATATCTGGGGACATTCACTACGGCGGTCGGCGGCGCTTAGGCGTTTATACTGCCGGCACTGCCACGCCAGAAAAGACCACCCACAGAATTACAACCAGTAATTCTGTGTGGCGGTGCCGGCAGTGGGAGCACCGGATCCCGTCCCCTCACCGAGGAGCACCTCATCGGACGAGATAAGTGTCGTCCGCAAGGGGATAGAGATATGGGTGTGTGAATCAGTGTGTGTGTGTGCATGTGGGTCTTGAATATGGCGGGGGATGGAGGGGGAGTGATTGTGCGTGTCTGTGTGTACATGTGGTTATACATGTGTGAATGCATGTGGACGGGTGGGGGTGTGTGCATGGGTGAATGTGTAAGAAGTAAGGGGGGTGTGAGTGTGTGCAGGTATGTTTGTATGTGTGTGTGTGTGTGTGTGTGTGTGTGTGTGTGTGTGTGTGTGTGTGCGGTGAGGTACAATTGGGTGTGGGGGTATGAAGATGAGTGAGGGGGTGGGGGTTGGGTATGTATGTATGTAGTTAAAGAGAGGGGTTGGGTGATGGAGAGTGTATGCATGCATTTGTGATGTGTATGGGTATGTATGCGTGTCTATGGGAGTGAATGTTGTGAATGCGTGTGTGTGGGGGGCTGTCTGTGTGTGAATGTGTGGGTGCATGTGTGTGTGTGTGCGGAGGTGTTTGGGGGGTATCCTGGTGACAGGAACGCAAGTTCCTGTCTTCGGGATACCTTTCCACCAGCATTTTGTGGCAGTGAGATGGCCAGGAAAATGCTGGTGGTGTCCCTAGTTGGAATAACCTCGGCGGTTATCCGACTCCCACCGGGCTGCAGGTGGAAACTTCCAGCCCGGTGGGCCGTGGTAAAGTGACGGGACGGGGCGGGGATGTGGTGGTTTGGCAGTGGCCAAACCGCTGCGATTGAAATATGGCGGTCTGCAGAGCCCGTCCTGCGGTAGTGAGACTGCCACACCGGCCCTGGTGGCACATGGAATGCCAGGGTCTTAATGAGGGCCATAATGCTGTATTACAAACACATCAGCATAATTAAGGCTCTCGAGTATTTCGTCTGGTTTCGCTAGGCATTTCAAAAGGTTTTTTTTTCAACAGTTGCTCAGCGTACAATACATAACTCGGACATTATAAAATGTGAACTTTCACTGTTGCATAACAACCTCATTGATATAGACGGTATGGAGTTACAATGTTATATGTAAAAATATGGTATTTCGTTGTACTCAGTACTACAGCCTTATTGCTGTTCTCCCCGAGGGAAATAACTGAGGAAGTAATGGAGATTGTGTGCTAACTAGCCTTGATTTAACATAGTTAGAAGTGCCCTCTCAGGTTCCTACTTGGTTATTGGCACATATGCTAGGAATTGTTTGTTGCCTGCTCATGGAATGGTGTCTCAGACTGCATTCTCACATTTAGAGTGGGTTACAGGACGGAATGGATGTTCTTTGTGAAGATGCTTCTTTGGCTGGAAATGAGGAAGGGCACATAGAATTATAAACTATAATGTGACCACAATGACACACAGGTGAATAGCATAGGATCAAGACACAAGGATGTTACTGAACTCCTCCCAACCTGGGCTAGGCACAACAGAGGACTGTAAATGGGACCTGGAACAGGTGGGGGAGTTCAGTACAAGCATTCAGGCCTAACCTGCCTGTTTAGATAAGGACTACTTTATAGTACACCAGGGACTAGGTCCACTGTGGGTTGCCAATGTCGTGCTTCACATGACTGAAGGGGCACAAAAGTGTGTGGCCAATGCGTGGGAGAGTTTATTTATATTCATATAGTCAGTATCAGGTATTGGTGTGAGGGAGATTGGTGCACCAAGTCAAAGGAGAGCCTGGGTTACAGGACACCAGAATAAATGACATTAGAAAGGATGGAATATGATGTTACTGACAATGTACACATGCATACTTTACTTTTCTAAATATACATGGAATTACAATCAAGTCAGAATAAGAGTATCAATTATTAAGATTGTTACAACAGAAGAGGTGCTGGAACTTCCAGGAGTGTGGACGTTTCATGTGGTTGCTCAAATCACTCATATCAAAAGATAGGTGACTACCCCAGACAATACTCCACCTGTAACTGGCTAAGAAGTACTGCTTGATTCACTAGACTTATCTGCAGTGATTTTCATTCCACCAGCCACAGTCCAATTGTCTGTCAACAAGCATCAAATTACTCAATGCATGGAATATCGACCCTGGCAATGATTTTGAAGATGTAGAACAAGATGAGCTACAGCTACATAAAAAGGCCATGTCACAGAATCCCCTATTTAGGGTGATGTAATTTAAATACTTATAAAAGGTAAACTTCATCCACAGAGTACTACGCAAAATGAATCCTTAATGAATTGCCCTATATGCCATCTGCAATGTGCATATGTCCTGCACATGATTTGGCTATATGCTGAGACACAAATGTTCTGGGAGATGATTCAACTGAGGGAAGTGGACCCTAGGTATTAAATGTAAGAGATGTGCCATGCAGCGCTGCAAATATCAAGGAGGGGTGGGAGGGGGTGATGACGGGGACAACGGAAACAAAACAAAAATATTTTTTTTAAACACTTACCATTCTCATCGCTACCGCATTTACTGGGACACCAGCACAGGCTCCCCAGCAATCCTGGCACTGTTTTCATGCTAAACCTAGCATGAAAGAAGGGTCAGGATTGGTCTGAGCGGCTTGGACTGCTGCTCAGACACAGCCCTGGGGGCCTGTGCAGTTTCTTCAGCCCTGCTGTTAAACACAGCAGGGTTGGAGAAACCTAAGTGCCCGTGTCTGTTTGGCCGGCCTCAGACGGCCAAACACACATGCACACTTACGTGCACTCTTTCCTCCTACTCCCTCCCACCTCCTGAGGCCCAACCCCACCCCTCCCTGCACTGCTGGTTGTGCCAGCAGATTAAAAATAAAATGATGGCAAGCTATCATTTTATTTTTCATCTTCTGGCTCTTAGCCAGGAGGGCGATGCCCCTACGCCATTGCGGTGGAACTGAGCCACCCTTGGTGCTATGGGTCATATCCTGATACAATGGAAGGAAAAGAACATGACCATAGCTCTGGGATTTGTACTAGCTAAAAGAGAAAATCATAAATTTGTGTTGTGTGTCCTTAAGGCCACTTAATTGTTTATTATGGCAATGGCACCTGCTTTGATAATCAGTAGTTGACGCTGAAAAACATTCAAAGGTTTTTCAAAAAGATATCTGGCGTACCCCCCATGACATAGGTCTCTTATGCTTCAGACACTGTGCCTTAATGAGTGTTAAGAAGGTTGAAGCTGATGGTATCTGTAACAGTGTAGGACTTTATAGCCTTAGATATTTTCCATTGACTTACGCTAAAGGTTGATGATGCTGTCATGATATAAAAAGCAAATTATACAAACACTGTGATGGTTTCTGCACTGCACATCATATGTGCTCACTGTACAGGGTCTAAGGGTCTAAGGCACACACACACACACACACACACACATATATATATATATAAATATATATATATATACACATATATATACATATATGTGGGTGTGTGTATGTATATATATATATATACACACACACATATATATATAAATACATATATATATATATGTGTGTGTGTGTGTGTGTGTATATATATATATATATATATATATATATATATACATACATATATATATATATACACACAAACACATTGTAGGCAGATGGCCCTTTATGTGGTATGTGAATACTGTGTAAAGGGTCCAGAGGTTTCCCCCTAGACCCTTTACACAGTGGACAGGGCTTGCTATGCAATCCCAAAGTGCTCTATTTAGGAGTAGTGTGGTTGAGCAGCCTTAGGCTTAACACAGAGGAATGCAAGACATCTACAAATACACACAATAGTCAATAAGGACAAGTTACTTACCTTTGGTAGTGCATTATCTGGTGGAGATGGGATCTTGCCGCAGATTCCTTACTTTAGAAACTTCCTCAGGCACGAGCCTAGAACAGGAATATTTTTCCATAGTACTTCTGTGCATCGGTAGAGGGCGTTGCGCAACTCTGTATCAGAGTCATCAACAGGATGTGACGTTGGCGGAGTCTATATAACTCCCTCACCGAGGCATCAAAGTCAGTTTCTTCCGTGACTATTTTCCATGCTCCAAACGTGGCGCTACACATAGAAACTGCCTATTGAAACAGTGTGCTTTGAACAAAAGACACCCTTGGGTCAAATAATCACCAAATTCTTAATTCTAGGTGATGATTTCCATAATGAAATCTTCAGAGACAAAAGTCAAACCTCAGTTCGCAGAGTGGGAAGGATCGTTAAGTAATCTGCGCTAGACCCTATCTCTACCAAATAATGCAATTCCGAAGGTAAGTAACTTGTTCATCTGATAGAGACATCTAGCCGCACATTCCTTACTTTAGAATCAGATACCTAAGCATAATGACCCAGAGGAGGGACTGTGAACTGAGACCTTAAATAAAAGAAAATCTTTATTACAAAAACAGTCTAGAACAAGGTAAAAAAGACCGGATAATCATAACAAATAAGAAGAGTAAAAATATACTCTTACGACATCAAATATTGTGGAAGTAACCACAGGTTAATAAAACCATAAAACATGAGCGCATGGAAATAAGCTCATTCATGTTAGTAAGTCAATTGTGTGTCATTAGTGACCTAACAACATTGAAAGTGTTTTATCCAGAAGAAACGAATCTAGTTCTGAAGGAATAGACTAGGCACTTGTAATAATACCTATGAGGAAGAACATCCTCATTAGTAAAAGAACACAGTAATAAAAAGTTATTAAAAAAAGCATTAAGAACATGGGTATAGATCACCTATGATTGATACGTTTTAAATACTGTTCCTAGCACAAAACCGGTCTAGAGTAATGCATAAAGACCGGCATCCATAAGAGTGTAGGTGAGCTCTAACATCTTTCATGACTAAAGACTTCTGGGAGGAACCACTGAAAAGGAGTCATAAACAATTAAAAACATGGAATGAAGAAAATCCATGTTAATATGACCAATTGGTGTTAGAGGCAAACTTACAAAATTAAATATTAATCTATTTGTTCCCTTAATGGGATGTGAACCCACGCATGAACACCTCGGCAAAGACAAAGAAAACATGGTTAAGAAACACTACTCATGACGGTAGGAAGTATTACAAAATGAGGTTGTGATGCTAAATCTATTTGTTCGTATATGTAGACTGAAACAGCATATTTTACCTTGTTGGAATACAGAGCAGCATAACATGCCATTGAGCAGAACTCCTTACCATGTAAAGATATATCCTAACCAGAACTACATTATAAGTCCCACATAAAAAGTTTATCTCTTGCAGAGAAAATATATAATTGCCCTCGTTAAAAAGCAGTTGAAGACAATAGAAACCATTTGGGATATAAGTATACTTTTCTCCAGAAAAAGTAGCAGATATAATAAAAACATTGTCAAGATATTCCTAATATATATTTCCACTGACATAGGTCTGAAACAAACAAACGCCTTGTGACGTTGGGCTCAGTGGTACAGAGGACACGGACTCGGATTTCAGAGCCCCTAACAGGGCATATACGCGGTTTATTTAGTATTGGACAGGTTTTTGTAAAGATAATGGTGGTACGTCTTCTTTTTCTTCGTGTACTTTTCCGTTCTAGGTGAGGGTGGTTTTGTAAGGGTCTTTTAATAGTCTTCCTTTCTTCTTTTTCGGTGGCGACCTTCAGGTGGCTTCTTCTGGGTCTCGCGGATTCTCAGAAGAACAAAAAGGATAGGTCCAGGTAAGTGGGACAGTAGTTTATTATCTCTTATTAATGTGTTAGTGCAGGGGGGAGTGCGGGGATAAGAATTATAGGAGGTGATGTTTTAATTGGGGGTTAGGACTAAAGAAGCAGGCTGTTATTGTGCTCTGTCAATTTAGTGACCGGGTGGGAGGGTGGTCTTTGATTTCCTCAGTCCCCGTTCCCAGAATAGCCTTTTATATTCTCCTCCTGCCTTCCCCAGTCTCCTTTTTCCTCCCTCCAACTCCCCCTTGCCCTTTTATTGGGGTTGCCTCTGAAGAGGGCACGTACCTTGTACAGCCACGACCCTCCTGGGTCGTGGCAGGATGTCTCTCTTCCTCTCGGCTGTTCTTTGGCTCCAGCGCCAGGGCGGGACCTCGTCTCAGCACTTTGTTCCGGTCTGATGGGGCCCGTCTCCTCCCGTTCGGCGTCCTCGTTCTTCTCCTCCTTCCTTGATTCGGCTGCGCGGCTTGCCTCCTGCTCCTCCAGCTCTGCTGCGCGTCTTTCGGCTGTGATGTCCTCCTTTTGTGAAGACGCGGCAACCCGGAAGTCCGGTGCCGACTGACGTCCCCGCCCCCACGCATCTCCTTGACGACGCGAACTGGGGCCGGCGGAGGTGTGCGGTAGCCGCCATTGTGGTTCGGCGGTAGGCGAGAGGAGCGACACCCGCCTACACGCCTATGTAGTACCAATGAAATATATATATATATATATATATATTTCCAAAACGCTGTCATTTCAACATGACGCGCTCAGCAGCTGGTGCAGGTGCCGGGAGGACAGACTGTACTTATCAATTCAATCACAATTCAAAGGAAATTTGCACGGCACTCCTTGAACTCTTTAAATCCTTTATTGTTAAAACACGTTGCAACTACACCGACGCATTTCAACCAAACCAGTCTTTTTCACGGCTGTGTATATATTTCCTTTAAAGTAAATATTTATTTATTTATTAAAACTGAATAAAACAGCAGGTATATAAAAAGGGGGCCTTGGTGGAGTAGTGGAAACCACGGTCAGTGTATGACTCTTAAAATGAATAAGACTCATCTACAGATGAACTGGAAAGGGCATCAATGATGAAAAATCAGACAATTTATAAGATTCTGAAATAAAAAAAGAATTTGTCCAATTTTGATTCATCCATCCCATTAACCCAACTTACAACAAGTAGAGTCATGTAAAGATGAAACAGTTTTACCTATATAAGGTATCAATAATTAACCTCATCAAACATAACATATATAAATATCTTCATAGAGAAGAAGAAGAAGGACCCCTGAAAAGGGTAAAAATCCTTCTGAAAAGAAGGAAGTCTTGAGTGCAAGTGCAAAAGAGCATAACAACTCCCAAAGAGTCGGTATATTAATTAGTCTATACAAGAGACTGAACAGAATTCACAGAGAGATACATCTCTATGAAGGACCCATTATAAACTGACACGAGTCAGGAAAAGAAATGATAGTATTCAAAGAACATGTCAACACCATACAAAAGTCTACACTAAAGTATAGAAACTATGTAAACTGTGATGAGTATCTAATATGAACCTTTTAAGACCAAAACAAGGAAAGTCTTAAACTCCTCAAAAAGATACTTTCTGCTTATAAAGAATCCAATCTACCAAAATTAGAACTGATATTGCCATATCATAGTGAAAATGAAATGTTTACCTCAATTAGTGCAGATAAACTGCTAACTTATTTGACGGTACAAAAATGACTTAGTAAACACACACCCTTAGTGTTGTAGAATCCTTATAAGAAGTCTCTGAACAGAGAATAAACAATATGTTGATACTCCCAAAGAGCTGGTAATATTTCCATGTCCTTATTAGGGATACTAGTATAATTCCATAATTTGACAAGTTAGAAAAACTATCTCTTTGCAGAGGGAGCAAATCTGTACCCTCTATTGAAGGTGTAATGGATCAGAATCCCATATTGTCTACATTATATAAATGCTCTCTAACATACTAGCAAATATTCAAATATTCCACTTAGAATATGATATATAACATAAAGGTAACATGTCTTAAGCAAAAGCTTTTCTTCAGAGTAAACTAAACGTTATCACCTGGATCCAGGTGCGGTAAAACGTGATAACCCTCTAAGACTCTATTACTGACAATCGTGACGTAGAAAGTCATTACATTACATCAAGTAATGATGATGAAGAAATAAGCCTTGAACATCAGTCTTGAAAAGTTCCATATGGGTCCGTGGCACTATATCTGTACCAATTAGGCTGTAAAATATATATATATATATATAACTGAAAAAGCCTCACAGCCCTGCCAAAGCAAGTATGTGGATTTTTTTAAGAACAAGGAACACCATACCCACAATATGGAGATTATGAACTAGCCAAAAGACAGAGGGGAACCATTTAATTTGGTGCTCCAACCCTACTGTCTCGAAAACGCCTTAAAGCTGTCTCAGCCTGTACACCAAATAAATTTGCACTATCGAATGGCATGTCAATTAATCTAGATTTGACTGGCTCTGAACCCCTGAGGTACGTAACTAGGCCGGTGACGTAACGCAAATGAGGAAGCCATAGCTCGACCCACAGGGTCAGTGGTATCCATGTTGCAGAGAATGATTAATTTAGCTGCGCACTGTCCGTCTTGAACCATAGGAGCAATAGCACTCCTGATGTCTTCCGGAAACAAAGGTAAAATGTTCACTAATGAGTCCCATAAAGAATGACAGAAACGTCCAAGAACACAAGATGTATTCAGAGAGTGTACAGCAGAACTTGTGGAGGAAAATATATTCCTACCACAGACGTCTAGAGTCATGGACTCTTTATCAGGTGGAACATGCAGAAGAGACTCCATATCTTGGAAAGCTAATGTGGCCTGTGCCATCAAACTTCGATGAATAGGATGTCTTATTAGACAGGGCTCATCTCCGAGGGCAGGTCAGTGCCTAAGGGATATAGCCTGGTCAACAGGGGCTCATGTATCAGGCTTAGCCCAAGCTCCCAACAAGACACCGTGTAATGCTTTGCTGTAAGGATGCACTAGTTCAACCCCTGTATGACTCTGATGGAGGACATCAATTAGGGGGATCTGAAGCTCATTCCACTGAAGCAAGAGCCAGATCCAACACTTCTGCAACCCTTTTTAGCATGTCTGCAAAGGAGGAGCTCGCCTCCCCAGCAAGACCAGGGGGTGAAAGTAGGCCTGAGGCTGGAGAAGAATCCAAGTCACTAGCTGTAGCTAGGTCAGTTAACCAGCTGTCATCTCTATGAAGTTCCAACTCCTCTACAGCCTGTCCAACATTTTTCTCAGAAAGACCAACATAAGGAGATTCTTGTGGAGGAAGACCAGGGATGCCGGCAGTGGAGTCACCAGAGTCGGTTGATCAAATACAGGCACCGAAGGTGGAAACCCCAAAGGGCTGTGCACCGGTGCCATAACGGCTTCCTCAACTGAAGATGAAAGCCTAACTGAAGCTGATTGCAAACTTACCGGCATGAACACTGTCAATACACAGTCAATACACTTTATACCTTCTTGGGGCCCACAGGTGCTCAAGAGGGAGGTGATTGACCAAAGATAGCGTGAATGGAGGCATAATATTCACACATTTGGTCTAGAGTCGCCCCATCTCACGGAAAGGGAGGGAGACGCGGGGCAGACTCTGACCTTGTCTCCTCAACCGAGGAATGACGGGAGGTCGTATGCAGTGAAGTCGACAACTTTCACGACTTCGAGCGCATGAGAGACTTACCGTTGAACGTCGATGGAGAATGGCATCACAAGAACGACTCCCCAAATGGTCCCATGAACGGATGTCAGTCCGAGAAGGAGACCTCACCCGATGTGAAGACAGAGATGACTCTGACATCCCCGCGGCTAGAAGGTTCACCCGACGCTCTCATAGAGCTTGCGGCCAAAGTTGATGACTGGAGGCACACTCTTCAGACCATGATGTACTTCCAGGCACCACATGCAAACCGAATGGGGGTTCTTAGCCGACATTTGTTTAAACCCTGAAGACATAGAAAGCACACTGTAGAAGGACTACGAAAACATTGAAGTAGGCTGAAAAAGAGCCTGACCAACCATTGCCAGATACGCTTTGCAAGCATGGGAAAAAAGGAACTGACTGTGTGTTGGCGAGGCAGTTATATAGACTCCGCTCAGCGTCACATCCAGTGGATGACGTTGATACAGAGTGACGCGACACCTTCTACTGATGCACAGACGTACTATGGAAAAAGCTTCCAGATCCAGACACACGCCTGGGGAAGATTCGAAAGTAAGGACTCCGCGGCTAGATGTCTTTATCAGATATGAGGCATATGACTTAAGAAGGAGATCCACACCAATTTATAAAAATAGCAGGTGTTCGACTTTTTTCCTTTTGCAGGGTCATCGCCAATATTTTTGCCTCCTGACTCCTATTTTTTCTGACCTGTTTTTGTTGGTTTTTGAACTCTGAGCACTTTGCCACTGCTAACCAATGCTAAAGTGCATATGCTCTCTGTGCAAATTGTATTCTTGATTGGCATATCTGATTTACTAGTAAGTCCCTAGTGCAGTGCACTAGAGGTGCCCAGGGCCTATAAATCAAATGCTACTAGTGGGCCTGCAGCACTGGTTGTGCCACCCACATTAGTAGCTCTGTAAACATGGCTCAGACCTGCCACTGCAGTGTCTGTGTGTGCAGTTTTAAACCGCCAATTCGACTTGGCAAGTGTTCCCACTTGCCAGGCCTAAACCTTCCTTTTCCTTACATATAAGACACCCATAAGGTAGGCCCTAGGTAGCCACATGGGCAGGGTACAATGTATGTTTATAGAAGGACATCTACTAATGTGTTTTATATGTCCTAACGGTGAAATACTGCCGAATTCGTTTTTCACTGTTGCAAGGCCTATCTCTCTCTCAGGTTAACATGGGGGCTGCCTTTAAATATGATTAAAGCGTAGATTTCCTTTGGGAGCAGATAGACATGTGGAGTTTGGGGTCTCTGAACTCACAATTTAAAAATACATATTTTAGTAAAGTTGGTTTTGAGATTGTGTGTTTGAAAATGCCACTTTTAGAAAGTAGGCATTTTGTTGCTTAAACCATCCTTTGACTCTGCCTGCTGTGGATTCCCTGTCTGGGTTAGTTTGACAGTTGGGTTGTTTGCACCTCTCTCTAGACAGTGACAAAAATGGAGCTGGGGTGTAGCCTGCATATCCTGATGGTCATCTGGGCTGAGGAGAGGGGAGGAGTGATCACTTACACCTAAAAGGGCTGTGCCTGCCCTCACACAATGCAGTCTCCAACCCACTGTGTGTGTTTGGGGTCTGGACTGGGCACAAACAAGAGAGACTTTCCCTTGAAGTAGGCCTACTTCAAAGGCAGAAATGGGTATAAGAAGAGCACCCAAACCCCTGGAAATTAGATTAATTCTGAAACCAAGAGGAACCTCTGCCAAGGAGAAGTGCTGGAGAAGCCGGGGGAGGAGTACTGCCCCTTTGCCTGTGACTGTGCTTTGCTGGGTTGGCCTGCAGTAGCTGCTTCTACCTGAGAGAGGACAAAGACTGACTTTTGTGTGACTTCCCACTGGTGAAGAATTTCCAAGGGCTTGAAACTGAGCTTGCCTCCTGTTGTTGAAGTCTCAGGGACAACAAAGATTTCTCCCTGCCAGCACTTCGGCTTTCTGCTGAGAGTCCTGCCTGCCAAGTGGTGCCCTAAACTGTCTCTGGGCCCTTGAAAGCTGCAGCTGGTGGAAAAGGACAGAAATCTATGCAAAGACTGCCATGAAGGGAAACGTTTGATGCACCACCCGCTTAGCGGCTGAAAAACGACATGCTGCCGGCCTCACGGCTAAAATCGACACTCTACCTGCATTGCGGCTAGGAAATCGACGCAACGTGCCTGGGGAAATGACGCACAACACCCGCAGCGCTCCACACAGCGTGGTTTCTTGACTCCGTGCCGTGCGACCGGATTTCGACGCAACATTGCTAGGTGCGGAAAATCAATGCAAAGCCTGCTCGGACCCAAGGTGGCTGTCCGGATCCACGCATCGTTCTCTTGCAGAAAGGAAAAACAATGCACGGCGACCCGACCAGAAGAGAAATGATGCATGGTCTTGTTTGCGAGTGAAAAATCGACTCATCGCTGGCCTTTTTCTGACGCACACTTTTCAGTGCGGTGTTATTTTGACACAACCCAGGTACTTTTGAACGCTAACAAAGTTCTCACTGTTTTCAAAAGGATTTAAGACTCTTTTTGCTCTTGCTTTGCTTAGATATATATTACCTATTTTTCTAAACCTGTGTGGTGTCATTTTGTAGGGTTTTCACTGAGTTACTGTGTGTGTTGGTACAAATACTTTACACATTGCTTCTGAAGTTAAGCCTGCCTGCTCGTGCCAAGGTACCAAGGGGTTGAGCAAGGGTTAACCAAGAGTGATTTTCCTTTACCCTGACTAGAGTGAGGGTCCTTGCTTGGACGGGGGTGACCTGACTGCCAACCTATGAGAGGAAAAACAAGTTCTGCAAACAGGTAGAGTACAGGGACTTACAGGACCAATTTCACTGGGTTAAAGTGAGTAGTGGGCAAGGTCCAGGGCAGAACCCACAGTACACCCTCAGCGGCACAGGGGCAGACGAGTGCAGAGTGCAAACCAGCCTCAGGTGCTCAATGTGTTCCTATAGGGATCAGTCACTGCAGAAAGAGGCTGCAGACTCCGACCAGGAGGCCAGTTGAGCTGGACCAACAGTTGGGCTCAGGCCTCATCATGCCCGGGAACAGGTAGGCAGCTTTGGTCGACAGGTGCAAAGGTGTTCTTAGGTGTCAGGTTTTCTTGACCAGAGCGGTCGCGGTAGAGGGTGGCTGCTTGCAGAGGCTGCAGGCATCATCAGGGAGTTTGTGGAGGGGTGAAACCACGATGGACTCAGACTCTGGAGGGCTGGGAAACCTTATTGGCACCAGTGGTCGACATCAACTCGGGTCGGAGACATGGGGTGCAGTGGTGACTTCAGGTGACAGGTTTTGGCGGTTCAAGAGGCTTCGGAGCCCTTTTTTGGAGATTTTTGGGGAACAGGTCCACTTTTCACAGGACGTCCTGAGTCTTTTTTGAAGACACAGTCTTCCCAGGTTTCTGGAGTCACAGCTGCAGGATGACTCGACTTTTGCTGCAGATTTTGATGAGCAATGCAGACAGGCCAGCGAGTTTGGTATCAGGTCAGCTGCTTCTTTTCTCCTCTTTTGCTGTCACGGCTTTTCTTTATCCTTGGTCTTCTTAGGTTGTCTGGATCTGCTTCTCTGCTTCCGGGAGCTCCCCTGCATATTGAATGTAGGGGCGTTAGGGTAGTAGCCGATACGCCCCGTATATGACCACTTCAAGTGGGAAGTGCGCATAACCCTGTCCCAAAATTCCTAAGTACGCCATCACCAAGATGGCTACTTCTGAAAAATCGTGTCCATCTTGCAGTAGGCCTACCTTAGGGGTAGTACTAGCCTGGGGGTTGGCACGCTTAGCTGACTAGCTAATTTTCCCACCTGTCCAGGTGCCAAATGGGCTCTGGACAAGGGAGTAGCTTCCTCTCCTGTGAGGGGAGCCAGAGTCGCATTTCAAAGCTGGCAGCACTTTGAGGCTTGCCGCTTTAGGAAGACTAATCAGCAGGTCATCCTGTGGGAGCGGGGTGTTACACCCTCTTCCTGGACAGTCTTTTGCTCTAGACCCCTGAGCGCATAAGGCTTTCACCCTAGAGGTCCAGAACGGTGTCTCGGGTGGCAGGCTGGCAAAGGGTCAGCAAGCACACTAGAGGCTGATAGGGTTTCAGGCCGCACCTCTAAGGTGCCCTTTTGGGTGCATGTATTGGTAAATCCAACACTGGCATCAGTGCGGGTTCACCAATACAAGATGTTTGATACCAAACATCCCTTTCTTCAGTGAAACCATCATGTAGCTGGGGAACTCTTATTGCCCAGTGTCAAGCACATAATTTTAAATGGCTTCTCTGGTCACTTAGTATGTCTGAGAATCGACAAGGACATAGCAGGGGCATAAAACTGCTCATTCAGATATGCCCTCACATGCAATATATTGCACCCTGCCTTAGGGCTGTAAGGCCTGCTAGAGGGGATGACTTACATATCTTGCATGCAGTGTTAGCGGACATGGCAGACAGGTGGTGTGCATTGTCGTGTTTTCACTTTTGACTGCCCTAAGGGACGCAGCCTGCAATGGCAGCCTGTTATGTGCTTGGTGAGGGGTCCCTAAGGGTAGCACAATTTGTGCTGCAGCCTTTAGGGACCCTCTTTAGTACCCCAGGCCCTAGGTACCAGGTGTACCATTTAATAGGGACTTAGAGAGGGTGCTAAAGGTTTTGCCAATTAGGAAACAACAGTAGTTTTGGGAAAGAGCTCTGGCTCTGGGGACCTGCTTAGCCGGGACCCAGGGCACATTTAGTCAAAATCACCTTGGATACAAGGCAAAAAGTGGGAGGTAACCATGTCAAAAAGAGGCAGTCGCCACTAGGTAGTTATAGTTAGGACAATGTTTCCATCGAAACAGTGTGTTTTGACTTGCCTATTTCTTTGGTTGGCACAGTGTGAGAAATCTTCACACAATCTTTCCAAAAAAGTGCCCCAGTATTTCTTGTTGCACACAGAAAGTTTCGAGGTGATCTGTCAAGCAGGCGCAAGAAAAAGTGGGGGGTCAAAAAAGTTGCATTTCCCTTGTTAATTCCTATATGATCTTTAGACATGACTATAGCCCAGACCGCTGGACGGAATCACACCAAATTTTGCAGAAAGTTAGCTTTTGGGCGTAGATGGTGTTATTTAGTGTAAATCCATTCAGTAGTTTTGGAGATATTAAAGTGAACATTTTTTTAGATATCTTTGCCCTTGACCACTTTGTGAATAATGGCAAGCTTGTGCAGGAAAATGAAGACTTCTGATTGGCTGTCAACACTTCAAACCAGGAAATGCTGGCAGCCATCTTGGGACTCGGCTTCAGCTGAGTCCCAGAACAAAACACAATAAAAAAGAAAAGGGGCCAGTGTAGGGACATCCTGACTCCTTAGCTCTGGTGGTGGGGTCCCAGAGGGAACCTGCCAGAGAATTGTTTTTTTGTTGCACATCTGCAATATTTGTGGGGAAAAATGTAAACAAAAAAAAAAACAGGCTTTTTTTTTTTTTGTTAAAGCCCCTGGGAGGGCTAGGTGCCGGGGCATTTACAATTTTGAATGTGAGGGGGGGTCTTCCGGCCCACCCATAGCCCTGCGGAACACCACCTCCCTAGGGTGATTTTTGCTATATGTGAGAGTGGGCCACGTGGTGGAGGCCTGATGGCCTCCGCCACCACCCGGGGACCACCACCTCCCCAGGGAGCTATATAAAATATGTGCGGGTGGCCAGGGCAACCACCGCCCCAAAGCATTGTTAGATTATACGCTGGAAGGGCCGAGTGTCCCCCCCCACCGCCCTTTCCCGCTGTCCTGGGGACCACCACTTCACTGGGGCATTATTAAGATTGAATGCGGGAACCGTGTGATTCTGACAATCTCAGTAAAACATGAACTTCCACAGGAGCAGCCTGTCAGTTGATTTCCTTGTGCTCTACTGCAGCCTCCTAGAGAGTTCTAAAGAACAATTAGAGCACTAAAATTAGGACATGTTTTAAGTGAGTTCTTGAATATATTCCTCTTCTATTTCATTACAACATTCTGACATGCAGTCTGAAAAATGCAATTTAAACACTAGAAGCAGACTGATAGTTTACTCTCCTGTGAAGAGCAGCTTTACTAGAGTGTTCCAATGAGCAACTAGACTGCTAACATTCTGAATTTATGCCAAAAATGTGATACATCTGAACACCATCTTCATGGAATCGAAGTGGAAAACTGAAAGCGTTTTCTACCTAGGATACTGCAGTAAATGAGGAAATGACTGACTGAGGAAATTAGGGAACTTCATAACAAATAAGTGTGCCAAGATGGCCATCAGAAAATAAAGAGCCCAAATGTAGCACAAATATCACCAAAAAGTAGCAAAGTATACCTCAATAACAAAAGTGTTCAAATCATTTTTTGTTGTTGTTTTTTTGCAGTTTTATAAAGTGCACTCAGGTGAAACACACTTTTGTAACAAATAAAGAATGTTAGCATTCTAGTTGTCCATTATCATACTGTGGGGCGGCAGAGGTCAAGGTCACGGACCCAGATAATTAAGGGCAGGGAAGAGGGTACAAAGGCAACAAGTTGACCACAATGGGCAGGTGGGAGGGGCAGTGGCAGTACAACGGACCATGAAGGGCAGAGGAAAGGAGGGCAGGGGCAACAAACCAACCATGCAGGACAGGCAAGAGAGGCTGTGGCAATATAAGAGACTATTGAGGGCAGAAGGAAGAAACAGTGGCAGTACAACCATACATGTCAGCAGACCTGATTCAGACAGGAGACGTCCAGTGTTTTTAAGTTCTAAACGGCTTTATTTTATCTGTCTCCTGCCTAAAATCTCCTCTTTTTTCAAAGTAAGTCAATGGGGAAAATCAATTCCCCAAGTTTGTTTTTTCCAAAACCCAGTTCAAAATGTTGACAAGTATGGTACATTGGATCATGGAGGCCAGGAGGAATGGGGATAGACATTGACTCAGATAATGGGGGCAGGAGGGAGATGGGCAGGGACACCAAACTGACCTAAAAGGGCAAGAGTCAGGGGTTGCAGCAGCACCATACACCACACAGGGGAAGCAGAATGGTAGTGCAGCTCAACGGACCATAGAAAGCAATAGGGAAGGGATAGGGCCATACACATGGACAACAGAGAGCAAAGGGGAAAGGGGCAAGGGCAGCAAGCTGACCATACTGAAGAGACAGGAGGGACAGCTGCAGCATAACAGGCAATGAAGGGCAGGAGGAAGGGTGCAGGGACACAACAACAGACCAGACAAGTCAGGAGTGAGGTTATAGGGGTCTGTACTTGGACAATAGAGAGCAAGGGGCAGGGCAGGAGCAGCAAGCTGATCATGGAGGGCAGGTAGGACAGGCACTGGAACCACAACACAGAATAAAGGGCAACAGTGAGACTATAATGGCACACACACAGATAATAGAGGAAAGGAGGAAGGGTTCAGAGGCTGCAAGATGACTACAAAGGGCAGGTGGGAGGTGCTGTGGCAGCATAGAAGACCATGCATGACAAGCGGAGGGTTAGTGGCAGTAAAACAGCCATGGTGGGTAAGGGGGAGGGGGCATGCACAAAGGGCCATGCTGACAGAAGGGAGGGTTAGGGGCTGGATACAGACAAGAGAGGGCAGGGAAAGGGGCTTCACAACAGACCATGCAGGGTGGGCAGGAGGTCCTGTTGCAGCACAACAGAGCATGGAGGGCAGAAGGGAGTGGCAACAAAATGGACCACGGAGGACAGGAGGGAGGGAAGAGGGGAATGGAATTCGGACAGGCAGGGTGGAGGTGGCAGGGACAGGCAGCAGTCATCTGAACATGCTAGGCAGGTGGGAAGGGAAGGTAGCTCAACAGAACACTTAAAGTAGGTAGGAGGGGCAGTGGCAAGTCCATGTAACATGGTGGGCAAAAAGGAGGGAGCAGGGATATGGACATGGAGGACAGGGAGAAGGAGGGTATGGGCAGCAAGCTAAGCACAGAGACTATGCAGGAGGGCAATGGTGGGGCATAGAACTGACCAACGGATGTCAAGAGGAGTGGGCAGGGATATCAAGCTAAATGGAGGGCAGTGGCAGCCCATCGGACCACGCAGGGCAGGAGGGAGCGGGCTGGTGCATGGACTCAGACAACAGAGGGCAGGGAAAAGATGGATGAGGCAGCAAGCTAACTGCTCCGAGTAGGCAGGAAGGGCAGTGGCATAACAACAACCAAACATGTCTGCAATGAGGGAGAAGGGGCATTGACTTGGATGGCAAGGCGAGGGGTGGCAGGAGCTGCAATCTTGGGCTCGCTGCACAAAGCCAGGCCCTGTGTCCAATCCACCCCCCTCCAAAAGGCACTGTAATGGGCATTTTACTTGAAGTTTAAAAAAAAACTAGGAATTCACTTAAAAAAACAAAGGCTATAGGGACGTTATAGTTAGGAAATAGAATAAAAAATACCTTAGAAATTCCCCCAAAAAACAAAGGTTACAGGGATGTTACAGTTAGGTTCAGATTTTACACGCACAAAACCATAGAAATTTAGCTGCTATAGTTAGAGTTATTTCAAGTAATTATACCTCGAGCCCTAAGGTACTAACTACAACTTGTGCCCTCGCCATGCACTTCTAATTACCCCAGATATTACATCACCCATGACATCTTCTGCGGCATCATTGATATTATCACTGTTACATCTGCAGTAAAATTATTGATGATAAAACTGTGCAAGGCAAGGCAAGAGCAAGAGTTATAGTTACCTTAGGGCACAAGTTATAGTTACTTGAAATAACTATAACAGTTGAATTTCTACAGTTTTATGTGTGTAAAATCTAAACCTAAATATAACATCCCTGTATATTTGTCAGTACACATCTTCCACACAGCTGGCTGTTCTCCATTATGGATCACTTACCACAGAGATCTTTAAGTAACCCGCATTTCTCAGGCTTGAATTGTCATAAAAGTGCTGAAATTATTAACGTTGTTTTCAAACATAAAGCAAAACCTGTGTGTACTGGGGAATCTTGTGTTGGTAGAGTAATACATGTATAGATTAAGTTACGGAAAACATTACCTTTAAAAAGTTCAAACTGAAAAAATGCCAATTGAAAGATTTTAGAAAAAAATAATGTAATAATTATTTGAAAACAGTAAAAAGTTAAGACACAAAAATGAAGTGAACAGGATGCAGAAATCCTGAGTTGGTTAAAAGCAAAAATCATTCCAAAGGAAACAAAAACAGATGTTAGTCTTTGCGGTGGGGTAGCCCAGGAACTACGTAGCCTCTATGATCAACTGTTACAGAAGTTGGGTTGGATACAGGTTGGTGGCTCACCCCATTCAAACGTTAAGGGGGAAAGGAATCCTTGAGGTCACTGGTGATGGGCCACAGGGAAGGGTTGGTGGTTCACAGCGTTCGATCTACAGATTTCAAACCTCATGAAGTCACAAATCCTCAACACAGCAAGACGGGGAGCTGTGGCCAAACACAGCTCCGCAGCACATAGGATACTCCAAATTTCTTAGCTAAACTGCTAACATGTAAGTGAGGATGTCTCATTTCTTTAATCCTTACTCTCCAGAGATTTATTCCTAGCTTTTACAAAAAGGTTAAGTGAATGGGAGCACACTGCACATACCAGCGTATTAAGGAGCCACGAAGCAATGTGCTGTCCTCTGCTGAAGAATGTGTAACATCAAGAAATATATGATTGAGGATGCAGACATTACAGTGAAACTTCATTACACCTTGTTTCTGGGTTCAGACTGTAGCAGCTATAGCTACCTGAGCCTGCAGAGAATTCTTCATTCTCCAGGCACAGAGGGCATGTTTTACATACACAGGCTGCAG
Organism: Pleurodeles waltl; assembly: GCF_031143425.1. NCBI lineage: Eukaryota > Metazoa > Chordata > Amphibia > Caudata > Salamandridae > Pleurodeles > Pleurodeles waltl. Next base: position 242,160,084 of record NC_090449.1, on the reverse strand, counting down.
AAGATATTCAGTTGTAACTGATTTACAAGAACAGGACTCTGTTGTCCATTGCATCCACAGCAGCAGACAAACTGTTTTTTCATCTTCGGTACTAGGCAGCGCCTTGTCTGAGAGTGGTCACACAGTTTTTTTCAAAAAGTTGAACCTTTTTGTGACAACACCTAAGTAAACCACACCAAAGCTGTTCCTATACCTCATATTTGCAACGATGGGACCCTGCTACCGCTTCAAAAATACGCTTTGCTACAACATATACCCAAACGTCCTTTGTACTCCATTGATCCAATATGCCAAAATCCTAATTCACTTCTGTAACACCTTTTCTCACCTCTCCTCCCAACGTCTCCCAAGCTAGCCCAGTTCTGCCTACCGAACATGAAAGAAAACACCCACCCATTCAGGTCCTACCTGCTCCCATCCAGTGCATTGAGGGGTTCTGCTTGTCTGAGGATGTCTCCTCTATACAAAGAGACCAAGGGCTCCATTATGAGTTGGCTAGTAAAATAGAGTGGTAATACCGTGCCTGGTATTACCATTACTGATAGTATTACCCCATTTTTGCTGCATATTATAAAACTGAGGTATGGAATTCAGAATGCAATGTGACCTGTTATTAGTAGCAGGTTGTTCGATTTTCCACCTCTAAGTAGGTGGAATATGTGGCAAGAAAGGCAAATGGTTTTACCAGGTGTACTATTACTGGGTGCAGTGTTAATACCACAGCCAGTAATATCACACCTAGTGATACTCATAATCATGCAGACTGGCATTATCACTCAAACCAATTACGTAATACCATCTATACAAATAGATACTACTTGGAATGAGGGACCAAGTAGTGTGCTTTGCATTTCAAGTGGAAATGTGCCCTGCATGTGTGGAGCAAGTTTCCTCTCATTTCTTTAGCCCATTGCTTCAGCAAGCCCTTTAAGACGGTTATTTGGCCAAGGTAGCCCCAGGCCCCATTACGTATCAAACTGAACAATGAGCATAAACTACAAGGCTTCAGGCACAGACAAACAAGTTACTTACCTTCGGTATCAAATTATCTGGTAGAGACTCTATCTAGCTGCAGATTCCTTACCTTAGAATTCCCTAGCGTCAGCTTCGAATCTGGAATTTTTCTGCTGAGCAGTAACCTGCGCGTGCCGTCGGATGGCGTTGTTCGAATCCGCGAGCGCCGCCCGGCTCCATGTGAAATCATCAGCGTTGTTGGAGCAGTCTGTGACGTCACGGTCTTCCCTATAAGCACCACCCCGGTGCGCGTACGTCAGTTCTTTTCCACAACTTCCCACGCCAGAAGCACAGAGTAGTGGAAGAACCAACAAGCATTTAGTTTTACGCTTGATTGTTCGAGGAAAAAGACATGCCCCTGAGAAAGGCAAAAATATAAAAACATTATGTATATATCCGCATAGTGGGGAGGCTTGGGTGGGTGTAAGGAATGAATCTGCAGCTAGATAGAGTCTCCAGATAATTTGTTACGAAAGGTAAGTAACTTGTTCATCTGATAGAGACTTCTAGCTGCAGATTCCTTACCTTAGAATAGATACCCAAGCTTTAACTCATGGTGGTGGGTCGCGAGGATATATTTCACATTAGGAAGTCCTGGAGGACCGAGCGGGCAAAATGCCCCTCTCTCCTCACCTGGCTATCCAGGGAGTAGTGTCTTGCAAACATGTGCAAGGAAGCCCATGTTGCCGCTTGGCAGATGTCAAGTACCAGTACACCACAAGTTAATGCAGTGGTAGCAGCTTTCCCTCTGGTAGAGTGAGCCCTCAAGCCCTCTGTTCGCTGCTTCTTAGCCAAAGCGTAGCAAATCTTTATACAGAGAACGACCCTGCATGAAATGGATCGTTTCTGTAATGTCCGACCCTTCTTTGCACCAACGTACCCCACAAACAGTTGGTCGTCCATCCGGAACTCTTTTGTGCGGTCAAGGTAGAATGATAACGTTCTTTTTGGGTTTAGCCGATGGAGACGCTCCTCTTCCTTAGAGGGATGCGGTGGAGCAAACAAGGTGGCAGGGTGATATTTTGACCTAAATGGAAAGGGGTCACCACCTTGGGGAGGAAAGAGGCACGAGTTCTAAGGACTACTTTATCAGGATTTATCGTGATTTATGGCAGTTTCGATGATGAAGCCTGCAGCTCACTCACTCTCCTGGCAGATGTAATTGCCACCAAAAAGGCTGTTTTGATAGTGAGCAGCCGGAGAAGACAGTTATGTAAAGGCTCAAAAGGAGCACACATTATAACAACAACCACACAACAACCACCATTATAATAACAACCACTGCCTACTTCTGACATCGGGACTCTTTTTATAGCTCCCTCGGCCAAGAAAGCCATAACTTCCTCGAGGAGCAAAACCAAATGGTCCTCCATCAACTGTTCTTTTGTCGGAGGGATAGAAGGAGTACAAGATTAAGATCCCACTGGAGCATGACAAAAGGGCACAGGTGGAAACATTTGCACAAGCCCTTTTAAGAATCTCTGTACAATGGAAGACTTGAACAAAGATGGTTGGTCGGACAAACGTAGAAAAGCCGATAAGGCAGCAAGATAGCCCTTAAGAGTCCCTAAGGAGCAACACTGTTGGGCGAGAGATAGAATAAACAAAAGGATATTAGACATAGAGAACAAGAAAGAGGATCAATAGACCTCTCTGTACAATATGAAACAAAACTTTCCACCGGCAGGCGTAAGTGAACTTAGTAGAGGGATGCCTGGCTGCCAGAATGATATCACAGCCTTCGGAAGGGATGTCATAAACCATCAATTGCCACCGCTCAACCTCCACGCATGAAGTCACAAAGTTGACAGGTTCGGGTGGAGAACCTTCTCCTGCTGCTGTGACAGAAGATCCTCCCGAAGAGGCAACCTGATTGGAGGACTGATGCTCATTTTGAGAAGCTCTGGATACCAGACTCTCCATTGCCCAATCCGGAAACACTAGGATTACTTGGGCACGGTCGTTCTTGATTTTCTTGAGAACTCTGGGCAGAAGTGGTATGGGCAGAAAGGTGTACAGGAGGCCTGAATTCTACTCGCAATGAAAATTGTCACCTAGCGATAGCCCCCTTGGAAACTCCAACGTGCAAAACTGCTGACATTCCCCGTTCTCTGCGGAGGCGAACAGATCTAACCAAAGCTCTCCCCACTCCTAAAAGAGTCCTTGAGCCACCTCCGGATGGATATACCACTTGTGATCCGCTAAGCATCGCCGGCTGAGTTTGTCCGCCCTGGCATTCAGGGAACCACCAGGATTATGCCCTGCTGTTCCAGCCATGTCCAGAGACTCAGAGCCTCTTGACAAAGGGTCCACGACCCCACACCGCCCTGCTTGTTGCAGTACCACATTACGGTGGTGTTGTACAAGAACACCTGCGCTACCTTCCCTTTCACAACAGGAAGAAATGCTTTTAATGCTAGTCAGATTGCCCGAAGCTTCAACAGGTTTATGTGGAGCCCAGATTCCACTGGAGACCAGCGACTCCTGATCTCCACCTCTCCCAGATGGCTGCCCCATCCCAGAAGTGACACATCTCTCACTACTGTGAGATCTGGTTGGGAAAGGGAGAGGAATTTGCTTTTGACCAAATCACAGTTCACTAACCACCACTGCAGATCCTTTGCAGTTCCCTCCGAGATCTGAACCACGTCGGTAATATTGCCCTGATGCTGTGCCCATTGGAACTTCAGGTCCCACTGCAGAGCCCTCATATGCCATCTGGGATGTTTGGCCAATAGGATGCAGGAAGACATGAGTCCCAACAGCCTCAGAGTCTGTCTCACCAAAATCCAGGATAGAAGCCAAAACATCGGTATCATAACCTAAATATCCTGGACTCGCTGCTTGGGAGAATAGGCCCGATACTGCACTGTGGGCAGAACAGCTCAGATGGAAGTGAGCTTCTCAGAGGGAGTCAGGTGTGACTTAGGCACATTTATAGTGAACCCCAGCGAATGTAGGAGGTTCGCCATTGTCTGGAGATGGGTGACGAGAGCCTGGGGAGTCGGAGCATTCAACAGTCAATCGTCTAGGTAGGGGAAGACTGAAATCCCTACCTTGCGCAGATGAGCTGCCACCACCACCATCACTTTGGTGAGACTGAAGGGGAGCACGGTAATCTGAAAGTGCTCGTGGCCCACCTTGAACCACAAGTTACGCCTGTGGTCGGGCAGGATGGGGATGTGAAAATATGCATCCTGCATGTCCAACGCTACCATCCAGTCTCTTTGGTCTAGGGCAGACACGACCTGAGCAAGAGTGAGCATCTTGAATTTCTCCTTCTTGAGGAAGAGATTAACGTTGCTTGGATCTAGGATAGAGCAAAGGCCCTTGTTCTTTTTGGGAATCAGAAAGTAGCGGGAATAACAACCACTGCCTACTTCTGACATCTGGACTCTTTCTATAGCTCCCTCGGCCAAGAGAGCCATAACTTCCTCTCGGAGCAAATGGTCCTCCATCAGCTGTTCTTTTGTAGGAGGGATAGAAGGAGGGAAAGACTGGAAGAGGAGGGGATAGCCCTTCCGTATGATCTGCAAGACCCATTTGTCCGTTGTGATGGAATGCCAGTGAGGAAGATGAAATTGAATCCTGCCTCCAACTGGACGGACATGATCTTCCAGAACCACACTTGGACAGCTTGGGGGCTGTGGAGGGGGGCTGTGTGGTGGCTGACCGCTGGCCAGACCCTCTGGGTCTGACGGTACCACATCCTCTTCTGGGCTGGAAGCCGGAAGACAGTGGCTGAATTGTGGCTGGCGCAACACTGCGCCGCTTCCAAAGCCTCGAAAGGGACAGAAGACAGACTGTTGTCGAACTGGCGCTGAGAGGCCCAAGGATCTGGCTGTAGCTCGAGGACCCTTGAACCTCTTAAGCGCTGAGTCTGCCTTTTCACCAAAAAGGCGAGAGCCATCAAAAGGCATGTCCATCAAACTCAACTGGACATCCCCTGAAAAGCCAGTAGAACGCAGCCAGGAGCGGCAACGTAGGGCCACTGTCGATGCAATTGCTCTACCCAGCAAGTCGGTCGTGTCCAATCCACATCTGATTGTAAACTTGGCTGCATCTCTCTCATCCTTGACAGCCTGGTGAGAGTGCCCCTTACGCCCTCCGGGACCTGGGGCAGCACCTGTGCCACCGTATCCCATAAAGTATGGGAAAAACAGCCCAATAGGCATGAGGTGTTTACTCACCTAAATGCCAGGCTGGAGGAAGAAAACAACTTCTTTCCAAGTTGGTCCAGCCTCTTGGATTCCCTACCCGGAGGGGCGTAAGGGAAGACACCACAGGAAGTGGAGGCTTGGACCACCAAGCTCTCTGGGGTGGGGTGTTGGGTAAGGAAACTAGGGTCGTTTGGAGCAGGTCTATGGCGGCGGGCGACTGTCCTATTCACAGGAGGCCCTATGCTGGGTTTTGACCATCTTCCCAGAAGGACGTCCGTTAAAGCCTCATTGAAGAGCAACATCGGCTCTGATGTAGTCATCCCCGGCTGAAGCACCTCTGTCAGGAGATTTGTCTTGACTGTCACCGCGGACCACCATAGCATAAGAAGCTCCCTCCTCCATAGCCACTTTTGGAGGAGAGAGCATGCCAGTATCTGGAGACGTGTCCTGTCCACTGGCTTCCCCTAGATTCTCATGCAAGTCCTGTTCTTGCTCCAATTCACACTCCAAATGATCCTCAGACCCCTCCCACTCTTCTCCTGTGCCTGGCTGTTCCAAATAAGGCTCAGGCAATGATCTGGGCCTTATCGGCGCTGTCAAAGTCGGAGTCGACGTCGTACAACGTCGCTCCGGATCATCCGTAATGAGGATGGGGCTACCACCAGTGGGCGCGGCGGTGGAGGAAGCGTCGACGTCGGACCCTGCACCGGAGGATTGCGACTGTGTGGGACAGGTGCCAGCCCGGATCCGCTATTGGATGCTGGAGTCCTCAGTGGCGCTGAAGCCGCCGACATCGGCGTCGAATCCGATGGGGCCCCTGCTGACCCCGCGGGGCCCAAAGACCCACCCAAAGGTGCAGCCTGTTCAAAAACAAGGAGCATAGCCTCGTAAAACTCTATTATCTGATTTGGGGTCGCTCTGGTCCCCGGAAAAGGGGGAAGACATGGAGTCGGCCCTGGCAACGGCTCCGTGGAACCACGCTCGGAACGTCGACGTTCCTTTGATCTCGTCAGCTGACGGGCATGGCAAAGTCGAAGTCCGCTTGGACTTCTTCTTGTGCCTCTTACCTGAATGATCGGATAACCTTGAATGCGAGGAAGAGGACTTGGGGCTCCGGGAGCGGTGCCGCGACCTCCTCTTACTGCGGGACCGTGACATCCTCGGAGTCGCGCCCACTGAAGATGGCTGTCGGGCCGCAAGAAGTTTGAGGGATCTCTCCCTCAAGGCCTATGGAGCCATGGCCCGACAGTCGGAACATGAAGCCAAATCGTGATCCTTCTCCAGACACCAGAGACACACTCGTGCTGTGCAGATCCGTAACCGACATGGTGCGATGACATGCACCACACGGTTTGAACCCTGTCTTTCTGGAAGACATGTTCGAATAATCAAGCGAAAAAACCTCGACAAACGTCGAAGAAAAAGGGTAGCTCTTTCCGGATCTGCGCTTAACCAGCGCTGAAGGAAAAGAACTGACATACGCGCACCGGAGTGGTGCTTATATGGAACACAGTGATGTCACAGATGGCTCCAACGATGCTGGCGACGCACGTGGATTCGAATGACGCCACCCGACGGCACACGCAGGGTACTGCTCAGCACAAAAAATCTGGATTCGAAGCTGACGGCAGGGAATTCTAAGGTAAGGAATCTGCAGCTAGAAGTCTCTAACAGATTAAACATAAACCTTATGCCAACACTATTGCTAAGCATCAGACAGGAAACATGATACAGACAAAGAAAGTAGATAATTTAAACGCAATGTTTCCATTAAGGCTCCATGTTATTTGCCTACGTGTTGCACATCAATTTGATGTTTGGACATTCTTAAGAAAGTTTAGGAAACTACAGTTGGAAGGACAAGGTATTTACCTTTGGTAACGCCATATCTGGTAGAGACAATATCTAGATGAAGATTTTTTACCTCTGAAATTCCCTCAGGCGTTAGACTGGATCTGAAGATTTTCACAAGCAGTACCTCTGTGTGCTGTTAGGTGGTGTCAATCAGCTCTGCGCCTGTCATCGCAGCATCATCGCCAGATATGACGTTGCGGTTCCTATATAGGTACCAACCTGGCATGCTGACGTTAGTTTCTTTTCACAACATTCCATGCCTGTAAGGAACTGCCTTCCTTGGCATGGTTACCCCCTGACTTTTTGCCTTTTGTTGATGCCAGTTATGATTGAAAGTGTGCTGGGACCCTTCTTACCAGGCCCCAGCACCAGTGTTCTTTCCCTAAACTGTACCTTTATTCCCACAATTGGCACAGCCCTGGCACACAGATACGTCCCTGGTAAATGGTACCCCTGGTACCAAGGGCCCTGTTGCCACGGAAGGTCTCAAAGGGCTGCAGCAAGTCTTATGCCACCCTGGGGACCCCTCACTCAGCACATGCACACTGCCTCATAGCTTGTGTGTGCTGGTGGGGAGAAAATGACTAAGTCGACATGGCACTCCCCTCAGAGTGCCATGCCCACCTCTCACTGCCTGTGGCATAGGTAAGTCACCCCTCTAGCAGGCCTTACAGCCCTAAGGCAGGGTGCACTATACCACAAGTGAGGGCATAAGTGCATGAGCACTATACCCCTACAGTGTCTAAGCAAAACCTTAGACATTGTAAGTGCAGGGTAGCCATAAAGAATATATGGTCTGGGAGTTTGTCAAATACGAAATCCACAGTTCCATAATGGCTACACTGAAATCTGGGAAGTTTGTATCAAACTTCTCAGCACGATAAATGCACACTGATGCCAGTGTGGGATTTATTTTAACATACACCCAGAGGGCATCTTAGAGATGCCCCCTGAATACCAGTCTGACTCCTAGTGCTAGGCTGACGAGTTTCTGCCAGCCTGCCACAACCAGACGAGTTTCTGGCCACATGGGGAGAGTGCCTTTGTCACTCTGTGGCCCGGAACAAAACATGTACTGGGTGGAGGTGCTTCTCACCGCCCCCTGCAGGAACTGTAACACCTGGAGGTGAGCCTCAAAGGCTCATGCCTTTTGAGAATGCACCCCAGGGGATCCCAGCTAGTGGAGATGCCCGCCTCTCCGGCCACTGACCCCACTTTTGGCAGCAAGGCTGGAGGAGATAATGAGGAAAACAAGGAGGAGTCACCCACCAGTCAGGACAGCCCCTAAGGTGCCCTGAGCTGAGGTGACCCCTGCCTTTAGAAATCCTCCATCTTGAGATTGGACGATTCCCCCAATAGGAATAGGGACGTTCCCCCCTCCCCTCAGGGAGAAGGCACAAGGAGGGTGAGGCCACCCTCCAGGACAGTAGCCATTGGCTACTGCCCCCCCCAGACCTAAACACACCCCAACATGTAGTATTTAGGGGCGACCCTGAACCCAAGAAATCAGATTCCTGCAACCTACAACAACAAGAAGGACTGCTGACCTGAAAGCCCTGCAGAGACGACGGAGACGACAACTGACTTGGCACCAGCCCTACCGGCCTGTCTCCAGATTCAAAGAACCTCACAGTGACGCATCCAACAGGGACCAGTGACTTCTGAGGGCTCAGAGGACTGCCCAGAACCCGAAGGACCAAGAAACTACAGAGAAAAGCGCCACTGTTAAAAAACTGCAACACCTTTGCAATTTTAAAGCAACTTTTAAAGAACTCTCTCTTCCCGCCGGAAGCGTGAGACTTCTCACTCTGCACCCGATGCCCCCAGCTCGAGTTCAGGAGAACAAACACTGCAGAGAGGACACCCAGGCGACTATGATGACCTGAGTACCCTGAGTTGACCCCCCTGCACCCCCACAGCGTTGTCTGCAGAGAGGATCCAGAGGATCCCCTTGACCGCGACTGCCTGGTAACAAGGAATCCAACGCCTGGACCAAGCACTGCACCTGCAGCCCCCAGGACCGAGAGGAACCACCTTCCAGTGCAGGAGTGACCAGCAGGCAGCCCCCATCCTAGCCCAGTTGGTGGCTGTCCTAAGAAGCCCCCCTGTGCCCTGCCTGCATCGCCTAAGTGACCCCCGCGTCCCTCCATTGCTTTCAAAAGCAAACTTGACGCTGTGATACTATTAATTGTGTTTGACCAATGACTTTGTGTTTCACCGCTGCGTATATTAGTTGCTCAATGTTCACCAGTAGCACATTATGGTGGTCATTCCGACCCTGGCGGTAAAAACTGCCATGGCCGGGGACCACGGAAGCACCGCCAACAGGCTGTCGGTGCTTCCAGGGCCATTCTGACCGCTGCGGTAAAGCCGCGGTCAGAAAAGGGGATCCGGCGGTTTCCCGCCGGATTTCCCCTGGCCCGGAGAATCCTCTTGCAGCGCCGCCATGGGGATTCCGACCCCCTTCCCGCCATCCTGTTCCTGGCGGTAAAACCCGGCAGGAACAGGATGGCGGGAACGGGTGTCGTGGGCCCCCTAACAGGGCCCCACAAAGATTTTCACTGTCTGCTTTGCAGATAGTGAAAATCGCGACGGGTGCTACTGCACCCGTCGCACCCCTGCAACTCCGCCGGCTCCATTCGGAGCCGGCTTCATTGTTGCAGGGGCTTTCCCGCTGGGCGATCTTCTGGCGGTCGCCCGCCGGCCCAGCGGGAAAGTCAAAATGACCCCCGCGGTCTTATGACCGCGGTGCGGTCTTTCGGCGGTTTCCGACCGGCGGGCGGTGCCTGCCGAAGTCGGAATGAGGGCCTATATGTTTTGTTCAGTTTAGCCGCCTATTGGCTTTGACATGGCATTAGCCATTACATTCTGTATTCTGCCTATTGGCTTTGACATGCTGTATTCAGTTTAGCTGCCTATTGGCTTTGACATGATATTAGACATTACATTTTATATTCAGCTCAGCTGCCTATTGGCTTTGACATGACATTAGACATTACATTTTATATTCAGCTCAGCTACCTATTGGCTTTGACATGACATTAGACATTACATTTGATATTTAGGTTAGCTGCCTATTGGCTTTAACATGGAGTTAGACATTGCAGTTGAGAATCCAAGCTGTATTCTTCCAAGATGTGTTTTTCCACAGGATGAACCAAGCTGTTTTCTGCACACCAGACTAGACCTGATAAGAGAGAGTACATTTGGTGTTTTCCTTTCTGCTCAGGCTTGGGAAGAGGAGAAGTCTAGGAGATCTGGCCAGTCTCCAAAGGATTGTGTAGTTTTCCCGAGTCTGAGAGGTGGGGGCATGCTTTTGTAAGGCTGACTCTGGGCTACAGTGAGTTAGATTCGAATCTGCTTGACTTCAGGCTGGAACTAGGCACCAGTTGCCAGTCTCCCGTTTGGGTAGATAATCTCTTTCTCGCAGTTGACCGGAGTCATCAACTTGCAGACCCCAGAAAGATGAAGCTGAGTATGTAGGCCCTGCCGCCTTGGTCAAACGGTGATGAATTTGATTTTTATGCTTTGCTAACATAATCTGCTGTGTACATTGCAACTGAGAAGTACTGTGATATATTTTGTTTCCATTGCTGCGACTACTTTTACTCTTTTGAACGTGTGCTTGAAGTCTATTAATTCGTCTCTCAAGAACTTGTGGGTGGGGAAGAATCAACAACAATAAAGGTCTTCTTTGAACTCAGAAGTGCATTCCAGAGAGGTTCTGTAAGCTCTGATATGAGATAAGTAGGAAAGCAGAACAGACGCCTACTTTGCACACTGCTCCCAGCTGCCCCTGTGCCACTGAGGGTGTGTTTTGTGGGCCTGTTCGTGTCCCCGCCAGTGCTCTACACAACCCCCCTGGTCTGCTCCCCAAGAACGCAGGTACTTACCTGCCAGCAGACCGGAACCTTAGCACCCCTGTTCTCCATAGCACCTATGTGTTTTGCGGCCTCCTTTGACATCTGCACCCTACCAGCCCTGTGTTTCTGGTGCGTTGACTTTGGGGTAGTGTTGAACCCCCAACGATGCCTATGCCCAGGAGACTGACCGTGCAAGTGCTAACCAAACTTACCTCCCCCAGGAACTATTGATTTTTGCACCGTGTCCACTTTTAAAATAGCTTATTGCCATTTTAACCTAAACTGTGTGTACTACTGTTTTAAATCGAAGTTCTATACTTACCTGTGTGAAGTAGCTTGCATTTTATGCACTTACCTCAAATCTTGAATCTTGTGGTTCTAAAATAAATTAAGAAAATATATTTTTCTATATCAAAACTATTGGCCTGGAGTTGTCTTTGAGTGTGTGTTCCTCCTTTATTGCCTGTGTGTGTACAACAAATGCTTAACACTACCCTCTGATAAGCCTACTGCTCGACCACACTACCACAATATAGAGCACTAGTATTATCTAATTTTGCCACTATCAAGCTGTAAGGGGAACCCTTGGATTCTGTGCACACTATCTATCACTTTGAGATAGTATATAGAGAGCCAACTTCCTACAATGGCAGAAGCGCTGAGCCATAAAAAACTGACTACTAGTGCGTAAAAACTAAGGCTCTGAAAATGGACTTCCTGCCCCCAGAAATCAGTTTGCAGAGCAGAGCGGATAGGTGGGTCAGTAAGGAATCTGCAACTAGATATTGTCGCTACCAGATAAGGCTTTACCAAAGATAAGTAACTTGTTCATATGGTAGAGACTTCTAGTTGCAGATTCCTTACCTCTGAATAGATACCGAAGCAATACCATGCCTGGAGGAAGGTCTGTAAACCAAGTTCGTACTGGAAAGTCATGGAGGAGTGAACAGGCAAAGTGCCCGCCCCTACGGATGTGACTGTCCGGGCAGTGGTGTTTGGTACACATGGGCAAAGAAGCCCACGTTTCCACCTGACAGATGCCATGGACTGGAACTTCGGGTGCTAACGCAGTGGTTGCAAATTTTAGGTCGGGAAGAATGAGCACGTGTAGGAGGCTGGCCTAGTGTGTGGTGGACACCTATGGTGTTACACCTTATACTGGGTGCAGGCAACCCTTATTAGATAGTGTTACAGTGTCTAGGTAGCCAAGGCTAGCTAGTGATAGCTATGGTAAGCAGTCAAACCCTATCTAGGAGGAGTGTGAAGCACTTGCAATACCACAGTAGTCACACAGCAACTTATCACACATGAAATAAATCACACAGTGTTGCAGAATTAAAGGTACTTTACTACAGGAAAACCAAACTAGATTACTATAGGAAAACCCCCTTCTGGAGGTAAGTACACCCAAATATACACAGATAAGTATTAGGAAATAGTAAAAGAATAGCAACTGCACTATATGGGGGCCAAACCATATACTAGAAAAGTGTAATGCGAGAATGGGTCCCTCACTAGAGGATATCCATATCCTTGGAGGTTAGCCAAGGGCTAGGAGAGAGTGGAACCCCAAGAGGTAAGTATCTAGAAGACCCCCAGCGACCAGGAGAGCAGAAGTAAATTACCTGGTTGTCCCATAGGCTAACATTGGGGATTCATGAATGGAATATTGCATATGATGGACCAGGCTGGTGGAACCCAACTGTGGATTCTGGATGAAGAGGACCTGCAAAAGAAGGGGACAGAGTCCAGTCCATGCAGGAGGGTCCAGGTAGGGCAGGAGGTAATGCCCACCCTTTTGAGGGTGAAGATCCAGGTTAACAGTAATGGATGAAGTCCAGCTGTGGAGTCCAGGAGCTGCAAAGGAGTCCCTGAAATCACATAGGAGCTGTCTCTCGACAGTCGCCGGATTGCAGATGGGTCAGTGGTCATGAGGACCACCAACAAGCACAAGCAAATGAAAGTGGAGCTGCTGGAGATTTGCAGAGCTGAAGAGGACCCGCAAGGTCCTGGGGACTCGACCCTTGGAGGGGAGTCCGGGCTGATCATAAGAAGACAGGAGAGCCAGCAGAAGCAGTCGGAGCTCCCACAAGCAACTTACTGGCAGCAGGGACAGTAAGTCCCAGTGAGGCCCAGGAGCACACCTGAAGAGGAGTCCCATGTAGCTGGAGCAGCAGAGACGAACCTGTCATTGCAGAGGTAGAGTGCTTGGGGCTGGGCTACTTGGAGATTAAATATCCCTCAGAGGAGGAGTCAACAAGCCTTGGTTGCTACAACAGTCATGGTGCATAGGGATTCTGCCTAGGAGGAATAGGCAAGGACTTACCGTCTCCCAAGTTGGACAATAGACAGAGAGGACCCAGGGGACCCCTCAGAACCACCACCTGTTTTTGAGATTCTTTGCAGGTCCAGAGGACAGAAGATCCCAGCAGCCACACGTTGCTGCCTTAAGTGCTTGCAGATGCAGGGGAGTGACTCCTTCACTCCAAGGGAGATTCCTTCTTCCTTCTTTGGTGCAGCTAAAGTCTTGCCGACCCCAGAGGATGCACAGCCTTGGAAATGTTGCAAGTTACTGATAGGAGCCATTGAAACATGTGTTGTAAGGAGAGGTCGCCTCAGTGTTGCAGTTTTGTTCGGTTCCTGTGAAGTCCAGCAGTGGTTCTGGTGGCCAGGACCAGAAGAGGCCGCTGCAGAGGAGTCCTGGTGGAGTCTTGCATGCTGAATCTGGGGACCCACCTGCAAGGGAGTCCCTAAATAGCCCGAAAAGGGGTTTGGTGACTTTGCAAGGTAACCACCTATCAGAGGCGGTCACTGATTTCATCTGCCTAACCTGGCTAGTCAGATGCTCCTAGGGGCCTCTGCTCATCTTGTTTTCAATGTGGCAGAATCAAGTTGCCACCTGAAGGAGTTCTGGGCACCACTCCTGGGGTGGTGATGGACAGGGGAGTGCTCACTCCCAACCCTTTGAGCAGCTTCACGCCAGAGCAGGTACCCTGGGTCCCTGGACTGGTGCAAACCAGATTATGCAAGGAGGGCACCAAAAGTGCCCTTCAAAGCAAACTGGTGGCATTTGGAGGCTACCCCTCCCCAGCCTTGAAACACCTATTTCCAAGGGAGAGGAGGTTGCATCATTCCCCCCACAGGAAATCCTTTGTTATGTCTTCCCCTGCTTGAGCTGGTCAAGCAGCAGGAGGGCAGAATCGTGTTTGAGGGGATGCAGGAGCGTTGGCTGCTCGGAGACCCTGGAAGACTGGTAGGAGCAACACTAGGGGGTCCTCTAAGGAGCCCCCAGAGTGCATGGAATCACGCCACCAATACTGGCATCAGTATTGGGGTATGATTCCAACGTGTTTGATACCAAACATGCCAAGGTTTAGAGTTACCATTTTGCGGCTGGACCATAGATAGTGATCTATGGCCAGTACATAGCAAAAATGACTTACCTGCACTTACGAGGTCCAGGGAATTCAAATTAGAGTTCTTAGGGGCACCTCTGCTCTTGCAGCGGTGCCCACACACATGGGGACCTGCACCCTGCCCTTAGGGCTGAAGGGCCTACCATAGGGGTGACTTACAGTTACCTGGTTTAGTGACCAGCAGTGAAAGGGTGCATGCACCTTTTCACACAGGCTGCAAATGGCAGGCCTGTAGACACAGTTTGCAAGGGCTCCCATGGGTGGTATAATACATGCTGCAGCCCATGGGGGACCCCTGGTGCACCAGTGCCCTAGGTATCTAAGTACCATATACTAGGGACTTAGAGGGGTACACCAGTATGCCAATTGTAGGGTGCAAAGGGTATCAAGACAACCACATTTAAAGGAGAGAGCACAATCACTGGGGTCCTTTTTAGCAGGATCCCAATGAAAACAGTCTAAGCACTCTGACAACAGGCAAAATGTGGGGATAACCATGCCAGAAAGAGGGACTTTCCTACAGCACGCAAACCCTCAGGGGGATGCTTCTTGGCCAGTGCGTAGCATATCTTAATACAGAGAAAGGCACCCGGAATTCTTTTGTATCATCAAGGGAGAATGTCAATGCTCTTTTTTGTGCCAGGCAGTGGAATCTCTCCTCTTCCTTAGAAGGATTTGGGGGTGCATAAAAAGTAGGCAAGGTGATGGATTGGCTACATGAAAGGGTGTAACCACTTTTGTCAGAAAGGAGGCCCTAGTGTAAAGCACCACTTTGTTAGGATAGATGAAAAGGTAGGCTTAGATGACAATGCCTGTAGCTCACTTACCCTGTGGGTAGAAGTACTGGCCACAAGGAAGGCTGTTTTCAAAGTGAGAAGCCTGAGAGGACAATTGTGGAGAGGCTTGAAAGGAACGCAGACGAGGAAAGTAAAAAATCTGATTCAGATCCCATTGGGACCTAATGAATAGGGATGTAGGAAAAAGATTCATTTGACCGCTGAGGAACCTATGTACAATAGTGGACTTGAACAAAGAAGGATGATCAGGCAACTGCAAGAAGGCAAAAACAGCAGACAAATAGCCTTTAAGAGTTCCAATATGGAAGCCCTGCTGGGCCACAGAAGGATAAGCAATAGGACCTCAGAGAGAGAGGGGCAAAAAGGGAGTCAATATACTTTTCTGTGCACCGTGACACAAATTTCTCCCTTTGACAGGCATATACTGTTTGGTGGAGGGACACCTGGCTGCCTAGATTACGTTATAGACTCCGGAAGGAAGGTCAAAAGCTCTCAATTGTCGCCGCTCAATCTCCACACAAGAAGGCAGAAAGTGGACAGGTTCAGGTGCAGAATACTCCCCTGCTGCTGCAACAGAAGATTCTCCTGAAGGGGCAGTCTGATCGGAGGATCGATGGACATGCTCAGCAGCTCAGAATACTAAACTCTCTGTGCCCAGTCCAGAGCCAGAAGGATTACTTGGACCCGTCATTCTTGATCTTCTTGAGAACTGTGGGCAGAAGTGATATGGGCGGAAAGGTGTACAAGTGGCCTGAGTTCCACTCAAGACAATAAGCATCTCCAAGCGATTGACACCTTGGAAACTCCAACGCACAAACTGCTGACATTGTGTGATCTCTGCAGAGGCAAACAGATCTAACCAAGGCTCTCCCCACTGCTAAAAAAAGACACTGCACCACTTCCGGATGGAGACTCCATTTGTGATCCGCAGACGTTTTCACCTCAGTTTGTCTGCTCTAGCTTTCAGAGATCCCGCCAGATGTTGAACCAACAGGGATATGCCCTGCTGTTCCAGCCATATCCAGAGGCCCAGAGCCTCTTGACAAAGGGTCTGCAACACCACTTCACTTAGCTTGTTGCAATACCACATGGCAGTGGTGTTGCTGTGAACACTTGAACCATTTTTCCCTTGATAGAGGGAGGGAATGCTTTTAATGCTAGTCAGATCACATGGAGCTCCAAAAGGTTGATGGGGAGTCAGATTCTACCAGAGACCAGATGCCTCGGATCTCCACCATCCTAGTTTGCGGCGGCATCCCAGGAGTGACGCATTTGTCTACTACTAGTTGGGAAAGGGAAAGGGAAAGGGATCTGACACTGAACCAATTGCAGTTTGTTAACTACCACTGCAGAGTTTTTGCAGTTCCCTCCGAGATCTGGATCTTGTTGGAGAGATTCCCCTGATGCTGTGCCCACTGGTACTTCCAGTCCCACTGCAGACAATATATGCCATCTGGGATCTGTCACCAGCAGGATGCAGGAGACCATGAAGCCCAGCAGCCTCAGAATAATTCTCAGCAAAATCCAGGATAGAGGCTGAAACATTGGTTTCATAGCCTGAATATCCTGGACTCACCGCTCGGCAGAATGAGCCCAAAACTGCACTGTGTCCAGAACAGCTCCGATGAAAGGGAGCATTTGAGAGGGACTCCGGTCTGACTTGCCATGAATGCAGTAGGTCCACCCTAGTCTGAAGGTGGGAGGTGGGAGATGACAGCTTGCTGTGAGCCCGCCTTCAACAGCCAGTTGTCAAGATAGGGGAAGACTGAAACCCCTGATCTCCACAAATGAGCTGCAACCACCGTCCTTACCTGGGTGAACACCCAAGGGGTGCTGATAAGGCCAAAGGGGAGCACGGTGAACTGAAAGTACTCCTGGCCCACCGTGAATTGCAAGTAACGTATGTGGGCAGGCAGGACGGGGAAATGAAAATAAGTGTCCTGCAAGTCCAACACCTCCATACAGTCTCCTGGGTCCAGGGCAGATAGAACCTGAGCCAAAGAGAGCATCTTCAACTTCTCTTTCTAGAGGAAGAGATTGAGGGATCGAAGGTCTGGGAGAGGGCAGAGGCCCTTGCCCTTTCTGGGGACCAGAAAGTAGTGGGAATAGCAACCACCATGGTGGCATGAGTGGAGGGGTAGTTTCGAAAGGGAGGGTGTACTTTCTTCTGACTATCTGCAAAACCCACCTGTCTGATGTGATGGATTGCCAGCGGAGCAGGTGATGGTGAATCCTGCCGCCAACTGACCCACGGTGGGGGAGAGTCAGACTAGGAAGGTTTAGAGGCTGTTGCAGAGAGGGGGGGGGGGGCGGCAGACAGTCCAGACCGCTAGCCACCTGATTCACGAGGTCAGTGGGTACTGAACCCTCAGCCATGAAGAGGACGGGCAGCATGCGTGTCACTGTGGCTGGCTAGGAATGGATGTGGTTGGAGGATCCTTCTGTAGCCACTAAAGGGGTGAAAGGCAGTCTGAGGGAGGGGAACCGAGAGGCCCAAGGACCTGGCTGTAGCCCAAGAATCCTTGAAGCGCTCAAGCACTGAGCCTACCTTATCTCCGAAGAGATGGGTGCCATCAAAGGGCATGTCCGTCAAAGATGCTTGGAAATCCTGGAAAAGCCAGCAAGTCAGTCGTGTCCAGTCTGCAACAGATTGTGAACTTCGCTGCATCTCTCCCATCAGCAAAAGACTGAGAGAGTACAGCTCGGCCCTCCTCCGGGACCTGTGGCAGCACTTGCACAATCTTGTCCCACAGCGTGAGGGACTAACAACCCAAAAGGAATGCGGTCTTCATCCTAAGTAAGTCCAACCTTTTGGATTCCCTATCCGGGGGTGCCAAAAGGCCACACCCTGGGAGACAGAGACTTGGACCTCCAAGCTCTCAGAGGTGGGGTGTTGCATCAAGAAACTTGGTTCCCCTGGAGCTGGGCGATGGCGGCAAGCAATCGTCCTGTTCACAAACGCCCCTGTGCTGGGTTTGGACCAGGTACCCAGTAGGACACCCATGAGGGCCTCATTAAACAAGAGCAATGGTTCTGAGGTGGAAGCTCCCTGCTATGGCACCTCTGTCAAGAGATTAGCGTGGACAGCCACTGAAGGCAGTTGAAGTTCCAGGACCTCAGTCGCTCTTCTCACCACCACACCATAAGACGCTCCTTCTTCTGTAGCCACGGTAGGGGGAGAAAGCATGCCAGTATCTGGAGAAGTGTCCAGTCGGCTGGCCTCACCTAAGTCTTCACACCAATTCATAGTGTCATAGACCTTGTATTCTAAAGGGTCCAGCGATCCCTCCCATTCATCCCCTAGGCCTAACCCATAATAAATGGGCTCAGGGCTGAATCTAGGAGGCAAGGCTCCTGCTGGTGTCGGAGTCTGGCTATATAACGCCCATCCAGCTCCAATGGGGATGGTGCCGCCTGTGGGCGCAGATGGCACTGTAAGAGTCGGTGTAGGAAGTTGGCTCTGTATATACTATTTCAAAGTAAGAAATAATGTGCACAGAGTCCAAGAGTTCCCCTTAGAGGTAAGATAGTGGCAAAATTAGATCATTCTAATGCTCTATTTTGTGGTAGTGTGGTCGAGCAGTAGGTTTATCAGAGGGTAGTGTTAAGCATTTGTTGTACACACACAGGCAAAAAATGAGGAACACACACTCAAAGACTTACTCCAGGCCAATAGGTTTTTATATAGAAATATATCTTTTCTTAGTTTATTTTAAGAACCACAGGTTCAAGATTTGAAGTAAACACATAAAATGGAAGGTACTTCACACAGGTAACTTTGAATAAAAGCGATATCATATACAGTCTTTGTTAAAATGGCAATAAGCTATTTTAAAAGTGGACAAAGTGCAAAAACCAACAGTTCCTGGGGGAGGTAAGCAAAGGTTAGATTGTAAGGTAAGTAAAACACTTACAAGTCTCAGTTCCTGGGCATAGGCAGCCCACTGTTGGGGGTTCAAGGCAACCCCAAAGTTACCACACCAGCAGTTCAGCGTCGGTCAGGTGCAGAGGTCAAAGAGGTGCCTAAACCACATAGGCGCCTATGGAGAACAGGGGTGCTCCGGTTCCAGTCTGCCAGCAGGTAAGTACCCGCGTCCTCTGGGGGCAGACCAGGGGGGGTTTGTAGAGCACTGGGGGGGGACATAAGTAGGCACACAAAACACACCCTCAGCGGCACAGGGGCGGCCGTGTGCAGTGTGCAAAGCAGGTGTCGGGTTTTAGATAGGATTCAATGGAGGGAACCGGGGGTCACTCTAGCGGTGGAGGCAGGGCCAGGGGGGCTTATCAGGACAGCCACCACCTGGGCTAGGCAGAGGGTCGCCTGGGGGTCACTCCTGCACTGAGGTTCGGTTCCTTCAGGTCCTGGGGACTGCGGGTGCAGTGCTGGTTCCAGGCGTCGGGTCCCTTGTTACAGGCAGTCATGGTCAGGCGGAGCCTCTGGATTCTCTCTGCAGGCGTCGCTGTGGGGGCTCAGAGGGTCGTCTCGGGCTACTTACGGGGTTGCAGTTTGCCGGGGAGTCCTCCCTGTGGTGTTTGTTCTCTGGATCTCGAGCCGGGGGGCGTCAGGTGCAGAGTGAGAAGTCTCACGCTTCCGGCGGGAAACGTGAAGTCTTTAAAAGTTGATTCTTTGTTGCAAAAAAGTTGCTGTTGTTGAGCAGAGCCGCTTCTCACAGGAGTTTCTTGGTCCTTTAGTCCAGGGCAGTCCTCTGAGGCTTCAGAGGTCGCTGGTCCCTGTCGGATGCGTCGCTGGTTGCAGGTTTTTAAATCAGGAGACAGGCCGGTAGGTCTGGGGCCAAAGCAGTTGTTGTCTTCCGTCTTCTCTGCAGGCTTGTAGGTCAGTAGTCCTTCTTGTTTCTTCAGGTTGCAGCAATCTGATTTCCTGGGATCTGGGGTGCCCCTAAATACTAAATGTAGGGGTGTGTTTAGGACTGGGGGGGCAGTAGCCAATGGCTACTGTCCTGGAGGGTGGCTACATCCCTAATCCTATTGGGGAAATCCTCCAAAATTAAGATGGAGGATTTCTAAAGGCAGGGGTCACCTCAGCTCAGGACATCTCAGGGGCTGTCATGACTGGTGGGTGACTCCACCTTGCTTTTCTCATTATCTCCTCCAGCCTTGCCGCCAAATGTGGGGGCAGTGGCCGGAGGGGCGGGCATCTCCACTAGCTGGGATGCCCTGGGGCGCTGTAACAAAAGGGGTGAGCCTTTGAGGCTCACCGCCAGGTGTTACAGTTCCTGCAGGGGGAGGTGTGAAGCACTTCCACCCAGTACAGGCTATGTTCCTGGCCACAGAGTGACAAAGGCACTCTCCCAATGTGGCCAGCAACTTGTCTGGTTTGTGGCAGGCTAGCAGGAACTGGTCAGCCTACACTAGAATTCGGATTGGTATTCAGGGGGCATCTCTAAGATGACCTCTGGATGTATGTTACAATAAATTGCACACGGGCATCAGTGTGCATTTATTGTGCTGAGAAGTTTGATACCAAACTTCCCAGATGTCAGTGTAGCCATTATGGAACTTTTGTGTTTGACAAACTCCCAGATTGTTAGAAATGGGGTTTTTGGTTGGCAGTCAGGTTACCCCCTGTCCAAGCAAGAACCCTCACTCTAGTCAGGGTAAGTCACACACAATCCAAATTATCCTGTGGCCACCCTCTGGTAGCTTGGCACTGAGCAGTCAGGCTTAACATAGAAGGCAATGTGTAAAGCATTTGTGCAATAAATCATACAATAACACAATATAGCACCACAAAAATACACCACACAGTGCTTAGAAAAAGATATAATATTTATCCGGGTATTTGCAGGTCAAAACGATCAAAGATGCAATTTGAATTTGTAAAGATATCACTGAAAAGTGATATGAAGTGTCTTAAGTCTTTAAAAAGTAAACAAAGTCTCTTTCAAGCACAAAGTACCTGGTTTGGAGTGGAAAATCTCCGCAGAGGGCCGCAGAAGAGGAGATGAGTGGAAAAATGGTGTGTGCGTCGGTTACGCCCCTTCACACACGGACTTGCGTCGTTATTTTCCATGCGGGGAGACGTGCGTCGTTCTATGGGAAGACAAATGGTGTGTGCATCAGTTTCGCCCCTTCACACACGGACGTGCGTAATTATTTTTCACTCGGGGAAGACGTGCGTTGTTTTCCGGCACGCGGACCGTCTCCTTCTGTGGGTCGCGGGATTACCAGATGTCCCAGGGTCTGTGCATGGAATCCTAGGCTTGTTATCCGGCTGCGCGTCGTTCCGGTGGGCTGTGCGTGGAATTTTCTTCCTCACGACAGGCGTCGTGTCGATTTCCTCTCTGGAAGTCGGGTGGCGTTGTCCAGGCGAGGCTGTGCGTCGAAGCTCCGGTCGCACCGCAGGCGTCGTGCGGCGTCTTTCCAGATCGCCGTGCGGTGAATTTTTCACTGCGGAGCAAGCTGTGCGTCTAATTTTTCGATGCACAAGGAGTCCAGTTGAAAAAGAGAAGTCTTTTTGTTCCTGAGACTTCAGGAAACAGGAGGCAAGCTCTATCCAAGCCCTTTGAGAGCACTTTTGCAGCAAGACAAGAGTTCAGCAAGGCAGCAGGCCAACAGCAAGGCAGCAGTCCTTTGTAGAAAGCCGTCAGGTGAGTCCTTTCAGCAGCCAGGCAGTTCTTCTTGGCAGGATGCAGGTTCTGGTTCAGGTTTCTTCTCCAGCAAGTGTCTGAGGTGGTAGGGCAGAGGCCCTGTTTTATACTAAAAATGTGCCTTTGAAGTGGGGGAGACTTCAAAGAGTGGCTAAGAAGTGCACCAGGTCCCCTTTCAGTTCAATCCTGTCTGCCAGGGTCCCAGTGGGGGTGTGGCAGTCCTTTGTGTGAGGGCAGGCCCTCCACCCTCCCAGCCCAGGAAGACCCATTCAAAATGCAGATGTATGCAAGTGAGGCTGTGTCTGAGTGAATGCACAAGGAGCTGTCAACTAAACCTAGCCAGACATGGATTGTAAGGCACAGAAAGATTTAAGTGCAGAGAAATGCTCACTTTCTAAAAGTGGTATTTCTAAAATAGTAATATTAAATCCAACTTCACCAGTCAGCAGGATTTTGTATTACTATTCTGGCCATACTAAATATGACCTTCCTGCTCCTTTCAGATCAGCAGCTACCACTTCAACAATGTATGAGGGCAGCCCCAATGTTAGCCTATGAAGGGAGCAGGCCTCAAAGTAGTGTAAAAACGAATTTAGGAGTTTTACACTACCAGGACATATAAACTACACAGGTACATGTCCTGCCTTTTACCCACACAGCACCCTGCTCTAGGGGTTACCTAGGGCACACATTAGGGGTGACTTATATGTAGAAAAAGGGGGGTTTAGGCTTGGCAAGTACTTTTAAATGCCAAGTTGAAGTGGCAGTGAAACTGCACAAACAGGCCTTGCAATGGCAGGCCTGAGACAAGGTTAAGGGGCAACTTAAGTGGGTGGCACAACCAGTGCTGCAGGCCCACTAGTAGCATTTAATCTACAGGCCCTAGGCACATATAGTGCACTCTACTAGGGTCTTACAAGTAAATAAAATAGCCAATCATGGATAAACCAATCAACAGTACAATTTACACAGAGAGCATATGCACTTTAGCACTGGTTAGCAGTGGTAAAGTGCCCAGAGTTCAAAAACCAACAACAGCAGGTCAGAAAAAATAGGAGGAAGGAGGCAAAAAGTTTGGGGATGACCCTGCCAAAAAGGCCAGCTCCAACACAGACCTTATACTCTTATGGCTACCCTTCACTTACAATGTCTAAGGTTTTGCTTAGACACTGTAGGGGCATAGTGCTCATGCACATATGCCCTCACCTGCGGTATAGTGCACCCTGCCTTAGGGCTGTAAGGCCTGCTAGAGGGGTGACTTACCTATGCCACAGGCTGTGTAAGGTTGGCATGGCACTCAGGGGAGTGCCATGTCGACTTAGTATTTTTCTCCGCACCAGCACACACAAGCTGTGAGGCAGTGTGCATGTGCTGAGTGAGGGGTCCCCATGGTGGCATAAGACATGCTGCAGCCCTTAGAGACCTTCCCTGGCATCAGGGCCCTTGGTACCAGGGGTACCAGTTACAAGGGACTTATCTGAGTGCCAGGGCTGTGCCAATTGTGGAAGCAAAGGTACAGTTTAGGGAAAGAACACTGGTGCTGGGGCCTGGTTAGCAGGGTCCCAGCACACTTTCAATAAAAACTTAGCATCAGCAAAGGTAAAAGGTTAGGGGTACCCATGCTAAGGAGGCATTTCCTTACACAACCTCCCCCCCCCCAAAACGAAAGAGGATGAGACTAACCTTTCCCAAGAGAGTCTTCATTTTCTAAGCGGAAGAACCTGGAAAGTCCATCAACATTGGCATCGGCAGTCCGAGGTCTGTGTTTCACTACAAAGTCCATTCCCTGCAGGGATATGGACCACCTCAACAGTTTAGGGTTTTCTCCTTTCATTTGCATTAGCCATCTGAGAGGTCTGTGGTCAGTTTGAACCAAAAAGGTTTGGTCTCAGCTTCTTCAGGGACCAGACCACAACAAAGGCCTCCCTCTCAATGGCACTCCAAGGCTGCTCCCTGGGGAGTAACCTCCTGCTAATAAAAGCAACAGGCTGGTCAAGGCCATCATCATTTGTTTGGGACAGGACTGCCCCTATCCCATGTTCAGAGGCATCAGTCTGCACAATGAACTGCTTGGAGTAATCTGGAGCTTTCAAAACTTGTGCTGTGCACATTGCTTGCTTCAGGGTGTCAAAGGCCTTTTGACAGTCCACGGTCCAGTTCACTTTCTTGGGCATTTTCGTGGAGGTAAGTTCTGTGAGGGGTGCCACTATTGATCCATATTCCTTCACAAACCTCCTATAGTACCCAGTCAAGCCAAGGCATGCCCTGTCTTGAGTCTGGGTTTTTGGAGCTACCCAGTCCAGAATAGTCTGGATCATGAGTTGGAGTGGCTAAACTTGTCCGCCACCTAAATGGTGACCCAAGTAAACCACAGTACCCTGTCCTATCTGACATTTAGATGCCTTGATAGAGAGGCCTGCAGCTTGCAGGGTCTGCAAAACCTTCTTTAGGTGGACCAGGTGATCCTGCCAGTTGGAGCTAAAGACAGCAATGACATCAAGATAAGCTGCACTAAAGGACTCCAAACCAGCAAGGACGTGATTCACCAACCTTTGGAAGGGGGCAGGGGCATTCTTTAAGCCAAAGGGCATTACGGTAAACTGGTAGTGCCCATCAGGTGTAGAGAATGCTGTTTTCTCTTTTGCTCCTGATGCCATTCTTATTTATCAGTACCCTGCTGTTAAGTCAAAGGTACTTAAGTAGTTGGCAGCACCCAATTTGTCAATTAATTCATCTACCCTTGGAATGGGGTGAGCATCTGTCTTGGTGTCTGTAGTCCACACAAAACCTCATTTCTCTCTTGCCCTCTTTTGTGTGAGGTTTGGGGACCAAGACCACAGGGCTAGCCCAGGGACTGTCAGAGTGCTCAATCACTCCCAACTCCAGCATCTTGTGAACTTCCACTTTGGTGCTTTCCTTAACTTGACCAGACTTTCTGAATATTTTGTTTTTGACAGGCATGCTGTCTCCTGTTTCCACATCATGGGTACACAGGTGTGTCTGACCAGGGGTTAGGGACAAGAGCTCAGCAAACTGCTGGAGGACTTGCCTGCAGTCAGCCTGCTGTTGGCCAGAGAGGGTGTCTGAATAGATCACTCCATCTACTGTGCCATCCTTAGGGTCAGTGGAGAGGAGATCAGGGAGAGGTTCACTCTCCGTTTCCTGGTCCTCATCTGTAACCATTAACATGTTTACATCTGCCCTATCATGGAAGAGTTTGAGGCGGTTAACATAGATCACCCTCGTGGGGGTCCTGCTAGTGCCTAGGTCCACCAGGTAGGTGACATGACTCTTCTTTTCTAGCACTGGGTAAGGGCCACTCCATCTGTCCTGAAGTGCCCTGGGAGCCACAGGCTCCAGAACCCAGACTTTATGCCCTGGCTGAAACTCAACAATAGCAGCCTTTTGGTCATACCACATCCTCTGGAGTTGTTGGCTGGCCTCAAGGTTTTTGCTAGCCTTTTCCATGTACTCTGCCATCCTTGAACGTAGGCCTAGTACATAGTCCACCACATCTTGTTTAGGCTCATGGAGAGGTCTCTCCCAGCCTTCTTTTGCAAGAGCTAGTGGTCCCTTAACAGGATGGGCAAACAGAAGTTCAAAGGGGGAAAACCCTACTCCCTTCTGAGGCACCTCTCAGTAGGCGAAAAGCAGGCATGGCAAGAGAACATCCCGTCTCCTTTTGAGTTTTTCAGGGAGCCCCATGATCATGCCCTTTAATGTCTTGTTAAATCTCTCAACAAAACCATTGGCATGTGGATGGTATGGTGTGGTGAATTTGTAAGTCACCCCACACTCACTCCACATATGTTTCAGGTAAGCTGACATGAAGTTGGTACCTCTGTCAGAAACCACCTCCTTAGGAAATCCCACTCTGGTAAAAATACCAGTGAGTGCTTTGGCTACTGCAGGGGCAGTGGTGGACCTAAGGGGAATTGCCTCAGGGTACCTAGTAGCATGATTCACTACTACTAGGATATACTGATTCCCTGATGCTGTGGGACGTTCAAGTGGGCCCACTATATCCACTCCCACTCTTTCAAATGGGACCCCCACCACTGGAAGTGGAACGAGGGGGGCCTTTGGATGGCCACCTGTCTTACCACTGGCTTGACAGGTGACACAAGATGTATAAAACTCCTTTACCCTTTGGGACATATTGGGCCAATAGAAATGGTTGACTAACCTCTCCCCATGTCTTTGTATGTCCCAAGTGCCCAGCAAGGGGAATGTCATGGGCTAAAGTCAGAATGAACTCCCTAAACTCCTGAGGCACTACCACTCTCCTAGTGGCACCAGGTTTGGGATCTCTTGCCTCAGTGTAAAGGAGTCCATCTTCCCAATAGACCCTGTGTGTTCCACTGACATTTCCTTTTTCTTGTTCTGCTGCTTGCTGTCTTAGGCCTTCAAGAGAGGGACAGGTTTATTGCCCCTTCCACAGCTGTTCCCTTGAGGGTCCCCCTGGGCCCAAGAGCTCAACCTGGTAAGGTTCAAGCATCATGGACTCAGTTCCTTCAGGGGATAGAACTTCTTCCTAGGAAGAGAGGTTCTGTTTCTTTTTCTGTGCTGAAGTTGGTTCCCCAGTCTTCTTTCCTTTCCTCTTGGAAGTTTGGGCCATTATTCCAGACTCACACACTTCTTTTTCATCCTGAGACCTGCACTGTACCCTAGTCTTGACACACACAAGTTCAGGGATACCCAGCATGGCTGCATGGGTTTTGAGTTCTACCTCAGCCCATGCTGAGGACTCCAGATCATTTCCAAGCAGACATTCTACTGGTATAGCAGAAGAAACTACCACCTGTTTCAGGCCAGTGACCCCTCCCCAATCTAAAGTTACAATTGCCATGGGATGGACTTTAGTCTGATTGTCAGCATTGGTGACTGGATAAGTTTGTCCAGCCAGGTATTGTCCTGGGGAAACCAGTTTGTCTGTCACCATGGTGACCCTGGCACCTGAATCCCTCAGGCCTTCTACTCTAGTCCCATTAATAAAGAGCTGCTGCCTGTATTTTTGCATGTTAGGCGGCCAGGCAGCAAGTGTAGCTAGGTCCACCCCACCCTCTGAGACTGATGTAGTTTCAGTGTGAACCCTGATTTGCTCTGGGAACACTGTTGATCCCACTTGGAGACTAGCTATTCCAGTGCTAACTGGAGTAGTAGTTGTTGTGGAACCTTTCTTGGGACAGGCCTTGTCTCCTGTTTGGTGTCCATGCGGATTACAGCTGCGAAACCAGGCCTTTTTGGAATCAAAGTTTTTATCCTTATACCCAAATGAGGATTGTGAAGAGGCTTTGGACACACCCTCCTGTGCAGGTTTTTGGGGCCCTGGAGAAGACTCTTTACCTTTTCCCTTGGATGTCTCAACACTCTTCCTCTAGGGAGGCTTTGTGACCCCTTTCTTTTGGTCACCCCCTGTGGAAGTCTTGGTCACCCTTGTCTTGACCCAGTGGTCTGCCTTCTTTCCCAATTCTTGGGGAGAAATTGGACCTAGATCTACCAGATGCTGATGCAGTTTATCATTGAAACAATTACTTAACAGATGTTCTTTCATAAACAAGTTATACAGCCCATCATAATAATTTACACCACTGCCATTAATCCAACCATCTAGTGTTTTGACTGAGAAGTCAACAAAATCAACCCAGGTCTGGCTTGAGGATTTTTGTATTGAGCCCCCCTGAACCTAATCCTGTACTCCTCAGTTGTGAATCCAAAGCCCTCAATCAGGGTAGCCTTCATGAGGTCATAGGATTCTGCATCTTTACCAGAGAGTGTGAGGAGTCTATCCCTATACTTTCCAGTGAACATTTCCCAAAGGAGAGCACCCCAGTGAGATTTGTTTATTTTTCTGGTTGCACAAGCCCTCTCAAAAGCTGTGAATCACTTGGTGATATCATCACCATCTTCATATTTTGTTACAATCCCTTTGGGGATTTTTAGCATGTCAGTACTTTCTCTGACCCTATTTATGTTGCTGCCACCATTGATGGGAGCTAAACCCATCCCTTTTCTTTCCCTCTCTATGGCTAGGAGCTGTCTCTCCAAAGCCAATCTTTTGGCCATCCTGGCTAACAGTAGGTCATCTTCATTGAGGCTGTCCTCAATGAATCCAGAGTTACTGGTCTCCCCTGTGGGAGAACCAGTATCTCTGACTATCACTTGTGGAGTCAGGGTTTGAGGGACCCTGGCCTCTTTAACTAGGACAGGAGGGAGGGAATCATCCTCCTGGTCACTAGCTTCTCCCTCTGTAGGATTATCCTCAGAGGGGTGGTCCTTTATAAACTCTGCCAAAAGCTCCTGGAGCTTTACTTTGGTAGGGTTGGACCCAGTTTTTTATATTTTTTAGCTTACAGAGAGTCCTTAGCTCTGACATCCCTAGATGCAGGTAAGGGGTGAGGTTGAGTTCCACCACCATCTCATCTGTGCTAGACATTATTTCTCTAAAAGTTAGGATGACTTTTTAAGAATCTAAAAACGACTTCTAGAACTTAAATCCAAACTTTTACAAACTTTTAAACTATAAATGAAATGCTAACAGGGACTTACACAAGGCCCTAGCAAGACTTTTAAAAATTTAGAAAAATAGCTCAAATTTCAAAAATCAGTTTCTAATGACAATTTTTGGAATTTAGTTGTGTTGATAAGGTATTGGCTGAGTAGTCCAGCAAATGCAAAGTCTTAGACCCCACCGCTGATCCATAAATGTAGGAAGTTGGCTCTGTATATACTATTTCAAAGCAGGAAACAGTGTGCACAGAGTCCAAGGGTTCCCCTTAGAGGTAAAATGGTGGCAAAATTAGATAATTCTAATGCTCTATTTTGTGGTAGTGTAGTCGAGCAGTAGGCTTATCAGAGGGTAGTGTTAAGCATTTGTTGTAAACACACAGGCAATAAATGAGGAACACACACTCAAAGGCTTACTCCAGGCCAATAGGTTTTTATATAGAAAAATATATTTTCTTAGTTTATTTTAAGAACCACAGGCTCAAGATTTGAAGTAAACACATAAAATGCAACGTACTTCACACAGGTAAGTTAGGAACTTTGAATAAAAGCAATATCATATAAAGTGTTTGTTAAAATGGCAATAAGCTATTTTAAAAGTGGACACAAAGCAAAAATCAACAGTTCCTGGGGGAGGTAAGTAAAGGTTAGATTGTGAGGTAAGTAAAACACTTACAAGTCTCAGTTCCTGGCCATAGGCAGCCCACCGTAGGGGTTCAAGGCAACCCCAAAGTTACCACACCAGCAGTTCAGGGCTGTTCAGATGCGGAGGTCAAAGAGGAGCCCAAAACACTTAGGCGCCTTTGAAGCACAGGGGTGCTCCGGTTCCAGTCTGCCAGCAGGTAAGTACCTGCGTCCTCGAAGGGCAGACCAGGGGGGTTTTGTATAGCACTGGGGGGGACACAAGTAGGCACACAAAACGTACCCTCAGCTGCACAGGGGCGGCCGGGTGCAGTGTGCAAAGCAGGCGTCGGTTCTAAGATAGGATTCAATGGAGGGACCCGGGGGTCACTCTAGCGGTGCAGGCAGGGCCAGGGGGGGCTTCTCAGGACAGCCACCACCTGGGCAAGGCAGAGGGTCGCCTGGGGGTCACTCCTGCACTGAGGTTCGGTTCCTTCAGGTCCTGGGGGCTGCGGGTGCAGTGCTGGTTCCAGGCGTCGGGTCCCTTGTTACAGGCAGTCGCGGTAAGGGGAGCCTCTGGATTCTCTCTGCAGGCGCCACTGTGGGGGTCAGGGGGGTTGTCTCAGTCTACACATGGGGTTGCAGTCACCGGGGAGTCCTCACTGTGGTGTTTGTTCTCTGGATCTCGAGCCGGGTGCAGAGTGAGAAGCTCACGCTTCCGGAGGGAAACGTGAAGTCTTCAAAAGTTGCTTCTTTGTTGCAAAGAAGTTGCTGTTGTTGAGCAGAGCCGCTGCTTACTGGAGTTTCTTGGTCCTTTAGTCCAGGGCAGTCCTCTGAAGCTTCAGAGGTCACTGGTACCTGTCGGATGCGTCGCTGGTTGCAGGTTTTCGAATTAGGAGACAGACCGGTACGGCTGGGGCCAAAGCAGTTGTTGTCTTCCATCTTCTCTGCAGGTTTGTCAGTCAGCAGTCCTTCTTGTTTCTTCAGGTTGCAGGAATCTGATTTCCTGGAATCTGGGGTGCCCCTAAATAATAAAGTTTGGGGTGTGTTTAGGTCTGGGGGGGCAGTAGCCAATGGCTACTGTCCTGGTGGGTGGCTACACCCTCTTTGTGCCTCCTCCCTGTAGGGAGGGGGGCACATCCCTAATCCTATTGGGGGAATCCTCCAAAATTAAGATGGAGGATTCCTAAAGGCAGGGGTCACCTCAGCTCAGGACACCATAGGGGCTGTCCTGACTGGTGGGTGACTCCTCCTTGTTTTTCTCATTATCTCCTCCAGCCTTGCCGCCAAACGTGGGGGCAGGGGCCGGAGGGGCGGCCATCTCCACTAGCTGGGATGCCCTGGGGCGCTGTAACAAAAGGGGTGAGCCTTTTAGGCTCACCGCCACGTGTTACAGTTCCTGCAGGGGGAGGTGTGAAGCACCTCTACCCAGTACAGGCTTTGTTCCTGGCCACAGAGTGACAAAGGCACTCTCCCCATGTGGCCAGCAACTTGTCTGGTTTGTGGCAGGCTGGCAGGAACTGGTCAGCCTACACTAGAAGTCGGATTGGTATTCAGGGGGCATCTCTAAGATGCCTTCTGAGTGTATGTTACAATAAATTGCACACTGGCATCAGTGTGCATTTATTGTGCTGAGAAGTTTGATACCAAACTTTCCAGATTTCAGTGTTGCCATTATGGAACTGTAGAGTTCTTGTTTGACAAACTCCCAGACCATATACTCTTATGGCTACCCTGCACTTACAATGTCTAAGGTTTTGTTTAGACGCTGTAGGGGCATAGTGCTCATGCACATTTGCCCTCACCTGTGGTATAGTGCACCCTGCCTTAGGGCTGTAAGGCCTGCTAGAGGGGTGACTTACCTATGCCACAGGCAGTGTATGGTTGGCATGGCACTCCGAGGGGAGTGCCATGTCGACTTAGTCTTTTTCTCCCCACCAGCACACACAAACTGTGAGGCAGTGTGCATGTGCTGAGTGAGGGGTCCCCAGGGTGGCATAAGACATGCTGCAGCCCTTAGAGACATTCTCTGGCATCAGGGCCCTTGGTACCAGGGGTACCAGTTACAAGGGACTTATCTGAGTGCCATGGCTGTGCCAATTGTGGAAGCAAAGGTACAGTTTTGGGAAAGAACACTGGTGCTGGGGCCTGGTTAGCAGAGTTCCAGCACACTTTCAGTCAAAACATAGCATCAGCAAAGGCAAAACGTTAGGGGGTAACCATGCATAGGAGGCATTTCCTTACAATCGGTGTCAAGACTGATGTTGTGGAAGGTCGGGTGATATGACTGACACTGGTCTGCATCCAGGTTTGGATCCTTGGGTGCCCCTCTGCATGGAGTTAGCCCATGCGCAGGCTCCGCAAAGCAAGGTTTAGAACGTCAACACTCCCTCGTCTCATAGGCCAACAGATGAGGAGAAGTCAAAGAACGCTTTGACTTCTTAGAATTCCTCATGTGCCTCAACTTAACCGATTGCCCAGAGGACTTTGAGTGGGACAACGATGATGGAGGACTCCGCACTGATCCCAGGACCTTCCTCTTGACCATGATCTCGACTTGCACAGAGTCCAGCAGCGGGCCACCATCAGCTATAGGGACCGCTCCCTCAAAGCCTTCAGATACATGGCCCAACATTGGAGCACGACTTAGGGTTTTGGTAGTGCTCCAGGCACCAAAGACATACAAGGTGCGGATCTTTCAATGTTACCAATGTTTAGGGGACAGAACACATGCACTTTAGCACTAGTTTGCAGTTATAAAGTACCCAGGTCCAACACATCTGTTTGCCCCAAAGGCATGTACAAAACTGGTGGAAACTGACTTCAGTATTCAGAGGAGGGCTTCTTATGGCTTTAGCGAAGTCATGTGGTGTCGCCTATGGAGTCGTGAAGATTCTGAATTTCTTGTTGACGTGGGAAAGCTATCAAGAAAGTTTCAGTGAAATGCTGGTGCATGGGGATATTCAAAAGGTGAGGAATCCAAAGGTAAATATATCCATCAGAATACAGCACTACATGTGAGAGTTCAAGTTTAACACTGAAAGGCAAGTAACTGGAAACTATCACTTTTACAACTTTACAAAGCAATTGTGCCACAGAATGTAAATATATTCCAGTTTGGCATACATTATTTTAAATAATATCAAAATAACATTTTACCTGGTATTCATATAAGATGGGCAGGTCAACATGAAGATTTTTCACACTACCATCATGCCATTCAAACTGCATCATAGCTCTCTGCAAATGGGAACAATAAGACTTATTTTAATGGTGCTACAGCAGAATACTCAAATGTGTTCATAACAGCAATACTAAGTACTTCTGGTCCCAAAGACCTTTTTCCTCTACGTGATGGAAATCCTTCAAAGAATGGGGTGAGCTTGAGAATTTTACACCACAAAGACAAGTAAATGATGGTCTGAGCAACTGGCCATCGTATCTGTTCTTGTGACAAAGTCATATTTTCAGCCTACCATACTGAGCACATCTAAATAAACCAAGCTTAAAAAGGTGTATTTTGCAAATGCTGGAGCTTGTGCAGAAGGTAGGGTGGAAGCTGTTTGAGTAGTTTAAGTGAATTATAAGCAAGGCAATGATTGCTCGGAGTATCAAAATTGATGCTTGGTACAGAAAGGTTTTTCTCAGCAACTGCAGCTTTTAGAAGCAGGCTCTCAGTGCTCTGTTGATTTGTGAAATCAGCCTTAAGTTTGCATCCATGGTACTCAAAGTTAATTCACTGTCCATATAAAGTTTAAGTCCAAACTGCTACCCTTGGAACTGTCAGACTTCATTTGGATCCTGAATACGTCATTTGGGCAAACATTGTATGATTTCTGACAAATCCCTTTATCACCCTATCACTCAAACTGTAACCGTGTACTAGGTCAAATGCAAAAGAGAGTATCTGCAATACTGATACCTCTTTTCCATTTGGTCTTTTATCTAATGTTCATTGTTCCGCTAACGGATCCTTGTGTCCAGCCTTTTTTTCAAACAGATTTTATCAGGTGTTCAGTTTACATATACCTTGACAAGCAGGGCACTGCACTGACACATATATATAACAAGTAAACAATGCTATCAAGAGATCTTGAAATCAAAACAAAACACAATATAGTGTTCAGTAGAATAGCTCAAGGATACAATAACAGAAATGCATAAGAACAACTCATTCCTTTAATTCCCTCTGTCCCAAGCGTGTACCCTGTGCGGTCCCAACACCCGAAACAGTATGTGCCATTGCATGAGGAAGTGGCCTAAATTTGTCCTGTGTGCTTTTCCCGCTCTCCCATACATTTCCGCTTCTCCTGTTCTCATATTTATAGCCGCTGTTGAGGACTGCTGGCTCACTATTTTTGTGTCAGTCTTCAACTTGGATTTTCCTAAGAACATCTTCTAGACACTTCCTGAGATTTTGTTTTACATTTTTTATTTTTAAAAAGACTTCATCCCATTTCAACAAAACTAAAGTACAAATCACAACCTCTTTCAGCAGGATGATTTGAAGATGTACACACGCACAATGCCAGTGGAGTGGATTATTTGTAGCTCCATTTTAATAGCACCAAAAGGAGATTGGTAAGAAGAATGCAGTGTCAAATATTCATTTTAAAAAAAGAGGAACAGGACACTTTAAACCAAATAAAACACATGTAATGGAATACATTTTCTTGCTCAGAATAATGAGTATCAGATATCTTAAGTTGCATTTCTCTCCCACAACAATTGCCTACAATTTTATTATTACCTTAAATGTGAGTCCCTTTCCCATCTTGACAAACTCAAGTAGAACCATCTGACCAACATCACAAAATCAATTTGCTTTTACATGCATGCAGATAGAGGTCCTGATTTAGAACTTGGCGGACGGGTTACTGTGTCACAACGGTAAGGGATATCCCGTCTGCCGAAATCTAAATCCCATTCTGTCCTGTAAGATTTGGATTTCGGCAGGTGGGATAACCGTCAATGTTGTGACAGAGTAACCCATCCACCAAGTTCTTAATCAAGCCCAAAGTTTGGAGTAGAAGTCGGCAATGTCACATATAAATTTTGTCAGATAAAATTAGTGTACAGTTCCAACAGGAAACATCACTTGCAACGTGGCAAATGCAATGAGTTGCATTTACCACGACGCCATCACCACGCTTACTGGAACAACAACTCCCTTTTTCTCTGCTTTAACCTTGCATGCGTGGTTAAGGCAGAGAAAAAGGGAGTCTGCATCGGTATAGGATGTGGTCAGGTAAGTGGGGCTGGGGGGCCAGTTTTTAGGGGTGAGAGGTTGGGCTAATTTTGTTTTTAGGGGCTGGGTGGGGGTAATTTTATATTTAGGGGGATTTAGTGGTGGGGGTTGGGGTAATTTTGTTTTTAGGGGGATTTAGGGGTGGGGTGGGGGTTGAGGTAATTTTGTATTTAGGGCGGGTGGGGGGGTCGGGTTTTAAGGGGTGGGGGATCAGGGTCATTTTGTATTTAGGGTGGTTGGGGTGCGGGGTTTTAGGGTGGGAGGGTCAGGGAAGTTTTATTTTTAGGGCCGGGGTAATTTTGTATTTAGGGCGGGTGGGGGTAGGTTTTTAGGGGCAGTGGTGGGGGGTCGGGGTAATTTTGAATTTACGGGCCGGTGGGGGGGGGCAGATTTTAAGGGATGGACTGGGAGGTCGGGGTAATTCTGTGTTTAGAGGGGGTGGGGTGGTTCGGCTAATTTTGTTTCTAGGGGCTGGGTCGGAGGTTGGAGTAGGATGCAGTCAGGTAAGTGGGGCTGGGAGAAGATTGGGGTAGTTTTTAGGGGTGGGGTGGTTTTTTAAGCGGCAGGGTGGGAGGTCAGGGTAGTTTTGTTTTTAGGGGACAGGGTAATTTTGTTTTTAGGGTGGGTTTTTAGGGGCGGCGGTGGTGGGGTGGGGGTAATTTTGTATTTAGGGCAGGTGGCGGGCTCAGGTTTTTAGGGGTGGGGGTTGGTGGTCAGGGTAATTTTGCTTTTAGGGGCGGGGTAGTTTTTTTGGGGCGGTGGGGGTCAGTTGTTTTTAGGGCAGATGGGGGTTGGGGTAGGTTTTAGGTCTCTGGGTGAGTGGGGGGTCGGGTAGTTTTGTTTTTGGGGCGGGTAGTTTAATTTTGTGGGTGGGGGCGAGGTAGGTGTGTTTTAGGGTGGGTGGGGGGTCAGGCTAGTTGTGTTTATAGGGTGGGTGAGGGGGTGGCATGCAAAAACCATGCATGTCACTCCACACATGCCTTTACTAGGCATGCCTTTACAACGAAAAATCGTTGTAAAGGCATGCGTGGCAAAGCCATGCGGGGAAACAACGTGGTTGTTGTTCCGACAGCGTTGTTCAGGTATGCATGGTTGGCGCATGCGTTGTTCCATCATACATCCGTTACAACAGGTGATCTGACATTTTTGGTAGACAATGGGATCTGAAGCCCTTTCGCTCAAGTGTGCAAGACTGAGACAAAGCCCTTCACTACAGTCATAAATATGGGTTTCATTGTGAGATTCTACTGCTAACTACCTATTTTTTAGGTTGACGATTATTCAGGGTGTGTTGAGTTAAGGACTGGGCTTGCCATCTGATTTGTGGTTGGAACTATGTAATCATTCCCAATACAAAAAGTGTATATTTAAAACAGCAAACTTGATGCCCCTGGCAACAAGCAACATTACCACTGGTCCTCCACTTCACAACCAAGAATAGCCACCTTTGGTTCACATAATTATGCAGGTAAATAAAACACATTCACATTCCCCCCTTTCCAGTTGCATCTAACAAACATGATGAAAACTAAAATCACGAGAAAAAACACGAGTTCAGGTACCTCATGGAGTGTAGAGGACACCGTTTTTTGAAGAATAGGTACAAATTCTTCCACAGGAGAATATGCATTAGGCGCTAACACCTGATAAAGGCTTAGCTTCTTGCCTGTAAAAAAACAATATAAACATGTAAATGGGCTGTCACCGTTTACAGAAGTGTCATACTTTGATTGTAATGCCTACAATGACAGCGTGTTAATTATTTATTTTATTTCTGTAATACAATATGCAGTGTGTTAACAGGTTTAAATGATGCAGTACATAGACTCATTTTTCAAAGTAAAACCAGAAGTCTTATAAACTAAGTTTACTGTAAATTTCCATTTTGAAATTCACAGAGAATTGCTGGACTACTCTTAGGAAGCTGCAATTTATTCAGAATTCCAGGAGTAGCTCTAGAATTCTTTGTGAGTTTTAAGTTACTCATCTGTGAAAACAATTTCAGATCAGAAAATGAAGCACATTCCTAATTGTGGTGCAGTTTCACTTCCTACATTTTTTCTTCTTCTCACCAAAGGAAATATTTTCTCCTTGCAAAAAGTCCACCCTTTATAGTTCCTCCAATTTGGGGGATGTTCCCTCCTCATTCCCAGCCTGTATAGGAATTTAGTTCTGCACTTCACAGTGATTTGGAAGAGCGTTCAGGGAGGGAATGTGCTGACTAGTAGTTTGTGAATATCCACATATCCACAAGTTCACCTACTTATCTTGAAACCCCACTCTGATCTTAAGCGTGGATGCAATAGGTTTGGGGAATGGTTTCAAAAGTTGCAGTGATTAGAGATGGGGAAAGATTCAAGTGATGGCAGACCTTGCAAATCAATGTAGTTGGTGGAGAATGAGGTGTGAACGAAGACAGTGTAATGTTGCATCCATTTTCTGTATTTCTTCATGACTACATCTATATCCAGTGAAGGAATGCCTTCACAATATGGCTTTGAAAGTTTTCCCAAAGAACTGATAATTATGTTGCACTCTCAGGATTGTGTGGAACTTGATTCCGGATTCTAGGATTATCTACTGCCCTCCAGGGCACCTGTTTCTGTTTTGTCATTTAGGCCTATATGTACAAAAGGAATTTGCATTTCTTAACGGACCGAATCTCAATATCAGGCTGTTAAGAAATGCAAAACTGCCTTCTCAATGTACAGAAGGCCTATGCGGCGTCGCAAAATGCGATTTCTACCCTGTAAAAATCATAGTTTGTGATTCGCAAAATAGGAAATTGCAAATAGGGATTTTCTATTTGGGATTTCCTAACCACATGTACATAGCACTTCCTAATTGCGAATTGGGCATTTAGGAAGTGCTATTACCACTAAATCGGATCAGGTGGTAACCAGGTGCAAACTATAAAAAGGCACCTAAATGCATCAGTCTCTTTTACAGTGGTGGCACTGTATGCTTTGGAGGAGAGGATGCATATTTTGGCAGTAACGCAGAGACAGGAGAGGATATTTAGGGTGTGGGTCACCCTGTTTGAACAGACTGAGAAGGAGGTAATTGATAAGTACAGATTGTGTAGCCAGGTAATACTTGATTTAATAGCTGAGTTACGACCTCAGCTACAGGCCCAACACTCAGAAGCAACCCTAAACCCACATGTGCAGGTATTGTGTTGTCTACACCTCTTAGCCTCGGGCCGTTACCAGGGAGGTCATAGCAGTGGCCGGGGGAGGTGTCACAAAGTGCCTTTTCCATGTTCTTTCACTGATTCCTTGACATCATGGTGAGCAAGATCAACCAATCTATCTTGTTCACAATACCACCCAAACATTGCAACAAACCAAACTCATGTTCTACAGGGTAGCACAGTTCCCCAATGTCATTGGCTGTGTAGATGGCACACACATTGCCATATGTCCCCCCTCAGCAACTGAATACATCTACAGGAACAGGGAAAGCTCACACTCACTTAATGTGCAGGTAGTGTGATGCCTTCTGTATCATAACAGACCTTGTGGCCAGATTACCAGGCACAACCCATGACTCATTAATGTTCTGCTACAGTGGAATCCACATCAGACTATCACAAGGAGAATTTGGCAATTGTTTCCTGCTTTTTAAGAGATTTGCACACTCAATGTACACATTGGCCTCGACAGTGTGTGTAATGTGACCTAATGGTTTTACTTTTCATGTTTTAAAAGTGACAGTGTATATGCCTTATGGCCACCACACATGACTCTGAGGCCAAGAAGTGAGAGACAATACAACCCGGCACACAGGGCAATGTGCTCCATCATTGAGTGGGTCTTTGGGATTCTGAAGTCCCGTTTCCACTGCCTCCACAAAACCAGTGGGGCACTGTTGTACAGACCAGATACTTGCTGAAAGATCATTGCCACTTGTGCCAAACTGCAAAATATTGCAATGAGGAAGGATCTGCACAACATCTCCATAGAGCCAGATACCAACTCTGATGATGAGTTACCACCGCTACAGGTGCAGCAGGAGGGCACACATGTAGCAGAGGGATGTGCTTGATGCACAAAGATCACAAGTTATTTCTCAGGTAAAACAAATTAGATAATCAAATAATGAGATATCACACATGATTCTAATGCTTGGTGCATAACTGAGACACCACCTTTAATTCAGGTAATACTCAAGGATTGATGGTATCCTTGTGCAAGTAACATTGTTAGTATATGTACAACAGAAGTAACATATGGAAAACAAAACTAATGCAACTCATTCCTCTGAGTGTACAGTGCTTCACTTCTTTCTGGGTTTGGGTGCTTTGTCTGCAACATTGGGATGTGGAACTGGTGATATGTCAGTCCCAGAAGTGTGTCTGCATGAACACCTGGTAGTGCATGCCTCATGAACGAATTTGGCACTGAGGCTAGAGCCCTCTTCGCTCTCAGGTGGGGGCAGGATGTTGGGGACACAGAGGTTGTGGGTGTGGATGGTCTCTAGGGCTGTGGTCACTAGTACAAGCCCACCTGACAGCCTTGCCCTAGGCCAATCCGAATGTTCACAGTACGCCTTGCTAGCGTTGTTGTGGCTACTTTCAGGTGGTTAAGGGTCCAGGTGAAGCAATCAAACCTTGTCAAGTACTGCCTCTGCCTCTGCCTCTGTTTCTGCACATGGTGCTCCCTCTCCATTACCACTAGTCAACAGTGCTGACTTCTCTCCAGGTTCTGCAGCAACATAGACATACGTTGCAGCAGCCTACTAACTGTTCGTATCTGTCTTGTCTACAGGCGCTGTACAGAAATGATGGCCCGCTCCAACCCACCATACACAGGAGCACTATCCAACATGTTGCCTGACATGTTCCTATTACAGATTGCTGATCTTTGCTGTCCGTGTGTCTTGGCCTCTGATGTTGTGGGTTCGCTGATCCGTGATTGGTCGTCATCACTGTCCACAAAATCGGGCAGAGGTGATATGGTTGCTCACCTGCCAGTAGGAGCTGGGAATGATGGGTGGAGAGGTTGGTGGTGGTGTTGTGTGCTGCATGACCCCATAAGTGTCAGTAGGCCCTTTGGCTGCAATGAGTCATGGCACATCTGCGCTGTGATCTGTATAAATTAATGTAACTAGTTAGAGTAAATAAATAGCTACAGTTTGACCAGTATGATGTTGTATCTCTTTTACACATGTTTGTAACAGGTTAATATTGTAGGGATACGGTTGTGGTAGTAATCAGCACATAGTTCAGCAAGCAGGTGATGTGTACTACAACCCCCAGGATGCAATGCCAGAGTGTGGCAAACATCTCAATGGACCTAATCATGCTGTGTGTATGATATATGGATTTAGTAACATTCTGTTTTGTTGAATAAGTGAAGGGAAGATGACTTACAGTGGATGGTGCCTGTTGGATAGGTGTGGATGTCACCTACTCCCACTACACTCTCTGGTTCCAAGGTCCCCTCTATCAGTGTCTCCATGGGAGTTCGAGAGGTGTTGTGAGGGTCCTCCACCAGTTCCACATTCCTCTACCATCCTGCTGACCAGCTTCTCCTTCATACGAGACCTCAGATCATACCATCTTTTGCAGATCCCAGGGATGCTCCTGTGGGTGACTCCTAGGGAGTTCACCTTCTCCAGGATG
Organism: Pleurodeles waltl; assembly: GCF_031143425.1. Classification (NCBI taxonomy): domain Eukaryota; kingdom Metazoa; phylum Chordata; class Amphibia; order Caudata; family Salamandridae; genus Pleurodeles; species Pleurodeles waltl. The sequence goes on along the minus strand of NC_090449.1, from coordinate 242,120,370 downwards.
GTGGTCCATATCCTGTTATTTTGGCTCTGTGGCACTGAGAAGGGGCCCTTTCCAAAATGTTGCTCCATATGGGCCACACATACCTCTGTCAGGAGCTTCAGCTCCTTCTCAGTGAACTAAACTTTGAGCTTTCTGCACCCTGAGTCCTTGCTCCCCTCCTCTGTGGCCATGGTATTCTCCTGGGGTGAGGTAATCTGTAGCAGCGGTGCTGCAGGGGCAATACTTACTTCCAGTGCTGGCCTCTGTCTTGTGGACACACCCTATATTTATACACTTCCTAATCTGACATCATCATTGTGCACCAGGAAACAGGATTTCCAAAATTGTGATTTTCTACTAGGAAATCACAATTTTGTGATTTCCTAAATGGTGATTTCATAATAACAATTACAACTCCAAAGGAATCACTATAAAGAAATCACAATTTATGTATATTCCAATTTGCGATTCCCAAATAGTGATTTCTTCAGATTCGCTATTTAGGAATCGCAAATGTGGAATTTCGTACACATGGGGGCCTTAGTGATCTCACCTACAGTCAGCCTTAGCTCAATGCTTCCAAAAACCCATTTTGTCCAACATAGACTTAGAGTGGGCTTTGTGTCAGTCACCTGGCTGTGATTTGATGGCTGTCTTGAGTATCTCTCTTCCTTGCTCCCTATTCCTGTTTGTTCCACCCAAGGATCATTTCTATCTCACTGTGTTGTGATTGGATGTTTCTATCATTCAACTGCTGTATCAGTGGGTAACCATCTTGAAATTTTTTTTACCATTCTAAGGAAGCTGCCTGTGCGCACCCATTTGTGTGGACGTTTTGGAATTGTTTGTCCTTTACTTTAACGAAAATCATGCCAAGATGGCTACCATGTATGTGTGCACACATGGTGGCCCATCTTGGAATGACTTTGCTTTTCCTTCTTTAAAAAAAATATTTCCATGGGGGCCACAGTACATACATGTGCCCTTAAAGTAGCGACCTTAGACTACAGTTTCTTTAAGAATAAAACATTCCAAGATGGCCACCGCATAGTGGCCACCCAGGGGCAAAATAGCATTGGCAAAGCCAATATGTCTGCTCCAAGGTGTGACAGGAGAGAACTATTGGCTTTTCTGATAATTGCTTATTTTTGGAATTGGATAGTTTGGAAAATTATACTGCAGTAGTCCAGACAAGCCATGTCAAGAGATGTTCTGAGCACCACTCAGAAATTCATATGTCTCAGTGGAGACTGGCATCCTTGGTCACTGTTTACTGGGTTTATGCTTTTTAAATAAAGGTTTACTTTCTGAAACCCTTGAGAATGGATGAAGCTGGTCACAATGGTGTCCTCTCCTCCTTCCTGCCATTGACACATGAATCTCCAATGTATCACTGTTAAAAAAGAGGAACCTTCCTTCTAATCACAAAACTGGTCAAATCATATATGATGATTGTCTTGCTGGCTTTCATTTTCAAGCAAACCATTAAGTACTTTTACGTGAGCTAATAGATTCAAATATACGTTCATGTTAGGATGGCCAAGATGAATGCTGGATGACACTACAAGTGGACTTTCATTTTGGAGGAATCAACAGACTTTTGTAAACAAGAGTCATTGTCTATGGTATGTGGTTAGATCAATGAGTATCTGTGCTATATGAATACCTTCATCTGGTGGCCTTCAGCCTAACCGACAGTCATGGGGACGGTGCATGTTTTTTGTACCTCACAAGGCTTGATGCCTAACTGGTGGTAATGGAGGAGATGTGAATTTCTTTTCATCTCGTAGGCTTGATGCCTAATTGGCAGTCATGGGGTAGTTGGGCAATTGCTGTCCATTTCAGGAACATAGTCCCCTAGCCTCAGAGGGGGTAGAGGTAGCAACAGAAACAGAGCAACATGGACAGTTTGCTATGCAAATGCTCCTGAGTTACAGAAAATAGTTGCTGCTTGTGGCAGCACCTTTGAGGCTCTAACAGTTACAGCTTGCAACTGTTGTAACTTAGCCTGATCAGCCAAGGTGTCTCCTAGTAGCACAGCCACAATTAGGGCCTCCCAGGGCCTGAGCAGCCTCAAGCATACATACATTTGCCTTCTATAGAAGTCTTTCAGTATTATTGTTGATGTTGGCGTTTGGGACCTAATGCCTGACCAGCGGTCATGGGGTAAGTGTGTGTTTCTTTTGATCATAAGAATTCTATATTACAAGGAAATAACAGTTCACCTCCACTCTCTGAAAGCAGCTTCTTCCCCAATTGTTCAGAGACTGTATCTATGCCTTTAAACCTATACAGCTATATGCTGGGTCCGAGCTGTAGAAACACCCAAACATACATACTTACTAGTGGGTCTGAGGCCTAACTAACGGTCATGAAGAAGGTGTACATTTCTGTCTCTTAGGTGTAATGCCTGATTTGCAGTGACAGAGTAGGTGTACAGTTTCCGTCAATCTCATGGGCATGGGGTCTGACTGACAATGCTGGTTAAGTCATGGAGCTCACATACTAAACCCTTCTATGAGTTTCATCAGAAACAGATTAGAGACTCCTGCTTCAAAGATTTTAGGATTATTTGTTTATTTGTAGTTTTATGTAGTATGCACATAACCACACACACATACACACACACACACATACACACACACACATGGTGAAAGTGATGGCAAAGTGAGGAAATGTTACAGAAAGGAAAACAACTGCAAAATAATAACAGAACACTTAAAAATGACAAAGAAGCAAGCTAGGTTGCAAGAGTACCAGCACTGGAGTTTCATAATTAAAAAGAAATGATTTGGGTTAAATATAAGAATACCTGATGTGGGCCTAAATACAGAAATCATCATACAGAGTGAGGATGGCTAGAACCAGTGTTGTTTACACAACATCACAAACTACCATGTAGAGAGGAATAAGTATGCACAAAGAATCAAGTAGCATATTACAGGTATTTCAGGAAGTGAAGGTAGAATGAAAAAGTTCCTAGTAGTTAGGGAAGTAATTATATGGGACAGATTGGAGAAACAATTAAATGGGAAATGTCTGAGGTATTTCTTGAAAGTAGAATTAGATGTATAAAGAGTAGACATAACAATGAAAAGAGTTGCTGAATTTGATAGCATACTCATAAAAAGATTGAGTTGTGGAACCCTAGAGGTTCCAGTGCTCTGATTGTAAGTAGACATTGTGGTCTCCCAACATTATTGCTAGATAGTTAAGTGTGCACTTATGAATACCTTTGTGTGTGATACACCTATTCTGTAAATAGATCTAGCTTCAAAGGGTAATTACTAAAGTGACACAAAAAATAGGACAAATGTGGCCAGTGTTTGCTCTTGGTGACAAAATGTACTGCTCACTGAACTGCCACCACCTTCAGTGTAGCAAAGTGTACCTTACGTATGCCTACAAGGAGGCACTTGCCAGAGCGAAGCCTCTAAAAAACATGAGGTCTAGTGCTGAGATTAAAGGTTTAATATGTTACAGTAGTCTCAGCTCAAATAAGGCACTTGTGGTCCCTAATGTGAGGTTTGAGAAACAACGGGTTATTAAAAAAAGGTCCTTATCGAGAATGGTTATTACTTTTAGAAATTATTTCACCTATCTTGCAGCCACTAAGCCCTTACAGTGTTTTAAAATTGGCCACACAGATCTCAATATGTGAATAAAGATTAGTCAGCTCATACAGTTAAATATTTACCTTATTTATTTTTGGCTTTTTTATAACATGTTAGTAACCCTTTTGTACCTTGAGGCCCATATTTAAACTTTTTGACGCAAAACTGCGCAAACGCAGTTTTGCGTCAAAAAGTATAGCACCAGCTTGCGTCATTTCAGAGTGCCAGCCAGGCACCAAATTGATGGAATCCTGCAAGCCGGTGCAAAGGGTGGGCTAGCGTCTGGAACAATTATGTTAGCCGGGTGGGGGTGGTGGTATGGGGGAGGGTGTTTTTGCACCAAAAAATGATGTTAGGCTGGTTATAGGCAAAAGAAGTGAATTTAACCAGCCTAGCATCATTTCCTGACGCAAAACCATCCATACTACATGACTCCTGTCTTGTAAAAGACAGGAGTCATGCCCACAACCTCAATGGCCAGCATTGGGGACAAGGGTCCCCTGGGCATGGCTATTGCACCCAGTGGCATGTAGGGGGGCATTTTAGGCCCCCTAATGGCTCTTTAAAAAATGTTTTAACATACTTACCTCTACTTATCCTACTTACCTGGGATGAGGTCCCCCATCCTCTGATGTGGGTGGGGGTGTCCCTGTGGCTTCGAGTGGGCACATGTGGGCTCTTTCCATGGTGTTTGACCAGAGATATGGGTCCACAGGTCCCCCTAATGCCTGCTCTGACCCAGGTGTTAAATAATGGCGCTAAGCATGCTTAGCACCATTATTTAGGCCCCTGTGCACCTTTTTAGCACGGGAGGATAAATAAGGCGCTAGGGGCTTTGTGTCATTTTTTGTATGGGAACATCTACCTTGCATCTCATTGACGCAAGGTGGTTTTATGCATCCCAAAAAATGACTTTAACTGTAATATTTTGATGCTAGACGGGTCTAGTGTCAAAATATAAATATGGAGTTAAGTTTGCGCTGAATTAGCATCAACAAAAATGCCGCTTATTCAGCACACAGGAAGTATAAATATGCCACTAAGTTTGCTCAATAGTAAACGCTCCTGTGGATTCCGCATCACCATATATCAAAACACTGAAGCTTCAACTTTCACTGTGTCCTTTTTCGGTTGGTGAACTCTGTGTTTTACCATGTGCTGGGGACTTCATTATGGCCTCTGTTTGAGTTGGGTTAGGCTACTTCATCCTAGCCTCTGTTGGGATTGGGTTAGGCTGCAGAGCGTCTTCGTTATGTTTTAGTGGAAGTCTTGTAAAGGTCTTGTTAGAAATTGAGTTTCTGGTTGACCCAGGTATGCACTTTGATCAAGCAGGAACCACAAACCTGGTCAGGGTAAGACACAACACACCCAAAATTAACTTGTGCTCACCCTCTGATAGCTTGGCATAGAGCAGTCAGGCGTAATTTAAGAGGCATTGCGTAAAGTATTTCTGCAACACTTGAAACAGTAAAACAGCTAAAACATCACACCTGGTTAGAACGAACTTAATTTACATAAATAAATACATAAATAAAACAAGACCAAAACGACAAACATCCAGTGAGAAGAACCTGAGTTATATGTTTTAAAAGAATAAATTGTACAAAAGCGCTTAGGAGCAAAAAGCACCAACTGGGGCAATCTGGTCACACCAGACCAGGACAAAGTAAAAAGTTCACGCAGACCATGATGGAGCGCAGGCTGGCCACAGGCACTCCACTTAGCCCGCTGAACAAAAGTACCTTAAAATCCGAGTGCAGGAGTACTGCAGTGTTTCCGCATCAGGCCGTTGAGGAGATGTGTCGAATTTCCCCACACATTCGAGGAGATGCATTGAAGTTCGCCATGCAGTGGTGGTGATGTGTCAAAGCCGAGATGCAATGGAGTTCGGGTGCAGGAGCCGGCTGCATCGATGTTGAGGCAATGCACTGATTCCAATGAGCTCAGTGGCTGCGGTGTGGAGTTCTGTGTTGTCATCGAGGCTGTTGTCGGCAGGGAAGCAGAAGCCTTGGCCGAAGGGAACTGCTTGTTCTGAAAGCAATGCACCAGTTTTACCCAGGCAACAGCAGAGATGCACCAGTTCTGTCCATGCAATGGCGGCGATGCAGTGGATCTGCTGGAGTAGCACATGAAGATCTACCTCTAAGGGTCCAGGGTTGGTGTGGCACTACTTGGCAGGTCAGGCTCACAGCTGGCAGAGCTCAAGTGGGTTGGATGGAGGTCTTTTATGTCCCTGAGACTTCAAATCTGGATACCAGTGGCTGGCCCTTGGAGTCACTCTGGGTTCTGGGTTGGCCTTCTCACCTAGGCAAGGAGGGTAGCAGGCAGCAGGTCAGCACAGCCAGGCAGCAGATTTTTCCAGAGCAGCAATCCAGCAGAGTGGCAGTCCTTGTAGCAGCACAGCAGTCCTTCTTCCTGGCAAGGTATCCACAGGTTCAGAAGTGTACTGAGGTGACAGGATTTGGGGTTGAGTTCGTATACCCAGTGGTGCCTTTGAAGTGAAGGAGGCTTCAAAGATGTCTTTGAAGTGCAGAGAGGTCCACCCTTCCTGCCTCGGCTAGAGACACACTACAGGGGGGTATGCAGCCCTTTGTGTGGGGACAGGATACAGCCTATTCAGGTGTAAATGTGAGGCTGTGGGCAGCTCCTCCCTCCCATCCTGTTAGGATGGCCCATCACGGTCCATCATGTTATACCCAAACTCCCATTGTGTGTGGCTGTCTGTAAGGAATACACAAAGCCCAGCTGTCACTCACCGCAGTCACGCTGGAGGCGCAAAGAACTAAGAGCGGGAAAATGGCAACTTTCTAAAAGTGGCATTTTTAAAACTGTAATAATAAATCCGACTTTGCTATTACAGAGGATTTGTCATTACAATTCCATGAGTACTAAACATGACAGATCTACCTCCGCTCAATTAGGAAATTACTGCTTATTCAATGTTATAAGGAATCCCCGATGTTATCCTATGAGAAGAGTAGGACTCATAGTAGTGAAAAAACGAATTTGGGAGTTTTTCACTACCAGGAAATGAAAAACTTGAAAGTACATGACATAGCTTTTACATACAGTGAACCCTGCCATCTGGGCCTACCCTAGAGGTGACTTACCTGTATGAAAATGGAAGGTTTAGTCCTGGCAAAAGGCTTATTTTGCCAGGTTGACATGGCAGTGTAAACCTGTACATACAGGCTCTCCAATGGCAGGCCTGAGACATGTTTAAAGGGATACTTAAGTGGGTTCGACATCCAGTGCTGCAGGCCCACTAATAGCATTTAAATTACAGGCCCTGGGCAGAAGTGGGTTGGACATCCAGTGCTGCAGGCCCACTAATAGCATTTAAATTACAGGCACAGGGCACATGTAGTGTGCTTTACTAGGGGCTTATAGGTAAACTAAATATACCAATTGGGTACATGCCAATCAAGCCATGAGTTAGAGAGTGAGTACAAGCACTTTAGTACTGGTTAGCAGTGGTAAAGTGCACAGAGTCCTAAGGCAAACAAAAACAAAGTCAGCAAAATTGGAGGTAAGTAAGTGAAAATCGTGGGGTTTACCCTGCATAGAGGGCCAGTTCCACAAGGCCTCATGTTTTGTTGCGTTCTATGTGCTTGTTTTTACTTTTTAGTATTTGTTCCGGTACTGCTTTTCACTATTTTAAATTTGTGACTAAAATGAATGTCAGCGAGCTGGTGAGCGATGAACAAGGGGTGCAACCACACTTGGGCTTGCACTCCCATATCTTTTACTTCACCTTTATTTGTGGATGTCTCTCCCTATGTGTGATGACCATTGTACTTGGACCTATAACTACCCCATTTGCTAGTTCACCATAGCCTAATGCGTTCATGCTTTCTAAAACACAAGTCTGTCCTACAGTTGTTCTTGTATGAGTTTCCAGGTCCAGTCTGATGCGTGGAGGTATTCAAAAGGTGAGGAATCTGTGGTTAGGAGTCTCTATTAGAAGTCTACTATACACATGCTTACTTTTAGTAAATCGGGAGTAAGGTAAGGCAACACAGTTTCTGTCTTGTGTTACTCTGCCCTGGGAAAGCATTCCGTGGATAAAGCATGAGTGTTCCCATGCATTCATGCATGGTTTTTGGCACATTCACAAATTTACTAACAATAATAAACCTGGGAATGTATTAAAATGCTTTGCCTTCCCAGGGGATGTGTAACAAAGAGAAATATGTGTATTTCTCCTCATGGTTTCCTCCTTCTATGTGTGCTGCATTCTGCAGCACATATAGAAAGAAAAATAAGCCTCTGAGGATTGTTTTTGTGCATGAAGGTGTCCCTTCCTGCACAAAAACAATCCTTCCTACAATGGCCTTTGGCAGCCACTAGTGCGCCAAACAAGAGAGAGAGCAGGAATGTTATATATATGTTAGTAGATACGGTGCAGCAGAGGATTCTGACCTACTCTTGGTGTGACTCTCACCTGGATTTGCTGTTTGGCAGCTAATGTTATCTTGATTCAGTGTTTGCTTGTTAGGGATGGTCTGGGTGGAAGGTGTGCAACGAAATTTACTATAAAAAACACTTTGACTGAAAAAATATTTTTTATCCACTCTCTCGCTATGTAGGTCTCGCCTAATAGAGTATACATGCGCTGTGGTTTGCAAGAGAACTGAACGGGGATTGGAGCTCAACCATTGCTTACCATCGGTTTGATTCATTGTCACTTTTAGTTGCTGCCTCCTAATTATCTAACACGTCCTAGTTTCACTGCCTCTTCTTTCGTGTGTAGCATAGATTAAATACCAATTGTTTTATTTTGCTGTGATTGAGGTACTATCTTTCTTTCTTCTTCCCGGTCGTTATTCGTTGTCCATGTTGCGTCTTCTGTGCTGTTTCTTCCCTCCAAACCTCATTGTCTGTGATGTTTCATATCTGCATAGGTGAGACTTAATAACTTTGCCAATGCTAGTTGTCATCTATAATTACAACATCAATTTGTGCAAATGTAATTTTTATCATCATGTAACTAACCTCTGCAGGCGGCTGCTGAGAGCAATAAAGTCAAATAAATACTTGCATATGTAATTGTGGGGCCAAGTTGCAGGTGAGCACCCATAAGGGGCTGGAGGTAAGTGAAAACTGTTGGTTGGCCAGAGAAAAGGCCAATCAGGTAATCAGCACTAGAATGCCCTTCACAGCTCCTCAAAAACAGAGCTTCTGAGATTCAGTAGAACAGGTACAAGAGTCTAATAGCTCATCCCATAGCCTGAAACCCACTGTAATGTGAAAACACATAGCGCTGGGAGACACAGTTTTCCTTAGAAGTCAGCCATTGGTGCTGTGGAATGCCAGGGCTGCGCAATCCCATGGGTACGTAGGTTTGATTCGATCTCATGCATCTTTCGTTCACCTCCTTACGCTTCCTGCCTCTCTGTCTCTTGTGGGTTCATTTTCATTCCTGCTTTGTGCCTTTGTCATTCGTCTCTTACATTACTCTTCCTCCATTCCCTGCCTTTCTCTCTCTTGCTTTGGGCCAAAACCTGCTGTTCAAAGATAAGTTCCTGTCCCCAAGAAGGAGTGCTAGCGCCCACTACCCTCAACTACTAGCACGAATTAAGCACTGTCAGGAACCTTCACAGCCACACCACCCACGACCAGCACACCCACTATCAAAGTGAAAAATGCACCAGAAATATGCTTTAAAAACACCAGACTATAGTATTCCATACCTTTCAATCCGTTCTTCTTTAGCCACTCAACTGAGGTTTTGGGCAGAAAATGTGGATTTTCTATAATAAGTGGTCCATCGTGATTCACAGGCCGTGGTAGAAACCTGTTTGGCGGCATCTTGGCAACCTCCGTGGAAATCTAAAATAACCCAATACACCATTTTGAAGAGCACAAGCCACAAACAAACAAAAAAGTACAAAAAAGTCTACCGATAGATGTTGTTAATTTTTTTTTTTTAAGTACAAATAAGTCTACAAATAGAAGTTGTTAAGTATAAAAAAAAGTACAAACAAGTCTACAAAAAGGAAGCTGTTAATTACAAAAAAGAATAACCCCGTTAGTTTTCACTGGCACATGTATTTGATTTGTTCATGGGCGATTAAGTGTATACCTTTAACCCAAACTTTTTAAATGTCTGTAATATATTTTAGGACACCATTGTATCTCGACAAGCTTTAGTCTTTAAAACGGATACGTTTCACTCTTACACTGGTCTTAGGGGTGCCTACCTCTGAAACCTTTACACCATAGCAAATGGAGCAGGGCGAGGTTTTTCTCCATCCTAAAAAGCTCGATCATAGCCTTTTGGCATTTGGTACCTAACCAGTTCCAACTGGAACAGAAATCTTGGCTCAAGGTTTTACAAACGCAACATATTTATATTTATATTCAGGTGCCAGCTTGAGGGGCTGCACAAAATAAGGGGCTCCTCAGAACTAGTGCAAGGTGGGTGCAATTTACTCCGTTCCTGTCTTCTGAAGCTGCCCTGCAGGATGGGAGGCCCCCAACGAGGGAGGTTTTGCTGGTTGGAATATTTATTTATATATATATAACTTTGGTGCCGCTTGATAAATCTTCACAAACGTTTCAAAACTAGTACGCAAGTTAGTTCAGCTGCTGTCTGGAAAGTTTTGGAGTGATTCGTCAAGAGTGGGCCAAAAAAAAGGAGGGGGTCCCAAAATGCTTTTTCCTAATGCAATGCCCATGGTTTTTTTTTTTTAAACTTGGTACAGCCTGAACCACTCAATGGAATTACATCAAATTTGGAAGAAAGCTAGATCTTTGTCTAGAAAGACACCTTTTTGTAATTTGGTGTAAATCTGTTCTGCAGTTTTGGAGTTTTAAAGGAAAAAATTATAGATGTCTAGGGACACGGATCCACTGTAGATCCATCCATGAGGGATCTGCGAATATGGGCGAAAAGCAAGGCCCTGATTGACTGGCCACAACCTGACAGGAAAGTTGTGGCCACCATTTTGTTTGTTGCTTGGGCCAGGGAGAGAAAAATAAAGTGTAAAAATACATAAGGGGTCAGGATACAGGAGTCTTGACCCCATAGGACACATGGAAGGGTCCCTGAAGAACCCCTCATGGGAAATAAATTGCCCCCAATTTTTATTTAGCTATACTTATCTGAAAAAACTATAACTTCAGACCATGAGTTATAGTTTTTTAACATAAGAATACCTATAAGTATAACTGCTGAGTTTCTATGGTTTTGTGTGGGTAAAACATGAACCTAACTATAACTTCACTGTATCCTTTGTTTTTTTCAATAAATATATATATATATATATATATGTATATATATATATATATATATATATATACATATCTTGCACTCCCTTCATCCCTTCATGCACAGTTTTTTCATCAAACATTTTACTGCAAACGTTACATTCATATTATCACTGATGTAATCAAGATGTCATAAGTGCCATAATTTGTGGGTAATTACCAGTGCATGGCGAGGGCACAAGTTATAGTTACCCTAGGGCACGAGTTATAGTTAGTTGAGATAACTCTAACTTTAACTGACGAATTTCTAAGGTTTTCTACATTTAAAATGACAACCTAACTTTAACATCCCTGTAACCTTTGTTTTTTTCAATTAATTTCAGTGAGTTTTTAAATTCTATTTCCTAACTATAATGGCCCTGTAAACTTTGTTTTTTTCAGTGAATTTCTATGTTTTTTTAACGGACATAAACTTTCATTACTATACGTTAAACCAACCAGCGCTGCGCACGGTGGTTGGCCACAGTGGCCAACCACCTAACCTTACACCGTGCAAGGCCTTCACCTGTGTGCAGCGGAGGTTGACCGCAAGACCCGGCCTGCAGCCAGACCCTGCGGCCAACCTCCCTAACCATCCAACCTCCATGCTGCGCATTGCCCTTTGGCCATGCGTGGTGGGAGCTGCTCACGGTCTCTCTGGGTGTGAGAATAGGTGAGAAGGCGTATCTGGGGGTGAGAGTGGCTGTCAGATTATCTGTCTGGGGGTGAGAGTGCATGCATCAGTGTTTTAGTGGGTGCATCAGTGTGTGGGTGGGTCTGTGAGTCGGCGCATAAGGGTGTCAGTGGGTCTGTGAGTGGGAGTGTGGCAGACTGAGTAAGTGAATGAGGTGGTGCGTAACAACTGTCTGAGTGTGTCTGTGAGTGGATGCGTGAGAGTCTGACTAGGGCTGTGAGTGAGTGCATGAGGGTCTGAGTGGGTCTGTGAGTGGCTGCCTGAGTGGGTCTGTGAGGGGTGCAGGAGTGTCTGAGTGGGTCTGAGAGTGGGTGCATAAGTGTCTGAGTGGGTGTGGGAGTAGGAGAAACTGACTGAATGAGAGAAAGAAAGTGAGGGAGAGTTATAGAGTTTTTTTAGGGTTTGATGTCTGATATACTTACAGTGACATATCTGTGTACAATTTAAAATCAAAAACATATTTATTATTTTATAAAATAATATTTTTTTAAATAAATAAATAAGTAAAAAGAATCCAGCTGGACTCTAACCCCCTATACTCAGTGTGAAGGTCTGTGACCTGCACACTGAGCTATGGGTTTTCTTTTTAACTTTTTTTTTTTAGCCCTTAATGGGCTATCTGGACCCAGGAAGGAGCCCTCAAGGGCTCCCCCACGGTCTCTATAAATGTATTTCTTTAATTCTTTTTTATTTTTTATTTTAAAAATAAAATGCCCTTTATAGGCTATCTGGGACTGCGAGAGAGCCCTCAAGGGCTCCCCCACACTCCCTCCATAGATATATATATTTTTTAATTTATAATAAAATGCCCTTTACGGGCTACCTGGCACTGCAGCGGTAGCCCTAAGGCTATCCCTGCAGTGCCATTGCTTCAGCAAGCACGGAGCTGCTTTGACAGCAGCTCCATGCTTGATGAAGCATTTCATCTCGTGCTGGGGACAGAGATGAAAGCTCTGCTGTTTGACAGCGGGACCTACTTTAAAGGTCCCGCTGTCAAACAGCAGAGTGATTTCTGTGGCTTGACTGGAGCTGCAGCTCTGCAGCCAAGCCACAGCAAACAGCTATGTCCCGGGGGTTGGCACCCGAGGGACATAGAAGGAGCCGGCCCAGGGAGGTGGCGGTCCCAAGGGCCATCAGTGGTTCCACGAGGGAAGCTGCGTGGCCCCCTCCAACGAGAAGGGATCTCCTTTCTTTTTTTAAAGATTTGCCATGGGGTGGTGTGCAGAGCAGTGGGGGGGCCTTGCAGCCCCCCACTCCAAATACAGTGCTGCCCTGTGGGAGTAGGGGTCCCTGGGACAGCGGTGGGGCACGCAGCCCCTTGCAAATAAATTGGAATTTCCCCGGGGTGAGAGGTGGGGGTATCCGGGGCAGTGGGGGGGCCACGTGCCCCCCCACATAAAGTGTAGCCCCATGGGGTGATGGTCCCTGGTGTGCGGGGGGCAACAGGCATTAATTAAATGGTTAGCCCCAGGGAGGTGGTGGTCCCCAGGGTTGTGGGGGAGGCCATCGAGCCTCCCCCACTTACTTTAAAACATTTTTTGCTCCTGGGGTGGTGGTCCCCGGGGATTATTAAAGCCCACAGAGGGGGGCCCCTTGCGCCCCCCTCCTCTATGATGCCCCTGGGACCTAGCCCTCCCATAGGCAAATTTTTAAAAAGTGCAGGAGACCACATTTCTTTTCCTTTACAATCTTGGAAAAATCAGCAGATCCATCCACGGATTTTTCAGATGATTTTAAAAAAGATTTTTTTTAGCCCTGGAGGAGTCCCTCAGGGACCCAAGTACTAGGGCTAAGGGGTTAGGGTGACTCTACCCTGGCCCCTTTTGTTTTGTTTTTTAACTTTTTTTCTGGGACTCGGCTGAAGCCAAGCTTGCTGAAGTGTTGCCAGCCAATCAGATATCAGCACAGGGACAATTGGTTCCACGGAGGATCCGTGTCCCTGTATATCTATATTTTTGGCCTTAAATTTCTTTGAAACTACTTAACAGATTCGCACCAGATTACAAAAAGCATAATCTGCGTAACAGAATCTAGCTTTGTGCCAAATTTGGTGTAATTCCGTTCAGTGGTTCAGGCTGTAGGTGTCTCAAAAGGTCCTATGGAAAAATGAATGGGGAAAATACATTTTGGGACTCCCCCTTTTTCTTGGCCCCCGCTTGACACCCCTAAGCTTTCAAGACAGAAGCAGAACTTAGCAAAGTATAAGTTGCGTGAAGATTCGTCAAGTGGCGACAAAGTTATAGGCAAAACAAAAAACGCTCTTTCTATAGAAACTAGGTCCTAACTATGACTACGTAGTGCCGACTGCCACTAGGTTTATATAAATATATAAATATATATATATATATTTTTTTTTTTTTAGTAGCTGCCTCTAGCAGCATAGGACACATTTGAAGCACAAATGTATTTTTAATTGTTTCTACCCCTAGCTTTTTGGCCATAGGGATTGCTTTTATCTGCACTCATGCTCTTTGCCCAATTCTTTTTTTGCTTGCTTAGTTTCATTTCAATTGTACTATTTGTTATTTGTTCAATTCAACTCGTACACTGGACGTTAACACACAGGACTGTGCCAAAGGCAAGACTAAATAAAACACAAACCAATGAACAATGTTACCTCCTGCATTATGCTGATTAGGGCGTTGCCCAGCATGCCCTGCCGCATTTCTTTGATCTTGTTGAGAACATCCCTCGCTCGCTGATATTCACAAACAAGCATCTGCACATCACTGCTGGTATAAATCTGTTCCTGCAATAACCAGGTGGATGGCACAATGAAAAGCACGAAAACACAACACAAAACTGGAAAACAAACTTGTGCTAGATAAGTCTTAAGATAAGTCTAAGCCGCTGCTGACATGGACTGACATAGATTGTGCTACTTCCATGATCTAAAGTTGGATCAAACGAAATACCCCGCTCTTGATTTTTTTTTTTTAAACATTGTATCTGTTTAGAACAGAAAACTACAAAGTAGCCAGTGAAGCGCTTATTAAACAAACAAGGTTATTGGCAAGGGCACCGTTCGTGATTCCTAGCATTATCGACAAACCGTGCCATATAAAAATAAATAAATCACTGTATTACATTTGCGATATTTGAATACCTATTATAAAAGGAAGAGCATACTTTTGTGTGTGAAAAAAATCTATCACTGCATTACCCAAATCCGTTGCACCTGAAAGAATGTGAATGTACAGCGACTGGTGAGTGATGCACAACAAGAGCTCATCCGGCAGTTTGGCAGTTCTTGTAGTGACAGTTTCAGGCAACCATAGTAATATTAGAAGATTTACAAACTTCAAAGAAGACGGAGTTTACATCAGTGTCTCACCTCATTTTTTGAAGAATAACAGTGGTATCGCCCTCCAACACGTTCCGCTAGAGCTTTTAGAGAAGCCTACGTTCAGTAATAGAAAAGGTTACATTTTATTATTTCATGAACGTTGGTTTGTAGTCACACAATGATTTATAAAAAATGTTTAGTTTTAATTAAATATGTGTATTATTTTAGTTTAACATTTCAACATATTTTTTACGTCATACCTTTTGTTATACATAAATTGCCAATCAACATGTCCACGTAAGTATATTATGGTCCTTTCTCGCTTTAAGGTATCTGAATTACATAGTTTTTGAGATTGTTGAATCTCTAGGTTTCGGATTCATTTAAATGAGGAACTGTTTAACTATAATAGCGCTTTCGCGGTCCAAGGTTCCAGCTCATTTTCGCATTTTTGAGCTGCTTCTTGATGACATGATTGACAGTGCTTTTATCTTAGCGCTATTCTCAGAGTTTACCATCAATGAAGGGGTCACTTCCAATATCATCTTTATGCGTTCCTCCACTGGACTATGTCCTACAAGTTTAAGGTCTCTGGAGATGGGCAAATTTATTTCAAATTCCCTTAATTCCCTCTCCTTTTCGGGTTTAATTTCCCTCGTAAATTTGAAATGTTGTTATTAAGATAATTTGGTCAGCATCATGCAGGATTGGTCTATGTCTCTGGTACTGAATTCAGCCAGTAGATTTCCACTAAGTGTCTTCTAGTGCAGTCACATGTTGCCAGCATGAATCCAGCGAAGCAAACAACATGATATTCAGTATGGCCCATGCACCAAACAACTGTGTGAAGAATCTGTCAGGGGCGCAGAGCAGCGAAACAAGGGACAGTCAGTAATCCATCAATGTCAGTCCTGTTTTGCAAAAAGAACTACATTTGATATTTTGCCCAAAAATCCAAGACAGTTTCCCAAACTGGGAGCCGCGGCTCCCTGGTGCGCCATCAAAACTAGCCAGGGGCACCGCACACAGTTTGGGAACCACTGAGCTATGTCCAGTTCGGACAAAATAAAACTACACCAGTGGCTCCCAAACTGTGTGCAGCGCCCCTGGCTAGTTTTGATGGCGCACCAGGGAGCCGCAGCGCCCAGTTTGGGGACCACTGCTTGGCATGACACAGCAACATGGCCAGATAGCTATATTAAAGGGTTGTATGTCGGAACAATGCATGCCTTTACAATACATGTTTTACTCTACATGTTTTACAACAAATGCATCTTAACTACGCATTCCTTTACCACGCCTACCGCTTCAACTACATGCCTTCGGGAAAGCGCTGGACTTTGAAGCTGTATACTTTACTATGCCAACTCCAGTCTGTGCTATAGTAGGGAATGTGTTGGACTTTAAAGTCCAACGCTGCTTTCCTTAAGGCATGCCATTATAAGGACATACGTGGTAAAGTTGCATTAGTTGTAACAGCTGCTTTCCAACAGCAGAGCGTGGTTCGGCCATCATGTTACAAGCTGTTTCCCATGTTGAAGGTCTACCTAAAGGCACTCCAGATTCTTTGAGTGTCTATTTGCCACTACCACACTATTACCACCTTCAGGATCTGTGATCTTCTGCTGTAATGCCTCACTGCGTGAAGACACTGTGTAAAAATACTTTAGAGCACGCTTCGTATAGAACAAACAAATATCATGAACTACAAGCCTTTTTTTAAAAAAAGAAACTTTAAAGTTACTCTAAGAAATTGTATTATTATTTGTGGTGGGTAACTACCTACCTCAAGGAATAATCACAACCTTGTCAGGGTGAACCCTCAAAATCACTAAATTAACGTGAGGTCATCCTGTGATAGCTATGACACAGAGCAGACAGGCTTCACTTAGGGCAATATGTGCAGTACCAAAACAGTAATGATGTTAACATTCTTAATAAAATACCCAAACAGAATAAGAAAAATGAAAATTTGAGAACAATTTAATATACTAAATGACACCAACATTACAAAAGTCATATAGCACCAATAATAGTCAATGGTCATGGTAGACCAGGGCATAGGATGAATTTGAGGCTGACCGTAACTGTCTGGTACACCAGGCAAACACACATCTAAGGCCACACCTAAGTCCTGACAAACCACACTTTTAAGGCCCCAGGTTCTCAGGGAAGGCATTCAGGGACTCACAGAGTATCAGGCAGAGACCAACAGCAGGGTCCAGTCCAGCTGCCACTGGTCAGAGGTGTACTTCTAGGAAAAGGCTTTGTGTAGCCTGCTGTCTCCCAATAGCCACACAGGAGGTCAGCCAACTAACCCTTCAAGTCCACTTGTTTTTTGTCCGGTGTACAAGAGAGAACAGGTCCAGTCCTACAGGGCTTCTTTCAGGTCACCAACAGCAGGTTCAGTCCTCTTCTGATTTCTGCAGGTCCAGAAAGTGTTCTCAAGTGGGTGGCTGGAGGTTCCATTTTTATGCCTGGCACTAGTTAGTGGGTAGTGGTGATTCCTGGTTCGTCCCTAACTAAAGGGGCAAAACTTTTCAGGCCAGACCTACCTACTTGTTCCTGTTTGCCTTACTGCAAACAAACGCAATGTGCTCTGTGTCAAGGCATTTTCAAGCTGGCCGAAGGCTTCAGCTATACTAAACCTGAGCTCTGAGGGCTTGGGGTGTGAGTGGGTAGTGTGCTTTGCTAATACTAGTGTTCCCCCACATCGAACACTAACATCCAGTTTGAGACACTGTACCCACAGAAAACTTTATACAGCAGTCCGATGGGGCAAAAGTAGGGTCAACAACCAGACAGTCGATACACAAGAGTTGTCTTGGCATCATGTTCTCTCCCTTTCAAGTGTGCCTGGATTTTACACTGTGCTGTCGAAAGGAGACCCCATCCTGCATATTCTGCTCAACTCAGAGGAGTTATCCCTGCCCTTTCAGTCAGCCTATTGTTTGCTCCTGGGAAGCATTTCCCACCTTTTTCACACCTAATCAGGACTAATCACTGGCTGGGAGAAAATGGATAACCAATGCAAATTAGCCTCCAGGAACTTCAGGCCGGGGGAAGTTTTTTCCTTAATATTTATTAAAAATCCAACTTCACCATTTCATTTTATTTTTAATAACTAATAAAATAATGGTTTTCTTATTTTTCTAGCTGGTCCCATTTTCCGAGATATGGTATTAGTATTTAATATCACTTCCTATGTTTCTATATAGGCCATCCAGCCCTACAGTGAAAAAAAGCATTTGGGTGCTAGTCACTGTAAGGACATGTTAAGAATAAACTTCTACATGTCCTACTTTTAAATACCATGCAATCTGCCTTGTGGACTACAAGGCCTACACAGTGGTGACATTAATATTTAAAAGGGACACTTTGACCTGTCAAAAGGGTTTATTTTGACTGGTTGCATTGACTTTTTTACACTGTTACAGTCAGGCTATAATGGTTGGCCTGAAGCCATGTTTGCACTCCCATTGTAGTGAATTACACAATAGTTGCTGTAGTTCACTAGTGACATTTAACGTCTATACCCTGGGAACACTTTGTACCATATACTAGGGACATTTTAGGCAAGATAGAGATGTCAATTAGGAGTATGTCAATTCAATCATGTTTAGATGGGGAGTACAGGCACTATACTACTGGTTAGCAGGGGATAATGTGCAGAGTTCTAAAGCTAGTAACAACAAATGTGATAAATCTAGGGTGCTCATGAAGAAAAGGCAGATTCCCTACAGTCACTACATGTCAAACAGGTGAAAATAATTTTGATGAAAAACAATGTTTCAATGAAACTCAACAACTAACACTTTCAGCTTGTTAACTACAACACTGAGTGCAAAAAACAGTAATGGACATAGCATTATCAGATGAAGAAGGCCAAGGGCTACTAGATAAAGAAAGAGAAGACGAACAAGACAGAGATTGAGGGAGGAGAAAACAGCCACTAACCTGAGCTTGATGACTGCAACAGTCAAATGCAACTGTATGGATATGAAGAGGTTTTGCAATTGTGCTTTGTTCAATGAAATCAGACAGAAGCTCAGCAGCTTGATCTGGACTGTTGAAAAAAGGAACATTAAATCTCTCTGCTAGCAGATACATTCAATATTTAAAATGCATTTTAAGTATAAATTCCATTAAAACAGGACAACAAACAGACTGAAAAGTGTGGTTATTTCAACTACTAACTCTTTGCCCATTATTACAATGTGTTTGCATCATGAAATTAGGGGTAAGAGGCCAAATACCTGCATTGTATCTTCACTTTTACCTCATTAGTTTATTCTCATCATTAAGAAGTGAAATCTACTAGGACATTGGACATTTGTGTTGTCATGCTCCTTGATTCTCTTTATATGTTGCCACTTGGGCCTGTTTTTTAAAACCTAGTATGCAGTGGATGGTATCAGTTGGGCACAGGATTGAAAGGATAAGAATAATTGAGAGATATTCTGGCTGCACTGGTGTATAAAGTTGTGATGCCACTGCAGGCACCACCAGTGAAAGGATCTGTCTTGACATACGTGAAAGGCAGCTTTGATGCCCCATACCTAGTCTCTAGCATTCCCAGCTCTTACTAGTCTAAGCCATCAGTAGGACATCACTGAAAAGTATCAGACACATATACAACTAACTGACAACACACCCAGTAGCACTATGCACACTTACTTCCAGCACACACATGTAGGATGCACCTGCAGACATATCCTGCAGGAAGATACATGTACACAAGTATGCTCACACATCTTGCACCTGCACGCCATGTCACAAGCATATTTCTGTTCATACATCCTACAGACAGGCACACAAACACCACCCTGCTCACACACTCTGAGGCAGACACATACATACACACACACTTGTTCGCACGTTCCATACATGCAGCTGCAACTTATGCCTTTCCAGTGAGGGCAGCATGGTTTTCATAGCTGGTCACAGTCACGCCAGGACAGAATACATGAGATATCTACATTTAACACTACTCACACAAAACAGCGACTGCAGAATTCAAAATGTGCTCACCTTTTATTTGCTGAAGTTTAGCCTCACATACTGCGGCATAGCATAACCTAAGCCCACGCTACCATCTCTCCTAAGTGGTGGCAGACTTGCCCTCCCCATTGATGACCAACGTAGGTTGCCCAACAAGCATCGGTGAACTTTCTAAGATAGGCTTTGAAGCACTGTTTGGTGCCTCTTTCATTGTTGACTGTATTGATGTTAAATTGCCTGTGATTGGCTGGAATGCAGAAAGGGATGCATGTAATTGTATGGTACAATAAGTGTTATGTGTTGGTTCTGAAGTTTTATGTTATGAAGGCAACCATCTCAGAACAGGTATGTTTCCTGTGTGGTATGGATCAGAGGAACTGCTGGATTACGGCTTCCGGGGGATAATAAGTAAAAACAAAATAAAAAGAGTAAATGCATAATTTTCCAGAGGCTATTTGGTGCAGTATCCTGGTGATGCCTTCAGACAATCGCATAGGATTGGTCTTAATATCTGAAGAAAATATGCAGCAATCCCGGCATAGATTGCATTGCCAGAATTTAGCATAGACAAGATCGCCACTCTCATAGGAGTCCCTCTCTGAGTTGTTTCTCATACTGTCTGCTTGCTAAAGTTATCATCACACCCCTAGTAACGTTCTTGCTATCACACAGGAAGGGCTTGGTTGAAACCATTTGAGGAGAACCAATGTTCACTTATGTCAGTGAGACAATCGTGCATTCAAGCTGTTCCATCACCTCCACTCTATCCAGTTGCACCCCTAGCAGATTGGCATTGATACACATTTGTTAAATCAGCTTGTCTGCCTTGAGAAACGCAGCCGTTGGAAGCAGGTAGCCATTGAAAGGGAGATAGAATAAGGTAACACACAACCCTGTGGAGCTCTGAAGAACATAGTTCTGGATCAGGGGAGGACGGGCCCAGTTTGATTGCTGGGACCAACCCACTAAGAAAGAGGCCAGCCTTGCCTCAACGACTCATTGTCATCCCTGACCAGACTTTACAGGTGAAATGTCAAAGGCAACTACTAGATCAATTAAATCAAGATTTTCAGCCATCACTTTCCAATGGACAAAAGTCAAATAATGTCCCTTTACCCAGCCTGTGGTTCTCTGTGCCCATCAGGGGAAAGATGCATCATTCATGATCATTAATTAATATGCACTCAATGTTTCTGACTTGCTACCTTACCCAACTTCCCCTGACCTGTTTCGATGTTCATGCTCTCATCTGGGATGTCGAACCCAAATGTCCCTGTGCCTGTTGTCACGTCCCTCAGCATCACCTTTTTTATTGCTCTTTAGTGATTTTCTGCACTTCAAATCAGTAACATATGCATTCTTAACACAAAAAATCCATAGTTAGTAATAGGGGTCACCAGTCCTTTTTATCCTTCTCGATAGTTTTCCAGATCATTATATTTTATATAGCAATAGGAAACATTTGTTAAACAATTCTTAAGCTGCTCTCGCATTCATCCCTTTACTGGGGATGTTTCTGCCTGGGGACCAAACTATATTGTTGGGTGTCCTCGCATTTTAGTTGGGGCATGCCGCCTTACCCCTCACATTATTTCTTTATTCTCAGTGACCTGTGCGGAAGGTATTGGGCATGCGCTGTTCATGAACCTCCTGCTTGCTAAAGAGCCAGGTTTACCAAATTATTGGTAGAGACCGGTTCAAATGAGCAGTTCTATGAGGATATGAGATGACACGCAACGTAGGGCCTGATAGACCACTTCGCAAAACCCTGATGTGCATGGTTTGTGACCACTAAATCACTTCAGATGTATTAACACCACTTAGCAATTCAGAAATCCGAATTACAAAATGGGTTTAGAAATCCATATTGAATCGCAATTGGGAAGGAAAGTCTTAAGAGCGTTCCTACTAAACTGAGAGTTGGTAAGATATGTAGTAATGGTTTGCACCCGTAACTCTGGTTTCAAACCACTGATCTGTTAATTGGGCAGCTAACTGATTTGGACCCCTTCCTGTTTGTGAATCAATGTGGCAGCTTCAGAAGGAGTCCATGGGACCACAGCTTGCACTCATTAAAGCTTTTCAAAATTGATTTTTTTTCGACCATTTTAAAGCATGGTATCTTTACGGAACGCGGGCTGCTGTTAAAAAAAAAACATTTTGGAAAGCAATCACAGGGATTGTGGTCTACTCTCCTTTAATGGCAACAATTTCTGTGATTGTAAACCTAAGCTTGCTATCCACTGAGTACCCAAAAGCAGGCAGCATGACTTACTAAAAATAAAAGAGGGAAAAATCAACATAGGCAATATAAATCAGTTTTACTTCATTAAAATAAGTGCTGTCACAACATTATTGTGCCTTCCTTTACAGTGAGAGGTGAGGTAAAATCGTAGTGTAGGAAGCTTGCTCTGTATATACTATTCCAAAATGAGGTATTGTGTGCACAGATTCCAGGGGTTCCCCAGAGGTTTAACAGAGGCTAAAGTAGATAATACCAATGCTCTCTTTTGTGGTAGTGTGTTTGAGCAGTTAGGCTTACCAGAGGTTAGTGCTAAGCATTTGTTGAACACACATTCAAGAAATGGGGCACACACTCAATGACTAACTCCAGGCCAATTGTTTTTATAAAGCAAAAATATATTTTGTTACTTTATTACTAGAACCAAAAGCTCTTTTTGCAGGTAAGTACAATTGTAAGTAAGCATCAGACATATGTGTCAAATGTACCTCGTTTGGGTTTTGCAGATAACACAGTTTACAAGTAACATGTTTCAATTTCAAAGGTTTAATTTTTCATAGGAGTCAATAGAATCCTGGGGGCAAAAATGTTAGCACATTAAACAGGTAAGTACATGACTTACGATTCCAGTCTTCGGGAGTTAGGATGTCCACAGGTCAAAGTTTAGATTGACCCCAAAAGTGCACTACCAGCAACCTGGGGCGTCAGGTTTTCAGTGGAACCCTTTGAGAACTGGGGGTGTTCAGTAGAAAACAAATTGCAGGTGAGTACCCGTGGTTCCAGGACACAGGCCTGGGGGTTTAGGTCAGCACCGGTGGGGCCACAGGTAGGCACCAAAAACACACCCTCAGCTGCACAGGGACGGCCGGGTGCAGAGTGGAAACACAGAGTTGATGGCCCAAAACTTTTCAATGGGGGGATCCTGGGGCTCACAAAAGAGTCTGCAGGCTAGGTTCAGGGGGTGGGTTCCGGAAAACCAAAGGCTGGGCAAGTAAGAGAGGTGGCAGCTATATGTTGCTGCACCGTCGGTTGGATTTCCCAAGGCCAGAGGGCTGCGGGTTCAGGGGTCTCCTTGGGCAGTGGGATTCTTTGTTGGATTCAGTCATGGTCAGGGGGGTCCTCTGGATTCAGGCTGCAGGCGTTGTTGTGTTGGCCAAGAGGGTTTAACCCTTCGCTGGACTGGTGGGCCACCTGGATCCGGGCTGTGAGCGTCGGGTGTAGAGTGTGCAAGACTTGCGGATGTGGGGCAGTTCTGGAGTCCTTTTGGAGGGTTTCTTCTGGACAGGGCTGTTGTCCACAGGGGTTCTTGGTCCTCTGATGAGCAGGCAGTCCTCTGTGGGTTTCTAGAGGTCGGTGGTCCTGCAGGATGAGTCTCATTTTCAGAGCAGGAGTCTTGAAGCTGCAGACAGGCCGGTAGGGCTGGAGCCAAGTCAGTTGTCATTGTGAGTCTTCACTGCTAGGAGTCAGCTTTGCAGTCCTTCTTCTTTCTTCTTTCTTGAGGTTGCCAGGAATCTTGTGAGCAAGGTTCAGGGGTGCCCCTAAATACTGGATTTAGGGGTGTTACAGGGGTCAGAGGGCAGTAGCCAATGGCTTCTGTCCCTGAGGGTGGCTACACCCTTCCTGTGCCCTCTCCCTTTGGGGAGGGGGAGCACATTCCTGTCCCTATTGGTCCCTCTCCTCCAAAACAAGATACAGGATTCTGCAAGGAGGGGGTCACTTCAGCTCTGGACACCTTAGGGTGGTCCTAGCTGCAGTGGTCCCTCCTCTGTGTTTTACTTAATTTTTTGCTACCAAAAGTGTGGCCTTGTCTGGGGGCAGGCATCTCCACTAGTTGGAGTGCCCTGAGGCACCGTAATGGGAGGCCTGAGCCTTTGAGGCTCACCACCAAGTGTTGCAGTTCCTGCATGGGGCAGGCGTGAAGCACCTCCACCCAGGGCAGGGTTTGTTTCTGACCCCAGAGAGCACAAAGGCTCTCACCCCACAGGGTCAGAAACTTCTCTGTTAGTGGCAAGCCGGTCAGCCCTACGCTAGAGGGTTGGGTAAGATGCAGGGGGCATCTCTAAGATGCCCTCTGTGTGCATTCTAAAATAAATACAACACTGGCATCAGTGTAGGTTTATGGTGCCAAGAAGTTTGATACCAAATTTCCCAGTATTCTGTGAAGCATCATGGAGCTGTGACATTCGTAATGACAAACTCCCAGCCCATGTACTAAATATGGCCACACTGCACTTACAATGTCTACAAAGGGACTTAGGCACAGTAAGGGCTCATGCAGCTATGGCCTCACCTGTGGTATAGTGCACCCTACCTTAGGGCTGTAAGGCCTGCTAGAGGGATGACTTACCTATGCCACAGGCAGTGGTTTGTGGGCATAGCACCCTGAGAGGGATGCCATGTCGACTTTGTCTTTTTCTCCCCACCAACACACATAATCTGCAATGGCAGTGTGCATGTGTTTGGTGAGGGGTTCCTTAGGGTGGCACAATACATGCTGCAGGCCTTAGGGTCTCTCCTTGGCCACAGAGCCCTTGGTGCTACTGGTTCTCTAACACAGGACTTATCTGTGTGTCAGAGGTGTGCAAATTGTGGAAACAATGGCACAGTTTAATTAAAGAACACTGGATATGGGACCTGGCTAGCAGAATCCTAGCACTCAGTCAAGTTAGCATCAATACCAGGCAAAAAGTGTGGGGGGTACTGCAAACAGGGGACCCGTTTCCTAAATGTAGCAAAGGGCATTACATATGCATGTAAATATGTGATTTACAGTGCATATTTTCATAAATAAACCACATGCTGGGGGTCTAAGACGTTTATGATCATGTTTTGTTTTTACTAGTACCCTGAAGAGGCCTCCCACTTAAGCACAATTAATTAAATTAAATTACCTGTTATTACAAAGGTAAATGTGAAAAGAACATGTAAGTTATTGTACTATTGGCCTCACCTGTGGTATAGTGCACCCTGCTTTAGGGCTTTAAGGCCTGCTAGAGGGGTGACTTACCTATGCCACAGGCAGTGTTTTGTGTGCATGGCTCCCTGAGGGGGGTGCCATGTCGACTTTGCCTTTTTCTCCACACCAGCACACACAATCTGCCACAGCAGTGTGCATGTGTTAGGTGAGGGGTCCCTTAGGGTGGCACAACACATGCTGTAGCCCTTAGGGACCTTGCCTGGTCATAGGGCCCTTGGTACCACTGGTATCTTTTACAAGGGACTCATCTGTGTGCCAGGGGTGTGCCAAATGTGGAAACAATGGTACATTTTTAGTGAAAGAACACTGGTGCTGGGGCCTGGTTAGCAGGGTCCCAGCACACTCTCAGTCAAGTCAGCATCAATATCAGGCAAAAAGTGGGGGGTAACTGCAAAAAGGAGCCATTTCCCTACACTAAGGGACTGCCTTTAGAACCTGGGGTCAAGGGTTCGATTCCTGGCCTTAGCATTTGACTGAAAATTCTTTGATCCCAGTCAAATCACGTAACCTTTATGTCCATAAAATCTAAATATGTACTGTAATTGTGTCATCCAAATGTGCTAATCCTGCCTTTCATAAACACGATCTTGTACCTTCTCACAAAAGCCCCATGATTTTCAGGGCTCCATCTAGATTGACAAGCAATTGTAAATACATAGATACATTTATTATAACTGATACTATAAAACTGTTTAAGTACCCAATAGTTACTCTTTATACCTATCCAGGGAGATTAAAATATTGATCTAATGGGGACACAAACTACAATTAGATGTTTTCACTTGCTTCAGGAAGCCTTTTCAAACAGCTTTCACCCTTACTCACCCCCAACCTGCCCCACCAACCCGGTTCTGGACTATAATTCTGAAAACTAGGATTGGTCACAAGGATTTTGGAGCTCTCTCTACCAGGGGGACAGTGGCCTTTAGTCCTTCTGATTTGTAAGCCATTTAGAAGTGCAATTGAAACTACTCAGCCTTAGCATTCGGCTCTTAAGCGCCTAAACACAGGCTTGTGCCCCTGCACTTACGCTTTTGTTTTACACGTTAAGCACTGGAACTTAAAGAGGGCAAATCACAACAGGGTTCAACCTTCGAATGCTTTTATGTTAAAGCCACAGACCACACTAGGCCTACCTTTGTTCCTATACTCTGACCTTGTACTTAGGATGGACCACCAGTCTTGATATGAAATGGGGATTTTTCTAATGGTTAATTGAGTAAATCAGGATTTTATAAAGACCAGAAAAGCTCATAGAATCCCCCCTCTTCTCCAACTTTGGGCGTTCGTCATGACAGGTAATGTGCACTGTTTTCTTCAATTATAGTGCGTCTTTACCTGTTTCGCTCTGCTGTCACTTCACATTTTGTGGGTTATGTCTTAGTCTGTTGATGTAGGAGCATCTTGGCAGTAATATTCCTTGCCCCTGATGTAGTATGCCACCCTGCAGTCTATCCTTGGTGACACTTGTCTTTCTCTTTCGTTCACAAGTACCCCTCAAGCTCACCTCTCTACAGTAACACTGGCAGTATAAAAGGACTGCACATAGCATTCATGAGCCTAAGTGTATCTGTCAAACAATCCAGCTGCCTAGCAACACGTGTTTGTCATTATTGTATCATCCTGCTGAGAGCGTGGCATTAAAGCAATTTTCAAATAATGTAAACCCCTTTGGTCTTTAATAAAAATTCTGTTTTTACACTTCTAGGAAAATACTTGCTGACACTTTGTCATCACAAAATGAGCCACCTAAATTATGAGCCTTTGACATGCTTTTTACAGATACATTCATTAAGTTAACCGAACAACCTTATTCCACTCGTTATATCCAAAGCAAAGGCATTGAGCCCATACAAGGCTTTGTCAAATTCACATGGACTTAGCACACAAAGGGGTCATTCCTTGAGTAACCAGATGATGTTATTGTCCATGCCTCCTTTTTCCTATCCTGCAACAAAATGAATATCTGTGCGGTTTCCCAGGGTTCTGTGCTGTTTCCCCTTATTTTTATATACACCTCTCCCCTCACGTTAACCTCGTTTGGGTTGTCGTTTTTCAGTGATGCTAATGACATTCCTATCTGCCTGTCGCTGCTTTGACTACTCTCTGTATTTCTTATATATCAATATTTGTTTTCCTCACTCCGGGTACTCTCTCATTATATAACCCCAATCATTCATTTTTTTATCGTCTTGTTTTTTTTTACTTAGAATTGTTCATTTGTCTCACATTTCCGTTTCCACTTTTGACCAAGATGTATTTCTATTTTCTCATCTGCACCTTTTGTTTGCTAATAGTGGTTAATGCTTCCTCCAATGACGCTCCTAATTTACATCCGATGCTTTTTTTTCAAGGGAGTTGATATTGGAACCTTAGTTCAAGTTCTCTTCGTTTGACTACCTGGGAGCTTGTTTTCCCACATTTCCATTTCTATTTAGCAGTGCTCCCTTATGCAAATGAACTCACACAAATCTGGCATCCCAATCTTTCTCAGAGGCTGAAAACTCCTCTTAAAGTGAAGATGGTAATAACATATTGATATTATTACAATCTTTATTTATTTCCAAGGCTAGTTACCCATTGAACATATTGTTTATGAGGATTTCCAGGAAGATGTGATTCTATTTGTTCTTCTAAAGTGTATAACAGGGAGTTGCCAGTAGCATCCAATGTTCGTAAGTAATAACAATGTATTAGGAGAGGCTTTTCTGGGCAATCTGGACACGTCACTCTAAGGTCAGCTCCGGTGGATTTTGGGAGAAGGAAGCTATTGGGTCAGCACTGTATTTAATTTGTAAAACAAATAAAAAACAAATAGGAGCCCACTGCCAGCGCTGCAGTGCCAGGTTTGCCGAATAACTCGGCTGTGTTGCACCCACCACCCTACATTTCATCTTTTGAAGGTTCTTTTCATCACTGCTTTCTTCCTTTGCTGCTGTTTTACTTTCTTTCACGTTCTTCTTCTTTCGCCCCTTCCTGCCTTTCTCGAGCTCAGAGTGTGATGAGGAAAAATAAATCCCGGCGCCCCAAGAGAATTGCGGGTGCCCCCACCAGCGACCACCAATACAAATGAACCATGACATCTGCAATCACAATGATGCTTTGTATAGAAACATCTACAGTAAAAATCAGGAAGATAAAAACGGAAAGAACAGAAAATCAAAGAGGGATGGAGGAGTAGACTGAAATTTACATGAGCCAGATTGATCAGTGTGGGAACTAAGCTACACCAAAGGAAAGGGGGCTGGAGTTTGTTATTGTTAGGAGGACGCTAGTGGTCGGGGTAGATCAATTAGCTGCTGAGACTAAGACATATCTTTCTTTTTGGCTGATCACTCTGCTGACGCAGCCATTGTTGAATGATTAACATTCTAATAAAACAGCTGACGCTCAGTGCTTAATTTGAGCCGGTGGTTCCCGGTGCAGGGCACGGGCACTTATTTTTGAGGTCCGGCACTTATTTTTCTGCCTCAGGCATTTACTGCGAGCAAAACATATGGGAAAGATGAGGAAAAGAAACACGAAAAAGCGTCACAAAGGGAGAAAGCAGAACGCTGCAAGAGTGAACTGACGGGGCAGAGAGTGGCTGTAAAGAGAATAAAGGCGCCGGAGATGACGTTAAGATAAGGCGCCGGAGATGACGTTAAGATTAGCTGCCTCACTATTCTGTGCTCGCACATTGAATTGCAGCAGCCCCGAGTTTCAGAGGAGAGCTCTGGGCACCAGCACGTTTTTATTGATAAATTAAGCACTGCTGAAGCTGGACACAATCTATAACCCTGGGCACTACTTCATGATGGGTCTTCTTTTGCAAGAGAAATTTGCCACAAGCACAAGTAACTACAGTTTTCCAGGGTTGGTAGCTTTCATCGATTCATGTGCTTGCATTTTTAGCTACAATTGTCAGATCCCTATGGCAGACAAAATGATATAGAACTGCTTTGTAGTATGCACTCTGATATCCGTATTATGCTCAAAGGCTCTTTCCTATCACAACACTCACTACTACGGAAGGTTTACCCTAACAGATCCTGCACATCAAGTACTAACACGAAACTCACCAACTCCCGGCAATGATCACCAGGGAATCCAGTTCCGGTACCAGAAGCGCTTTCTTCACAGCGCCAAGCAAGTTGCATCCGCCGCTAGGCCGCAGTTGCTGAACCCATTGTCTTGCGTCATGTAGCCTACAGTAGCAAAAATAAAAAAATAATATAATATGTAATGCTCTTATACTGAAGATTAGGCTGGAGAGCATGGTGCCCTGTAAATACAGAATATCAAGGTTCACTATATCATCTAGATGGATGGATTTACAGTTAATAACTCCACAAGGATGCTAGTACATCAGGAGAATGCATGCAATCCACTGAAGCAAGCCACACCTTGTGTGTGTGTATAGTGGCATAAGTAAATGCATGGTATCCACAAATGCTCATACGTGTACTAGTCCATGGAGAGACCCCATCCCTGATGGCCACTGTCCAGTTAATAAAATTGACCATCGTGGGTGCCTTGCCAACATCCATGCTGGACCTACTGAATAATGAGGCCCTTCATCTTTCTAAGGGTGATTGGCTGAGTACTTCTGAGTAATGTTATGCTGGGAAGTATACAAGTTTGGTTTCCTATAGTTTACACACTAATAATTTTTTTGGGGAAGGACCAAAATATGCAAAAGAGTATGTCGTAATTTCACAAACATTTAGTGATAAAATCTATAAGAACATAATCACCATTTTATATCTTTTAAAAATGTTTTCTACCGGCCCAGGAAATAGGATGCACAAAATGTGCCACAAAATCCTTTAGGCAAAATTTTACATCAAGTACCTCAGCTCAATAACTAACGCTTAGCACTCACCAAAAGTGAGCCTTATACTCAGAAATTAGTCACAAGGTCACTAAAAAACATCTGAAATTTGCACAAGTAATAAATATAGGACAAATCTCTGCACTAGATATAAGTATCTTTTGGGAGAAACCTCTAAATTAGATATAAATTAAACCACTAATCTAAATATAAATACAGTTTGGGATAGTCAACTAAACTAGAAGGCAAGGGGAGAAACAGAGTCTTTATCAAGTATCATATGATTCCAAAGGCTTTGCTGTTTTTTCTGTCTCACCTTGTTTTTGTAGGAAAGTCACTCTTTTTGGCATGCTTACCCATACCTATTGCCTGCTATCAGTGTGCTTAGACTGTTTTCACTGGGATCCTGCTAACCAGGACCCCAGTGATTGTGCTCTCTCCCCCCTAAATTTTGGTTGCCTAGGACCTTTGGGCACTCCACAACTGGCATACTTGTGTCTCCTTATAAGTCCCTAGTATATGGTACTTAGGTACCCAGGGCTTTGGGACACCAGGGGTCCTCCATGGGCTGCAGCATGTATTGTGCCACCCATGGGAGCCCATGCAAAAAGTGTCTGTAGGCCTGCCATTGCAGCCTGCATGAAAAGGTGCATGCACCCTTTCACTACAGGGCACTGCACCAGGTCACTGTAATTCACCCCTATGACATGCCCTTCTAGCCCAAGAGGGCATGGTGCAGGTCCCTGTGTGTGAGGACAAACCTGCATGAGTAGAGGTGCTCCTTTGCTCTGGACTTCATAAGTGCGGGGACGCCATTTTATGCGTTTACTGGACATAAGTCACTACCTATGTCCAGCTGCGTAATGGTAAGTCCGAACCTAGGCATGTTTGGTATCAAACATGTCAGAATCATACCCCAATACTTTTACCAGTATTGGAAGTATGATTCCATGCACTCTGGGGGCTCCTTGGAGGACCCCCAGCATTGCTCCTACCTGCCTTCTGGAGTTTCCCGGGCAGCCCAAGCTGCGGCCACCCCTCAGACAGGTTTCTGCCCTCCTGCTGACTGAACAGCTCAAGCCCAGGAAGGCAGAACAAAGGATTGCCTTTGGGAGAGGGGGTACCACCCTCTCCCTTCAGAAATAAGTGTTGCATGGCTTGGGAGGGGTAGCCTCCCCAAGCCACTGGAATGCTTTGAAAGGCATATTTGGTGCCCTCTAAGCATACGCCAGTCTACACCGGTTCAGGGACCTCCAGTCCCTGCTCTAGCATGAAACTGGACAATGGAAAAGGGAAGTGACCACTCCCCTGTCCATCACCGCCCCAGGGTGGTGCCCAGAGCTCCTCCAGAGGGTCTCTGGGTTCTGCCATCTTGAATCCAAGGTTGGCAGGGACCTCGGGGACCATCTGAGTGGCCAGGTCAGGAAGGTGACATCAGAGAGTCATCCTGATAGTTGGTCACCTTGCAAGGTGACCAAACCCACTTTTAGGGCTATTTAGGGACTCCTTTGTGGGTGAGTCCCCAGATTCGATGTGTAAGACTCCACTAGGACTCCTCTGCATCGTTTACTTCTACTTCTGGCCAGTGGAATCGCAACTGAACTCTTCAGGAACCAACAAGACTGCAACTCCTGAGACAACCTCATCTTGCAAAATTATTTCTCTGGCTCTTTCCAGCAACTGAAACATTTCCTCGGCTGTGCATCCTATAGGGTTGGAGAGACATCAGCCTGCACGAAGAAGCAAGAAGGAATCTCCCTTGGAGTGAAGGAGTCATTCCCCTGCATCTGCAGGCACCTACGGCAATGACATCCGGCTGCATGGATCTGCTCTCCTCTGAAACTGTGTGGATCCTGCATCAGTGGTCCCTTTGATCGTCTCTGCCCGCTGTCCACCTTGGGAGACGGTGAGCCCTTGCCTCTCCTTGCAGTACAGTACCTCTATGCACTGTGACTCTTGCAGCTACCAAGGCTTGCTGTCTTCTGCTCCAAGGGATCTCCAGGCTCTGAGTATTCCCAGCACTTCATCCTGCTAATGAACAGTCTCCTCTCTGCTGCTCCAGCTACGTGGGACTCCTCTCCACGTGTGCTGATTGGGCCTCACTGCAACTTACTGTGCCTGCAGCCAGTAGGTTGCCTGTGGGGGCTACAACTGCTTCTGCTGACTCTCCTGGCTGCTGAGGGTCCGCCCTGACTCCTCTATAAGGGTCGAGTCCCCTGGACCTTGCTGGTCCTCTCCAGCCTTGCAACTCTTCTTTTGCTTTTTCTTGCATTTGTCAAGGATTGCTGGCCGTTCTCCTAAACCACTAACCATCTGCGACCCGACGACCCACGCAGAACACTATCTGGTCCAGTCCAAGGACTCCCCTGCAGCTCCTGGACTACACAGCTGGTCTTCTTCTTCCCCCATTGACCTGGATCTCATCCACACAAGGGTGGGTAGTCGCTCCTGCCCGGCTGGGCACTCCATTGTGGACTTAGCTCTGTCTCCTTCTTTTGCAGGTCCTCTTCTTCCAGAATCCACCTTTGGCTTCTTCTAGACTGGCCAAGTTCATGCACAATCCTTTTTCGAAGCCCTCTTGTTAGTCCTTGTGAAGATCAAGTACTTACCTCTGGCTCTCCTGGTCGCTGGGGGTCACTTAGGTACGCACCTCTTGGGATCTCTAGTTCTTCCAGCTTCCCTCTAATGACTCCATATCCTTGGGTGGGGAACTTCACTTCGCATTCCACTATTTTTTATTATGGTTTGGTCCTCCCCTAGGGTCCTAACTATTTTTCACAAATTCTTGCCAATATATATAATGTGTACTTACCTCCAGTTGGGGGACTGCCTATAAGTAATCTAGTGTTGTGTTACTATAATAAAGTACCTTTATTTTTATAACAATGTTTGGTTCTTTCATGTGCGACAAGCTGCTGTGTGACTATTGTGGTATTGCATAAGCTTTGCATGTCTCCTAAATACGTCTTAGCTGCTCATCCACAGCTAATTCAAGACACTGATTACGTTCATTAATAGGGGTTGCCTGGTCCCAGTATAATGTGCCAACACGACAGGTGTCCACCACACACCAGATCAGCTTCCTACAGTTTTTAGATTTGAATTAACAGATTAGCTGCCCACAAGCTATATTTGTAACGCCGCGCTCTGACGCAGCGTCTCTTTCTGTCCTCGCGGGTGGAACACGCTGCCGATATTCGGAGCGCCGATCTCTGCGTTTTTTGACTATGCTTTCTGGGAAGCATATATTTCGCTCCCGGTCGCGCTACACTTACTTGTAGCCTTTTTTCTTCTTTTATTGTTGGTGGTGAGTTTTTTGTTGAGCCTTTTGCCTGTCTCTATCCATGTTGTGTCCATCTTGTCTTCTTCGTGTTTTTGTCCCAGCATGCTCTGTTTTTCTTTTATACTACTTCCTTTTTCCTTTACTGGTCTATGGGCTTTTCCCAATCCAAGATGGTGTTACTTCCCTTTCCTGTGATGTCACTTCCCTTTTCTCAGTATATAAGTCAGTCAGTCTTGTTCCTCCTTGCGTTGCAAACACTTCCTTCTGGTTGTGCTGTTCGCTCCTGTTCTTTGTTCCTGCTTTTTTGCCTTGGAAGATTTTTGCCTGTTCTTTGTTCCTGCTTTTGCCTTGGGAGATTTTTGCCTGTTCTTTGTTCCTGCTTTTGCTTTGGGATATTTTTGCCTGTTCCTTTTTTCCTGCCTTGTACCCTGGATATTGCCTATTTTTGTTTCCTGTTGTCAAGTCCTGTTTTTTCTTGTTTTCCTTCAGGAGTTCCTGTTAGAGGTTTTTTCCCCAGTGTTGGGGTTTTTTCCCTCTGGGACTCCTTCTGGAGGATACGGTCTGCTTTGGCGTAGCCTGTCAAGCGGCACCGTGGCTACTAGAAGGGGTCGCCCTTATCTGGGAACATCCAGGACCTGTAGAAGACTTGGTGTATTCGCCAATCCGAAATCCAGAGGTGAGAAGTCCAGCGCAGTACGTGACAATATTACTACCAATTATATAAAATATACATACAGTCTGCTTAGGCTCCGCCCAGAGGAATTTTATTCTCTCACATCATGCAATAGGCTATTTGAATCACTGACTGAAAATCGGAAACAAAAATACTGTATAGACAGACTATTGTGTCAAAAATATCAAGGATAAAATGCTGAGAAAGTAAGTGCAAATAGTTAAGTATATATTTACTATTCTTAACTTCTTATCTACATACCTTGCAGAGATATGTCATCAAGTTACTTACCTTTGGTAACGCCTTCTCTGGTAGAGACATATTCTAGTTGCAGATTCCTTACCTTAGAATTTCCCCCAGGTGTCAGTCTAGATCCAGAGATTTTTCTCAAGCAGTACCCCTGCACACCCTCAGGTGGCATCGATCAGCTCTGCATCTGTCATCAGCGTGGTGCACACCAGATATGACGTTACAGGACCTATATAGGCGCCATTACCCGGCATGCTGACGTCAGTTTCTTTTCACAACTATCCACGCCAGAAGTGCTAAGCCATGAAGAACACCGACCACTGATGCGTCAAAACTAGAGCCCTGAAAGGGAAGTGCCTGTCTCTAGAAATCCGTTCACAGAGCGGGGAGGATAGGTAGGACGGTAAGGAATCTGCAACTAGAATATGTTTCTACCAGATAAGGAGTTACCGAAGGTAAGTAACTTGTTCATCTGACAGAGGCTTCTAGTTGTGGATTCCTTACCTTAGAATAGATCCCCAAGCAATACCATCCCCGGAGGTGGATCTGCAAGCCAATATCATACAAGGAAGTCGTGCAGGACTTAACAGGCAGAGTACCCTTCCATCTGGACCTGACTGTCCACTCAGTAATGTTTGGTGAACGTGTGCAGTGATGTCCAGGTTGCTGCCTGACAGATGTACAGGACTGGAGCTCCGGGTGATAACACAGTGGTTGCAGTTGTCACTCTGGTAGAGTGAGCACGCAAACCCTCCGGGGGTTTCTTTTTAGCCAATGCGGTGCACATTTTAATGCAGAGAGATGGTTCTCTTCTGCACAGCCACACTTTTCTTCGTACCCAGATGCCCAAAAAGGACTTGATGATCCAACCGGAACTCTTTGGTTCGATCAAGGTAGAAAGCCAATGCTCTTTTTGAGTCCAGGCAGTGTAGTCTCTCCTCTTTCTTAGAAGGATGGGGGGGGGGGTGCGTAAAAAGTAGGCAAGGAGATGGATTGGCCTACATGAAAGGGCGCAACCACTTCTGGCAAAAAGGGAGCCAATTTTGTCAGGATTTATTGAAAAGGTAGGGTGGCTTAGATAACAAGGCCTGCAGCTCACTCACCCTCCGGGCAGATGTAATGGTCACACGGAAGGCTGTTTTTAATGTTAGTTGCCTGAAAGGACAATTGTGAAGAAGCTCAAAAGGCGCACACATGAGAAATGTCAGAACCAAATTCAAATCCCATTGAGGCATAATAAATGGTGATGGAGGATACGTGGATAAGACCCTTGAGGAACCTACTAACAATAGGAGACTTAAGGAAAGAGGGTTGGTCAAGTAATCTCAGAAATCAAGAGACTGCAGACAAATAACCTTTGAGGGGGGCCCAAAGCAGAGCCCTGCTGGGCCAAAAAAAATATAAACATGAGGACCTCGGAAAGAGGGGTAGAGAGGGAGTCAAAAGACTTGTCAGTGCACCATGCCATAAATTTATGCCAACAACAGGTGTATACCTTGGCGGAGGGACACCTGGCTGCCAAGATAATATTACATACTTTGGGCAGAAGGTCAAAAACTGCCAGCTGCCACCACTCAATCTCCACGCAAGAAGATGGAGACTGGACATGTTCAGGTTGCTGTGATAGAAGATCCTCCCGAAGGGGCAGTCTGAATTCAGGATCGATGGCCGTGTTCAATAGCGCTGGATGCCAGACTCTTCATGCCCAGTCCTGAGCCACGAGGATTACTTAGGCCCGGTTATTCTTGATCTTATTGAGTACTGGGCAGAAGTGGTATAGGCGGAAAGGCGTACAGGAGACCAGAGCTCCACTCGAGTCAAAAAGCGTTGCCGAGCAAGTGCCGCATTGGAACCTCCAACACACACAACTGCTGACGTTGCACATTCTCTGCAGAGGTGAACAGATCTAAGCAAGGCTCTCTCCACTGCTCAAAGAGACCTAGCCCCACCTTCAGATGGAGACGCCATTGTGATTGGCCAGGCATTGTAGGATGAATTCATCCGCTCTGGCATTCAGAGAGCCCACGAGGTGTTGAATCACTAGAGAAATGACCTGATATTCTATCCATGTCAAGAGGTGCAGAGCCTCCTGACAAAGGGTCCACAACACTACCGGCCCTGATTGTTGCAGTACCACATAGTGGTGGTGTGTCTGTGAACACCTGCACTACCTTCACTTTGAGAGAGGGAAGAAATGCTTTCAATGCCAGTCTGATCGCCCTGATCTCCAAAAGATTTATGTGGAACCCTGACTCCAAAGGAGACCAGAAGCCTCCAATCTCTGCCTCTCCCATGTGGCCACCTCATCCCAAGAGTGATGAATCTGTCACCACTGTCAGATCTGGTTGGGGAATGGAGAGGGATCTGCCTCCGACCCAATCGTGGTTCAAGAGCCACCAATGCAGATCTTGTGCAGTTCCTTCCAAGATCAGGACCATGTCGGAGAGATTCCCCTGACGCTGCACAGACTAGAGCTTCAGGTCCCACTGCAGAGCCGCATATACTATCTGGCATGTGACACCAGCAGGATGCAGGATGCCATGAGGCCCAACAGCCTCATAGTCATTCACACTGAAATCCAGGATAGAGGCTGAAACATTGGTATCATAGCCTGAATATCCTGGATTTGCCACTTGGGAGGATAAGCCTGAAACTGCACCGCGTCCAGAACAGCTGCAATAAAAGGGAGTCAGGTATGACTTCAGTATGTTTATAGTGAACCCCAGTGAATGCAGGAGGTCTGCCATAGTCTGGAGGTGGTAGATTACAGCCTGGGGCAAGCCCTCCTTCAACAGCCAGCCGTCAAGATAGGGGAAGACTGCAGCCCCTGATCTGGGCAGATGAGCTGTGACCCCTGCCATCACCTTGGTAAACACTCGAGGGTGCTGGTAGGGCCAAAGGGGAACACGATGAACTGAAAATGCTTGTGACCTACCATGAATTTCAAGTAACGTCTGTGGGCGGGCAGGGCGGGAGGCGGGCAGGATGGGAATATAGAAATAGGCTTCCTGAAAGTCCAACACTACCATCTAGTCTCCTGGGTCCAGGGCAGATAGAACCTGAGCAAGAGTGAACATTTTGACCTTATCCTTCTTGTGGAAGAGATCGAGGGACTGAAGGTCTAGAATACGGTGGAGGCCCTTGCCTAGTGAGTTGGCTGTATTTATCCCACATCGTATTGTGAACTTCGCTGTGCCTCTCCCATCAGCAACAGCTTGCCAGGACCTATGGCAGCACCAGCGCAACCGTGTCCCATAAAGAATGGATGTAACAGCCAAAAAGGCATGCAAACATCTTCTTCTCAAGCTGATCCAGCCTCTTGGATTCCCTTTCCGGGGGTGTGGAAGGGATTGCGCCCCCGGACGTGAAGGCTTGGATAATCAAGCTCTCAAGGGTTGGGATTTGCATCAGAAACAATGGGTCATTAGGAGCGGTTCTATGGCGTTGGGCAATAGTCCTGTTCACAGGAGCCCCTCTGCTGAGTTTGGACCACCTACCCTGCAGAATATGAGTGAGGGCTTCATTAAAGTGCAAAAGGGGTTAAGAAGTGGAAGCCCAAGGCTGAAGCACCTATGTCAAGAGGTTAGTCCTGACTGCCACTAAAGGCAGCTCGAGGCCCAGGACCTCAGCCGCTCTTCTCACCACCATTGAGTAGGGCACTCCCTCCTGCAGAGCCACGGTAGGGGCAGAAAGCATGGCAGTGTCAGGGGGAAGTGTTCAGACCACTGGCCTCACCCAGGTCCATCTGCCAAACCATGGGATCTTCCAGCTGGTATTCCAAAGGGTCCAGCAACCCCCCACCCCAATCCTCACCGTACCCCAACCTAAGAGAATAAAGGTCAGGATACGTCCTAAGGAGCAAGGTCCCTGTTGAAGTCAGAATCGGCATCATGAGATGCCGGTTCAACTCTCTGTCGGAGTCAGCAATGAGGATGGGGTGGACATCAACCATGGACAGGGTGGACACCAGGAGTGTCAACGTCAGAACCATTGCAGGAAAGGTTGAGGTAGTAGAAAGCTACCTGCGCAGAACTTGAGGGGGCCCCTGCTGACCCCACGGGGCCCAAAGGCACCCCAGCAGAGTCAGAGTGCCCAAATATGAGACACACAGCATCACAAAGCTCAGGAAGTTGAGCAGGGGTCGCTCTGGCTCCTGATAACTCAGGGAAGCACGGAGCTCACCTAGACGCACGCTCCAAGGACACAGACCAGGAATGACAATGCTTCTTTTCCCTTGTCTCGTCGGCCAACGGACATGGTAAAGTCTTTGACTTCTTTGACTTTGACTTCTTTGCTCTTGTTTGACCTCCTTTTGTACCCCAACTTATCTGACTGTCCCCGAGGACTTGGAGTGGGATGATGATGAATGGGGACTTCGCGACCGTTCTCGGAACCTTCCTCTCGACCGGGAGGGATGCAGAGACGCTGGACCATAATAAGTTTTAGGGACCACTCCCTCAAAGCTTTCGGATTCATGCCCTGGCACGCGGAGCACAACTTTGAGTCGTGGTCGTGCTTCAAACACCACAAGCACACGAGCTGTGGATCTGTCATGAACATTGCCCAGTGAAAGATTCCACAGGGCTTGAACCCGGTCTTATGTGACGACATCTCGATGCACCAGGGGTGTCAATACTCAAAAATCCTCAAGAATTTTTTTTTTTAAAGTGAGTGAGGGATAGCTCTTATTCAGATCTATGCTGGCTGGCATGGAAAGAAAAGAACTGACATCAGCGCTGGGGTGGCACCTATATAGGTCCTGCAATGTCATATCCTGCATGCACAAAGCAAATGACGGACGCGGAGCCGACCAACATCACCTGATGGCGCACAGGGGTACTACTCAAGAAAAATCTCCAGATCAAGACTGACGCCTGGGGGAAATTCTACGATAAGGAATCTGCAACTGGAAGTCTCTATCAGATATGTGGAGTTATATATAGTAAAACTTTGCTTACCTATAGAAACTTACCTTCACCATATTTTTGTTCTTGGTATTCTTGAAACACTATTTTGTTCCACAGTATTTTTGTTTCCAATATTCTGTCTAAACACTAGCTATTCAGTGAATCAGTGTGACTTTCAGGAAGTGCTTCTATTAGAATGCCTGAATTACCATTTTACATCTGAAAAATACAATCAATCATCTCTCTGTTTGTCACATTCAATTCTTTATCTGTCATATGCATTCTATATGGAAAATAACATTTCTACTATGTCTTTTCTGAGAACTGGCTAGGGCAATAGGGAAGGCTTCAATGTGATAAACAGCACTTGTGAATACTTTTGTTTACATGCTCAGACAATTTAAACCCAGCCCTATTGCCTTTTCCTGGGCTTGTTTCCCATATGTTACTTAAAAAAGATTTACATTTTAGTAGCTTTATTATCAGTCATTTTCTTGAAAATATGGTATTTATGTTGTTAAAAAATCAGATGTAACCTAATCACATGCAAGGAAATGTGACTTTACTATTTTTACAGATGAGCTTAGTTACTGCTTTTGAAGAATAATAAACAATTTCAAAACTGAGGCAACTACAAACTGGGGAAAACATTCAAGGCAAGGGTCAGTGGGAAACAAATAGATCCAATATTCCCCTAACACAGGAAACAATGGCACTTTTTATGTGGATTCTTATTAGGAATAGAGGTGGAACCAGAAAGCAGATATAAAAATTGTCTTTGATTAGAGCCATGTCTGAAGTAAGACTGATTTTGACATTATTCTGACTATTTGCTTGGGGTCTATGTGATGACTATGTGAAAAGTGTTTTCTACATTAAAAACAATAGTCTGCTACTACTGGATATCATGCAACCCAATCACAGTGAGAATATGAGCATAATGTTTATGCTGTTTTGGTCAACCTGCTATTTAAAAAATGAAAATTACTAGCAGGGAAGATTTGTTTGTTTTCAAATCTGTATCATGTAATAAAATAGTGCTCCACAAGCCAATCAGATTGTGGTTCTAGGAACTTTCTTCCTGCTTAATGATTTCACTTCACCCAGCCAGTCAACTGATAATACTTAATAGGTACATTAGGGGATGGCACACAATTTCTGTCAGTTTAAAAAAAAACTAAAACAAAATGTTGATGGCTTGTAATCAGAGTTCAACATTACAAATACGTTTGACTGACAATTCAAGGTAAATGTTCCCTCAGAAAATTGAACAAAGCTTGAAATGGGTCGCAGAGGCATCACCTTCTTTCCAGGAGAATTGTTTGCAACAGATAAGAAATAACAGTACAGTGACATTTCAAGTTCTAAGAGGTGGGCATGAGTTTCCACTTAAATACTTAGATGGACAGAGCAACTTTGAATTGACTAGAAAAGTGTTCCATATAGAAGGTCAAGGAGTTCAAAGGAACCCAATCTTGAGGTACGTAAGGTGGTCCTGGTACAATCAGAGAGAAATGGTTCACTGAACACAGTATGCAAGGCCAGGTATGGCAAAAAAATCATTTGTTAAAGCTGGTAAGGTGAAGTCGCATGTATATCTTGGAAGGCCAAGCTCAGTAGCTGGTACTATATCTTGTTTTTAGGTAACTGCCATCATGATTGATGATAAATTTAGAGTGCTTGTGTGGCACAGCTGATTATCTAGCCACATGGAGAGAAAGTATATTCTTATCACCAAGGGATTTAGGAGAGACGCAGATGCTTGAAAGAGTAGGTGGGTGGATTCTTAGTATGTTAAACAGCTAATTTCAAGCACCTCCTTCTAGTTCGCAGGTAGCGATAGAAAGCATGCCTAGATTCCTTCCAGAAGGCAAGAGCATGAGAGTCACTAGGTGTATATTGTAGTAACATGGTTGAAAGTTCTAAGTTACCCGTAATTTAAGTCATGTCAGTTCTTGAAGGCTTAAGCATTAGGGAGTGGACGGCTATCTAATTCTGAATGGCTATGAGCAAGCTGAGATTTCTTGTGGTTATTAGGCGTGGAAGAAGCAAGGACAGTTGAGTATCATCAAAATAAAAAAGGGCCCCAGAATAGAGCTTTGTAAGGACCAACTATTTCAATGGAAAAGTGAACAGAACCCGGTGGCACAGAAAGACTGTCTGGAAAGAAAGAAAGAGAACCACTTTAGGGTCTCATGAGCAGTGCCAAGAAAGGTGAGGGTCATTAACATGTTTGACTGGTCACCTCGATCAAATGCTCATGAATGGTGGTGAACAATTAGGACAGAGAAAATGAGGTTATATCAATTTGAGGTGATAAAGCAATGAATTTGTGTGAGGGCTTTCTTTATGGAGTGAAGTTGGCAAAGCCTATAGTGTAGAGAATTAACAAGTTTTAAAGAGAGGAGGTAAATAGTAAGATGACTCATTGGCCAATATTTCATTAAAAACGCAACTATGAAACTGGGCAGTACTTAGAAGGGGAGGAATGTTGCCTATTGGTTTGTATGGTAAAGGGGGATTACTGCAAGTTTGAAGCTATACGGGTAGCATATTGTGAAGAGAGAATAACTGTAAAAAAAGAGAGAGAGAGAGAGACATTAGATTAAAACACAAGTCCAGTGTGACTTTATAATATAAGGTTGAAGGAGTCAGAAGGGAAGGACACTGATATAGCTTTATAGAGCAAATGTATGAGCTCTACTGGAAAGGTACAGGGGATCAAATCAAGTAAAATTAGTGGATGAGATGATAGAGATGCATATGGTGGTGGCTGCCTGTGAGGAAGGTGTGCAGAATGTACCTGAAAGTGATGATTTCACAGCAGTAAATTTTGAAGTCGCTGACCACAAGGCTGAATAATGTTATAAACATTGTAATAGTGCCGGAAGAGGAATAAGTGGGAAAGACTGTGGGTTAGGGATGAGAATGTGGATATGGTGAATGATGTATAGAGATTTAATTGAGTCCTTCAGTGTCTTTAGCCTCTTAGCAGGTTTCCAGGTTTTGAGGGTGTGAGACTTTCTCCACCCTCTAAGGTGAGTGCAGATATTAGTCATCTAGTCCTGACTGGAGATGTGATCCATCACTAAAGTGGGCAAAGGGGTGAATATGGAGAGAGGATACCTTTGAGTTGAAGGTCGACAGTAGTGCACCATAGAAATTATTAAAACGGGATTAATCTAGAAGAGGAGTTACATAATGTTGTACTTAATCAAAATGTGGATGTGGTATGCATGATAACCTATATACTAAAACATGGTTTCAGAAGTACAATCAGTCCCAAAGTGATATTTGTCAGTTGAACAAACGATAATATACACATCATTTTGTAAGGCTAACTCAGTGCGTCACTACCCATTTGTCATTGTTTTAATTAGCACCATGTCATCAAAACTAGGATAGCATTAACTTTAAATGTGCAGTGTATTACTTACATTCTCCTCAATGCCTCTTTAGAGTCTAACCTTGGTTGAGACAGCTGAGTTTGTGTCTAGTGAGAATTTTTGTTGTGACAGGGGGAAATTATTATTGGACGAGCAGTGTAGGGATGATAATGGACATGTGAATCAGGATGCAATCTAAAGCATGTGGGCCAAAAACAGGAGGGCAACAAGGCAGTGATCTTTATGCTAGGATGAGGGCCAGGGATTTGTGAGGCAAGGTAGAGAGCGTAAGCAGGTGCTGGAGAGCTTGGCTGGATGGGGATAGTTGGAAAGTGTGGAACGTTAGCAGCTCTTAAAGGGGAGACTGAAACCAGAAGCAGACTGTGCTGTATAATTCAGGTATGTTTGTGTGTTTGTGGCCAGGGGAGGAAGGGAGTGGTAGAGTACATCAGTGTGGGGACAGAGCTGGCACATTAAGTTTCTTAGCATTAGTGATCTCGAATGCTGTCAGTAACATTCATTATTGCACCTTGTTCTCTGTCTACCAGTGTTAAGGCTCTGGTTCTCACTAGTTTTACCTATCAGCTCCAAAGAATATTGAAAGATTGGGAATGGCAGAACACCTGTAATGACTGATATAATACCTTCGGCCCAACCTTACAACATTTTTTAACTGTCTGTCTTTGTTTTAGTTAGATGTATTTCTTCTTTATGGTGAAAACTTCTAATAGTATTGTAAAGTAATTCTGGTGACAATTATTACAATTGTATATGCCCTTCTATATGTTACAAATCATGTAGAAGGGATACTGTGACTGCTAAAGCTGGTGGTGCTAAGGATGTAATGCCTTATGTAACGTTTAATGCTCGTGCCCTAAACGGAAGTACAGAAAACTTTAAAACCCTATGACAGAACTAATATAAAGGATACACTTACATGCGTACATTGACGTCTTTTGCAGACTCCCACAGACATGAGACGTCTGTACCGAAGGAAATAAAGTACAGTTTCTTCTTGTAACACAGTTGTTCATCTATGAGGTACTTCGTGCAAAAAACAATAACATTCTTATTACAAATACATCCTTTCTCTCCAAAATAAGGATTCTGAATACTACTTAAACTTCATTGTAAATTGAGTTAAAGAAGAACACTGTTAAACAATAGAAATAGCAAGAAGTTAAGACACTTGTGGGCCTGTGGCCTACACATAAAGGCATTTGGATTAAGCAAAGTAGTGCTCCCGTACTACTCTTTTATATAGTCTCCAATGCCTGTGTGAATTGCCCTCCAAACGTTAAACATTAAACACAGTAAGCGGCTCATTTTCCAACTTTTCACTTTTAAGCAGAGCTCTTGGGAACGACATGATGTTTGTAATTGCCCAACATTCATTTAAGTATAATTCTAACACACAGGTCTGGCACATGTGGTGGTTAGGGAGATCTGTAAAGTACACAGGGAAGTCTTTCCACAGCAAGTAGCACTGGTGCACGATAAGCACCTGCTGGGGGCAAGTGATAACCCATAGCCCTAAAG
The DNA here is from genome assembly GCF_031143425.1 of Pleurodeles waltl. Taxonomy (NCBI): domain Eukaryota; kingdom Metazoa; phylum Chordata; class Amphibia; order Caudata; family Salamandridae; genus Pleurodeles; species Pleurodeles waltl. The sequence continues at coordinate 242,076,476 of NC_090449.1, read as the reverse complement.
AAGATGCCACCAATGAGGGTGCTGTGCAAACCAAGCAGTACCATTGTAGGCTGTGTGATACAGGGATGGGTATGAGGTACAGTCTGGGTGTCTCTAATAAAGCTATCTCATCACCATCCATGTGCAGGAGGCACTGATGCTCCAGAGGAGGAGGTGGAGTTTTGATTAACACAAACGTGGTGAGGATTTGGGCTGATGCTTGATATTCTAAGCAATATATCTCACAGATCAATTATTGGCAACCATCTTTTATTGGCTGACATGGAGATAATAGCAAGGAATGGCCTAAGTGGCTCTTGGCACTCAAGACTTCCAAAGAAGCCAAGTCCACCAACATCTTTGTGCAAATGGGTGGCAGGAAAGTGATTGCCGTGGCTGAGTGAATCCTGTTACTCAGTGATATGTAAGTGATATGTGTGCAGCTTGGACGGTGTCTCTGCCTCTATACCATCACAGGTGTAACACAGTAGCTCAATGGGGTACAGATGGTGAGGCCAGGGAATTACTGTTCCCAATGCAGACTCATATTAGAGTCTAAGGGCCAGATGTAGCAAGCGTTTTGCATGGTGCAAACAGCGAATTTTGCTGTTTGTGCCATGCAAAATGCACATTGTGATGCTCATTCCCATTTTGCGAGTCGGTAACCTGGTTACCGACTCGCAAAATGGGAATGCGACTCGCAAAGAGGAAGGGGTGTTCCCCTTCCTATTTGCGATTCGCATCGCAATGTAGAATTGCTTTGTGACCGCAAATGCGGTCGCAAAGCAATTCACAGTTAGCACCCATTTCAAATGGGTGCTAACCCATTCGTAAAAGGGAAGGGGTCCCCATGGGACCCCTTCCCCTTTGTGAATGGCTCTGAAAAAATAAAACACAAACGTTTCATTTTTTTCGTTTGTGTTGTAACTCGTTTTCCTTTAAGGAAAACGGGCTGCAATACAAAAAAAAACCTGCTTTATTAAAAAGCAGTCACAGACATGGTGGTCTGCTGTCTCTAGCAGGCCACCATCCCTGTGAGTGCTGCGAATTGGAAGGGGGTCACAAATTGCGACCCACCTCATTAATATTAATGAGGTGGGTCTTTGCGACCCCCTTCCGATTCGCAGATGGTGTCAGGGACACCATCCAGCATCCGAAATTGCGACTCTCAAATTGCGAGTCGGTCGGAGAGAATTGCAAATTCGGATTTTGCTACATCTGGCTCTTAATGCCATCACCCCCAATGCCTGCCCTGGATGCACCCAACAGCTGCCCGGTACGTTCACTTAGAATCAGAATGACACTAACAACCAAGCCATTAGCTGCCAATGGCTGAAGGGGGCAGACTTCATGCCCCATTTGTGTATGCAGTCCTGTGAGCTGATCGAAATTTTGAATGACATTCCAGCAATGCAGTGGATGAAGATGGCTGGCTTAAAAACTGTCCACGTATGTATTATCTATGTATAGATTACTATGGGGGTTATTACAACTTTGGAGGAGGTGTTAATCCGTCCCAAAAGTGACGGTAAAGTGACGGATATACCACCAGCCGTATTACGAGTCCATTATATCCTATGGAACTCGTAATACGGCTGGTGGTATATCCGTCACTTTTGGGACGAATTAACACCTCCTCCAAAGTTGTAATAACCCCCTATATGTTTACTATATGAATGACACAAGTGTCATAACAGGTCAGAGCTAAAAAGGACCTATTCTGAGAGATGTTCTGCCTCCGTTCCAGGACTAGTGCAATTCTCTCCATTTTTCTGCAGCTGGGATGAGGCGGCATTACTCAGAATAGGTCCTTTTTAGCTCTGACCTGTTATGACACTTGTGTCATTCATATAGAAACCGATGTAGCTTCCGTAATTAATTACTAACAGACTTCCTGGATGCATTCCTTTTACTGCATATCTGTACTTCATGTGCCCTAAAGCCAGCAAATAACGGTGAGGTGTAATTCTAAAGGCTTTCCAGAGAAAGAAGTGCTCTAGGGAATAGCCTACAGAAAACACCTTATAAAACCTCTGCGTGGAGTTGTCTATTGATCGGTTACAGCATGAGAAAAGCTTTGAAGCTGCTGAACTGAATACTCATTCATATGGTACAACATCCAATGGATAGCGTTATCCCAGTTGAGTGGCATATAATCACTCTTAACATTTGTATCAAGTTTTGGGAAAAAAGAATTAAACGTTAGTTACCAAAAGTCCTCTCTGGAAATCAAACAATCCAGGGTCACAATTTACGTCTGATGAATCAACAAGAACTCCGACTCTGCTTCCTTTAACAAGTCCAAACATCTAAGTAGTAAAAAAAAAAAGTTAATCTGTGCAGGTGCTTTAATGAATACACATTTTGTAATACCTTAAAATATATCATAAACCAAATCTGAAAAAACAAGAAGCAATCTCCTCACTGATTACCACGATTTACACATAATTTAACAAGGATCCAATCTTATGTTGTAGTAAGTGACCACAACGCCATTAAAGAACTGAGTTGGCCACACCTTAGACAGAACAGGTTGAGGGAACAGGTTAACTATAACTTTAACTGTCAATCTCAATAGTGCATTCCTGGAACACATATCAAAACAAGGGTGCACTATTACAACGCTCCATTCTTGCCGAAATTAGACAATAGTCCTGTTACATAAAGGTAAACTTACACTTTTGTGTAAGTTTACTCTTGCTGTAGTAACTTTAATACTTTGTGGTATTCACAAATATGTGTGTAATATCACTACTAGTAATTTTACTAGTGTAATTTTACTAGTAACAAAATTACACTTGTAGTTTGCGGACATAAAAAACATAGTAAAGTTACTAGAGCAAGTGTAAATTTACACAAAGTGTAATTTTACCTTAGTGAGTAAGGCCCATTGTTGGTACAAAACCATGTCTGTTCACTGTTCATTGATATGATTGAGGAAGTCGATGTGTGGATGTGAGAAAAGACTTAGCTATCTTCTCTGTGTTAATTACAAAACAAGAAGCACCTAATTGGAAAAATGCTGATTTTGAAATCATGCCCCCGGTGACATCATTGGCTGAAAGCTTCAACAATAATCAATCAGGTGGCATACATACAAGGAAAAGGAAATAACAACTGGAAACTGACGTAGTAATAATAGTCATAACCCTTTTAAAAGGCTGTTGGGTTAAATATTTCTTTATGTCCAGAAACGAATTTCAAGGAGACATAAGTATCTATAAACTGAAGGTGTCAGACATAGGATCACAAGAGTGGAGTCCAAGCCAGATTTTCATACTATCCACATTACCAAATGTAAGTACATTCAATCTAAATAGAATTAATTTGGTAATTGGTAATTTTTAAAATCTGGCATGACTCCAGCTAACTTGGACACCTGTGCTGTAAACCAATCAAATTTTGAGAAATGTCACCTAGGGCACTGCCTTCAGAGTCCCTCTAATACTGACTGAGTCTAACATGAGACACTACAGGGACAGACCACATTTGTCAGGGAGAGTGGGTGGAAATAAACAAAGAGGAACTGGCGGGGGACTCTGTGAAAAATGGGTTTCAGCCATGGAACAAGGGCAGGCATATCAAAAGCAGGGACATCACCTTGCCAATCTTAACACAGTTGTCATAGAAGCAGCCACCCCTACACACCCAGAATGATGAGACTGTAAACAACTATTCAAACAATTTTGAATCAAAGTGACTGGAAAGCTACACTTTGGGCCCACTTCCCTAAGTTCATACAAACCCAACTTGAGGGAGGCTATAAGAGATCATGGGATTGGAGAGAGTGTTTTTAAGAATGAGACTAGGTAAACCTGCCTAATACATTGTTATGAATATAAATCACTGCAGCACGTCTCATTCAGGGTCTCAAGAAATATGAGCAAATCACCTACATCCTGATAGAGCTCCACTGACTCTTCTTGACAGTCCACACCATCTTCAAAAGCAACTGCATCATTTACAAAGCCATCACAACCTACACTCTCATGGATCTAGCAGGCTAACACACTTAGCATTTCTGGTGCCTCTGGGGAAACTGATAGCCAGGACACCATCAGACTGCAGACAAAGAAGTGTAAGCAAAAAAAACATAAGACGTCAGGCCTTTTTCATCTCGACTCCCAAGATCAAATAGAACATATCTGAATAAATCAAGAACGCCACAATTTAGGAAAGAGTTTAAGATGCACTTTTTAAAAGAACTATACATCAGAATGCAACAGTAGTACACTACTGACCCAGAAGCTAGCTAATCCTCTAATCAGGCGTTGACTGTATTGCCTTTGACGGTGTACAGCACTTTTGGCTAGTTTCAAGCTATACACATACATGCATATACACATATATACATGAATAACAGAGATCTTTAAAAGGTTTACAGGGAGGATTCTTGTCTCATCAAGAACGTAATTATTAATGGACATTAAAGCAATACTGGATATCCTTACCTTTCTGCTGTCTTCCAGGAGCCAATCAATCCGCTGGTGGTAACGTTCTATGGCTCTAACAAAACAAAAAATTATTTCATGAAATAGTATTTTAGTTTTATTTCAATTGGAAGAAAAACAGAAGAACTTCCAATGACCATACATGTACACACGGGGGCCTGCCACATGCCTTGCAAGGACACACATGCACAAACTCACTCATGAACGCATGCATGCAATCAGACACTTATGTATGCACACACTAGTGACACAAGAAGAAGCTCCTGGTCGGCCCATTCTCACTTATCAATGCTACATTTTAGCTTCAATGACTCCTAGGAAAATCTAGGAATAAGGTCAATATATTATTACAATGCGGCTTTACGTGGAACTTTTTCAGGAAATGAGAGTAAAATATGAAAAGTATACAATAACACAAATCCGAAAAATGTACAATAACACAAAATGTAATATACACACACTGTCTAATGCATGGGTACTCAGAAACATTTTACCAGGGGCCAAAAAGTTTGGTCTGTGACGTGCCTGGGTCCGCATTGATGCCAGGGCAGCGGCGGTCAGGTGGGGTGGCTAGGGATATTGGTGGCAAGGTAGGTGTAGGGGAAGCAAAGGATATACATCTAGTGGCTGAAATAAACAATGGGAAACCAGAAAAACGGGAATTAATCCTGCTTTACCCACTTTTCCAAACTGTGTGATCCTAGGCAATTGTTTAGTGTCACTTTCCCTCCTTTTTCTGCATTATCACATTTAAGATGACCTCGAAATACGTGAGACATGGTGTGCGCTGCACAAAACCTGCTTCTATGTTTGATTTAATAAACTATAATGTTGTTTATGTATGGTAGGAACCCAGGCCACCATTAAAGTGCACATATCAAGTGACTTGCCTCTTTAATTTACTATTGGTGGTGTTCGCAGAGTAAGGGAACAATTAATGTTTCCAAATTTATGTTTCGAAAATTTATGTTTGAAAACTATCACTTTTAAATGAATACATCTCAATGCACTGATAAAATAAATTGTACTAAGGTGAAAAGGTTCTGCATGTTAACTAATTACACTTTTTTAATTTTGGAGACTGTCTTAATTTTACACTTATGCTGCAAGATGTCTTTAAAAATGAAGGTGTTTCTAAAGTTAAGTGCAGAAGAGAAGTCCCTAGTTACTTCCTTTCTTTAACACCAATTAAGTTTGAAATAAATGATTGTGTGTGTATTTAATATTTTTGTTAGTGCGGAGTCCAGCAAACAGCTGCCCAGTGCTCCTGTTCCCCCAGGGGCCGCTTGTAAAGGTCAGAGGAGCCGCATGAGCCCCGGGGCAGTACTTTGAGTATCCCTGGTCTAATGTATGCAAGTGTGATAGAGCTGCTATAATTAAACGCAAATGGCATGGATAACCCCACATGTTCTTGAAACCATGTCATTGATCCTTCCTCTTCTACAAAACTATCCCTAAAATCACATATCGGTTTGAGTTTTTTAAACCGGGTAAAACTCAACATACAATTAATACAACTCCAAACAAGAAAACATATTGTTTAGTCGTGTGGGGGTGGGGCAGGTTAACTATTCCTTTCACTGTCAATATGAATAGTGAATAGTGCACACTTAGCAGTTTGAATTTAATGACAATTTAATCATAACACTGGGTGTCATAGCGGGAACCCGTGCCACCACCAAGGCTAATCCCCTCCTACCCTAGCCTTCCTCCAGAAAAGCTTGTTTTAAGTGACCTTCCACCACTCGCCACCCACGAGGTAGCTCCAGGATTGCCCCAGATGGCTGTATAAGGCATTGAGTAACATTACACCCTTAGTGCAGCCTTGGGGACAATCATTGATCAACCTCACTTTATCGCTAGAAAACATGATTAACGTGGCCTGACACTCACTGCTGAAGCTGCCCTGCTACCTCCCGGGTTATCCCAGAAGGAAGGACAAGGTGCTGGGTGATGTAAACTCTATCAGCCCTAAGCCCCATTCAAAGGGGGTTATTCTAACTTTGGAGGAGGTGTTAATCCGTCCCAAAAGTGACGGAAAAGTGACGGATTTACCACCAGCCGTATTACGAGTCCATTATATCCTATGGAACTCGTAATACGGCTGGTGGTATATCCGTCACTTTACCGTCACTTTTGTGACGGATTAACACTCCTCCAAAGTTAGAATAACCCCCAAAGTGTTGCTTGCCCTCGCCTTCCAGCCCGTTTAAACTTGTTTAAAGAAGCTAATTGCCCTTCTCTTACCAAAAGCTTTGGCAGGACACCCCAGGCCAAGCATATACAGGGAGAATTAGGAAAATAAAACTTACATTTGTTATCCAAATAAATGGGGCCAGCTTGATGAAAAGCCTTGTGAACAATGGAGAGAGATTTAGAAGAACTTATATACCCGCTGGCAGCCAATGCAGACAGTCCAGGGCAACAGAAGAAGAGCTTTGTCATGTTTTTAATTCACTAACACTTCTTCAAAACATGGTGAGAGACTCCCAAAAGCAGAGAGTTAAATATTCAAGGCTGTTGAGAACAGTGGCCTGAACCACAATCCCACATGCCTGAGGGGGAGCAAGTGAATATTTTTCTGAGCGCCTTAAACACGATAAAACACGAAGAGGTAAGATGGTTAGCCTGAGTCTGTAAAGACAGATTATGTTCCAGTAAAAAAAAAACAGGTTAATCACAGATTTTGAGGACAGGGGAGGTTCAGGCTCAGGGAAAGACCAAAAAAAGGAGGGAAAAGCTTTAAACAGAGAGGAGTGAGAGAGTCAAAGTACTTAGAGTCAAACAGTTCCGTAGTTAAGCGTGGAAAATGAATTAGTCCAGAGGTAGAGTCAATTATATTTTCCAGAGGAACTGGAAGGTGGTTAGAAGGAGGACCACCAAGTAAAGAATCAGGAGATGGCAGACAACCATTCACAAATGAGTCTGTCTCACGAAAAGAAGGGCTGTGCGAAAGGGAAAGCTATTTTTCAGGGACAGGGTCCACTTTCTGAATGCTAGCTTTGGGCCTTTGAGAGAGCACTGCTGCATTTTCTCCACAATGCCTTTCGCATTGTGTCACTTTGTTATTTGCAGTCCCAGTCCTTTTTGGGGACAGTGGCTTAATTTGCAGCACTTTGCAAATAATAATAATACAGGCTGTAGGTCGGCCGTGCCTCACATGTCTCCATCGCTGCATTGACAGTCATTTGCAATGATTCACATAAGCACTTGCATATCATTAATATCCATGAAATAGATTTCTAATAATCCTTGTAAGCAGCTATTCTGAGATGTGATGGATTAATTAATCCAATGAAGGATAAAAACATGATAGGGTTGCCTTACATCACTATGCACAAACACCAGCTGCTCCGTGACGCGATCATTCACACATTAAGCCCCTAGGTAAAAGTGTTTCCAAGACTTACCATTGATTTCTATCTCTTTTCCCCATTTCTGGAACTCTGTATCGTTTTGCACAAACATTTCCCATCTATCAGATTTTCACACCTACCACTGAGAATTAGACATTTCCTCCTTGTAAAGGTATTGGGACAATCTTAATTGTAAAATAATTGAACACTTGTAGAAAAGGATGTCATTCCTCACTCTTGAAAATTATTTACTAGAATTGTTACATCTAATGAAAAACTAAAAGAAAGAGATGAAGGGAATTTGAGACTTTACAAAAGTTATTATTTGATCATTTGTAGGAAGACGTTATGTGGCACTACATGTAAAAAACAATTTTGTTTTAACTATTTGCTTGTTCATAAAATGTTTTAATGTTAAAGGTTAAGGTAGCTATTGCACGAAAATATTATGTCTATGCTCAAAGGATAAATTCTGCAGTAGGATTGCAATGTCCCAGAAGCACAGAGAAATGTACTAGTTCAAATTGTCTTTCGAATGCATAGAATCTCTATGTTCTTGAGGGCTGTGAGGGATATTACTAACTCATAGGTAGATTGATAACATTTTAGTGTTAAGGAATCATTGGCATGGCCTACTGGGCTGGAGTTTTTGCTGCCCTCTCCAATATCTTACATATACTACTCCCCCTTCACCTGGGTTGGCACTGTTCTGTTTCACGACAGAAATACCAGATGACCATAAGTAATTTTTTGCATTGGCATTACTACTTGCCGAGCATGGCGTGGTGTGTGCATGGGTCAGGGGAGAGCCCCTACCGTACGAGAGTGGTTATCGGACATAGTTTATTGTCAAGAACAACTCACAGTGTACTATACTATGCGCCCCTCTGCCAGTCGGTCCAGGGATATTTGGGGACCCTTTCAGTTGTATTTGCTGTTGCAGACGTAGTCCTTGTTTCCTACTTCGGCGCCTCCTTCTGTTACTCCATGATGAAAATTTGACCCTTTTTATTTGTTGTTTATTTTAGCCTTGCACTCCCACTGTGAATGATTTCTAATCTAAAGTAATTGTCTATTCTGACATGTATGAATTCTACCATATAAACTTCCTGACTGCCCTGCAGTACCATCCAATGAATCTCATATTATTTACAGTTTTTTATCTCTGGGGCTGCATCTAATTACTGTTGTTATTCTGTTTTAATATGTTGAAACACTTAATAAATACCAAAAAAAGAGTTAATGGACCTTTTCATGAAAGTGTGTCCTTTTGTTATCCTTATGGCACAGCCACAAAAGCTTTCAAACTAAGAATGGGGATGATGTTGCAGATGTTGATGTTACTTCATTTTTTAACTGCCTTTGCCATTTAGAACTTAAAGGACAATATTTTGGAATTCATACAAAATGTTTTGTGACTTCAAATTTATCTTTGATCCAGAATTCATAAATTACCTTATCACATATAACACACATTTGTGTCACTAAATTCCATATACGTACTGGCAAACCCTTGATTCAAAATGAGTAACCGTGTCCGCAGTAAATTCGATGTGCTTCGTGGAACTGTCAGTTCTGCTTCTAAAAAAGTTCAGAAAACAAGATTTAGTACATAAAAGATCTTTCCAGAACGCTAAGCACACATGTACATTTTGAACTTACAACACAACATTTCCCTCTCTGATTAGATTCTCAATTGTGAGTTTCATGTGTTCCAGACTGTGGTTAATAAGCCATTCTTCTGTGGTTTGGAAGTCCACTGGGTGAGCTTCTTTTCCTTGCACATTCTGTGAAGAGCAAAAAGAAGAAAACATGAAGAGGATAGAGAATATTTATTAATGTGCTATCACATTAGCGCTTGTACGGTCTTTCTGTCCTTTCATGTCCTGTTTAGATCCCTAAATAAGTTACTCACCTGTGACAATAGTTCTCTCGCGTTGGTATCTTTCACACATTCAGCTCCTAGATTTATTCCCCTTCATCAGGCTGGGGATCTCCATAGCATAAATTACCATAAGATATTTAGAATGGTCATACATCCAAGAACAGTGTTTATTTAATAGCAAATTCAAATCATGTAAAAGTGCCCATATTTTAGCCAATCAGATGAATGAACCAACCACTCCATTCTGCCAGAGGCACCCAAAGCTCAGATTTTGAAAGTACCTGAGTGAAAATGAAAAATTTGTGAGGTTCTGACTATGGAGAAGGGTGGATCACCCATGAAACTGTGAAAGGTACCAACTTTGAGAACTATAATTACAGAAAGGTCATTTGTTTCTTTTTGTGCATTGGATCTTTAATAGATTTGTATGCCTAAATTAGAATATTAAGCAGCACACAATACATTACCCGTGCTAAGCAGGCATATCATATCAAAAGAGGCTGCGCAGAACTGCTTCCCTCACCGAAGAACGTGCTACTGCACCTAAGTGTAGGCACTAGTGCTTGGTAAAGGTGTGCATGTTCATCCATGTCAAAGCATGGCAGGTGTTATGATGAGATACAAGTGTAGAGGGCTGCTATTGAAAAAACACTTCTGGTGGAGTGAGCCATGACTCATTTTATTTTTTGTCACCAAAGACAATGTATACCAAAAGCCATCTGATAGATCCTGTTCAGAGATAGAACAATCCTTTCCAGGATGTTAAAGGCCACAAACATCTGATCAGTGATTTTAATGTCTTCCGTCTTTTCCAGACAAAAGACACATGTGTAGGTCTGGAGAATGCATGGATCTATCTGCATCTGAAGCAGGGTTGGGAAAGAATCAACAGAGAACTGACTTTTTAGGTGGAAGTCCAATGGTACTTTGGCAATAAATCTTGGATTAAGAGCTACAGCTCCTTTACTCTTTGAGAACTGGAAAAATGGCTGCTTGATTGTTAACACATCTTATTTACTTTTCTACAAGAGGCCAACAAAATAAGTAGTGTTGTTTTCTGGAAGAGGAACTTCAGCTTGTAGATTGGTCCAAATGAAGGAGCCATGAGCTGGCTTAGAACTCCATTCAATTTCTTGGAAACAGGGGGTTGCCTCCCTTGGAGGTGTGGTTCTTTCATAAGTTGTTTGACCACTCTTTGAGGAGACCATCTGCATCTTGAGATAGCCACTAGATACACCTTCACTGAGGTGTGTTTGCAGCAGTACAGGAGTTACAGATATGGCAGTAACTAATGAAGCTCCACAGACAGTGAGTTTAAGCCCTTACTCGCACAGCAGAGGCAGAATCACTTCTTTTAGTATTGGAACTTTTGGAGGTAAATAGTGCATATATGTTTGCACAAAGACATCTCTGCAGTCCTTGGGGTATTCAAGTGTTCAAATTCTAAGCAATCAGAAGCCAAACCATGAGGCTGAAGAATTTTAGATCAGGACGAAGAATTAGTTCCTTCTGTCTGGAAAGGAGTTCTAGGTGTACTTTGAGGGTGAACTGTGGACCTTTAGACAGCTGTAGTAATTCGGCATACCAATACTGCCTTAGCAATGCAGGAGCAATCCATACTTGTTAGACCTGACAGCCCCAGGCTGGTCTTCCCCCAACATTTTGCCTGCCTCCCTCCATTTTTCTGATCTCATTTGTTCTGGTTTCAGGATTCTGCATACTTTACCACTGCTGACCAGTGCTAAAGTGCTTGTGCTCTCTCCCTAAACCTGGTAACATTGGCTCATACCCAACTGGCATATTTAATTTACCTTTAAGTCCCTAATAAAGGGCTCCAGATGTGTCCAGGGCCTGCAAATTTCTGATCTGAGAGGAACAGACTTGTCATATTTGGTATGCTTGGAATGGTAGTGGGAAATCCTACTTACTTGTGAAGTTGAATTCTACCTTACTATTTCATAAATGGCACCTTTAGAAAGTAGGCATTTCCCCGTACCACAGTGAGGAACCAATGCTGCGCTCATGGAAACTGACGCATCACCTTACAGCATGGAAAGAAACAACGCATCACCTTTGCCGTGGTGGAAAATCAACGCATCGCTTTGTTTTTCAACGCATCTCCTTCTCTGAGGTCCCTCTGCATCATTATTTTTTATGCATCTCAGGTACTGTGTGTTCAAAGGATACAACTGCTTATTGTTAAGGATTGAGACTCATTTAAAGCTTTTAAAAGTGATATCTTGACTTCTGCATATTGGAGCTTTGTTGTTTTGGTCTTATTTTATTCAGATAAATATTACTATTTTCCTAAACTGGTGTGGAATACTTTTTGCGGTGTTTTCACTGTGTTACTGTATGAGTTATTGCACAAATAATTTACACATTACCTTCTAAGTTAAGCCTGCCAGCTCTGTGGCAAGCTACTGGAGGGTGAACACAGGATAATTTAGATTGTGTTGTGATTTACCCTGACTAGCATTGGGTCCCTACTTGGACAGGGTGCATAACACTGCCAACTGGAGACCCAGTTTCTAACATTACCATTTTGCATAGGTCTCTCCTTGCGTTGGTGAGGACTTCCAAGACTAGGAGACACAATCCAGGAGTATATGCAAAGATGTTAAACCAGCTCATTGCAAATTCTTCTCCAAATACCCTGCTTATAATGCCTAATGGCATACAGAAAGCAATTTTCTTTCTCTCAAATTGCTGAACTTGATCATGATAAAGATCCCAATGTGACACCAGGAGAACGTTCGACTTAGGGCATATACCGTATTGCATCAGTGGTGTGCTGTTCCCCTGAAATAGAAATGAAGTATTTTGTAGATGCAGAAGAAAGGCCTTGAGAACTAAGTAAATAGCGCTGAGATTTAAGACATTGATATAAAGTCTGTTCTCCACTTCCAATCACTAGCCTCTTGCGGTCAAGTCCTATATGTGGCGCTATGAGACCATTGATACATCTGTAGTCATTATCATCTGATAATGAGGCCATTGAAAAGGAAGGCCACTTCAAAGATGTTCTGGCATTCTCCATCAAAACAATGTGTTTCATCTGGTAAGTAACATTCGCTTTGCTTTCCCATAAATCCTCAGCTCACTGCCTAGCTGAGGCCGGATAGGCCTCATCTAAAGTCTGCAGTGATAAATCAGGGAAATGCTTGAAGCCATTAGTCCCTTTAACAACATGCTTTGCCTGACTGGAATGTAAGTGTAGTTGAACATGGTCTTCGGTAGGTTTTCCAATTTCTCCAATAGCTACAGGGAAGGAAACACTTCTCTTGTGCAGAGTCAAGGCATGCTCATAGGAATGTTATAGTAGTGTTGATGGAAGAGCGCAAGACAATTGTTGAATATTCTAGTTTTCTTTGCTGTTGAACTTTTATAAGTCAATGGTACAAGTGCAGAAATACCTGCCAGCCTTTCTTTCAAAGGTTCACTGCTATTCCTGCCTGACACTTGGTGAAGACTTATAGGGCCAACTTGAGGCCATACAGGAGGACTTTGGACTCTAGTAGATAATGCACTGTGAACCCCCAATCAAGACCCAGTGCCAGTCCACTTTCCAAATCAGTACTTGACTTCTTTCAGTATCCACTGTAGTTGCCATCAGACTTGTGAGTGATCTGTGACTGGAAAATATAGATCTGGTGAGCTCACAATATAGAATATCGGCAGCAGATAGTGAGTGCAACAACTGTGATAAAAGGCACAACTGTGTAACTTAGCCCAACTTGGCACTGATTTGTGTCTTGTGTTTGGAACAGATGCTGACATACAATGGGGTCTGCGCAGCAGCATCACCTTCGCATTGAAGGCACCAGCCTCACATACATAGCGCGATTTCATGAAACTTTAGTATGAGACTTCAGTGTGAGACCTCCAAATGGCAGCCACTGCCCTATGTAACCCCCAATTTTCCCTGTCAGTGTGCATCCCACCTTTAACAACAGGTTCAATATTACAAGCACACATTTCTGAAGCTGGGGCTTCAGTTTGGACACAGAGTGTAAAGTTTTCTTGTGTAGTCACGGTACATAATTGGACAACATTGTAATGGAGGACATGAAACAACACCCTTGGACCAGAACTTGGAAACCAGGTGTGAATGGGACACTGATGAAACCCCCTTGAGACACTGACAGAACAAGGTGAGAAACAACACCCTGAAACCTTGAGGTAACAACAAACCAGGGTTTGAAGTAACATATTGTGGAGAAGCAGGTGAATCAGAGGGTGTGACGCAACAGCCCATGAGAGAAGGAACCACACGTTGCTTAGACTTTGAATTAATTCAGAATTAGCAAGGGCATACTTTGTGGGCGAATAGTGATTGACCTTAGAAAGAGGGATCAAAAGAATGAATAAATACACTTGTCTTGCTTTAATCAGTAGGATTTCTTGCTGTCTTGATACAAACACATAATATAGGAGAATACGTTAGCAGAGGAGGCTGAGGGATCGCATCAGGGTATCAGAGTTAAAAGAATCACAACACATCATCCATATGGAGGTTGCCTGTAGAGGTTTTGAACCTTAGAAATCTTGTGTTTTGACTTATGCTTTGTTTGTGTTTTGTGCTGGACATCTCCAATCAGGGATATACAACCAGGTATATTAAACCAGTCACCAAGCTCAGAACACAGCAAACAACTTCAGGCCGCAGAGTAGCCAAGTTATTCAATCAATGTTTTGAAGCACATGTTATGTTTTTCCAGCCTTTACCTTTCCCTGTGGGACACCTGATTACCACTTTAATCCTCATATGGCCAGCAGAGGCCCAGGGGGGAGATTTGGAGTACTTATTGTATCCCTTGCACCCCTGTAAAGGCAGGCACAAAGAAATCTTGACAACAACAAAGGTTCCTACATTGGTGGTCAAGCTTTGGGACCCTTAGACTCCGATCTCAGGAGACACTGGTACCAACTAATAGGCACAGCATTACAAGTAAACTACACATAAAATGGTGGCTACACAATGGGGAGAAGCTGAGCTGCTGAGAATGACGGTAGAGAAAGGGATAAAATCTGTTCTGCCCTAGGAGTTACATTCTCATGGCAAGAATAAAGAGCAGTCAATCACTTATATGTCGGAATCGCACCCCTTTAGGAGGGTATCTCTGAGACAGAGGTAGATGTGAAGATGCTCACATCAGAGAGGATTGCAGACCCTCAATAGTAGGAACCCACATATCACAGCCCCCGTAAGACTGTGTGAGAAAACAGGGATGATTGCAGAGGCCCCTTGACTTTTTTCCCCCATCTTTCACTTTTTGTTGGTGTTTTCCTGACTCTAATTGTACTCTGGGTACTGCTAACCAGTCCCAGGGCCTGTGCTCTGTGTAAAATCAGTATGCAAATTAGGCTAATTATAATTGGCTAAATCAACCTACCTATAAGTTCCTAGTATATGGTAGGGTATGTAGGTTTAGGGTCCCCAGCATAGGTGGTGCCCCCATAGGTGCACTGCTGAGATGCCCAGTGTCATTTTAAAGGCAGGCCTGCCTTGCTGGCTGCTTTTAAATTAAAGCTACATGAAAATTCGACTTAGGAATTAAAAGTAGTTCCAAAGTCTTAAACTACCTTATTTTTACATATAAGTCACCCCTGATGTGTGCCCTATGTGCCCATAGGGCTGGGTGCCATGTAACTATAAGCAGGGACCTTATAAAATAGTTTTATAGGCCCTGGTGAGGTAAAACAGCCAAATTTGTTTTTCCTCTCATTGTAGTGAATGGCCTTCCATAGGCTAGAATGGGGAGACTTTATTTAAATTTAAAAGTCCCCTTAAGTAACACATACCACAAGTTCGGTATCAAATTAATTGTTAGAATACATTCCACAACTCTCAGTTGTGGGATTTAATATAACTTGTTCAGGTAAGGAGTTTAAAACTTTACCTGAAAAGTTGCCAACTTCAGCCCTGCAGTGTTTTTGCTGCTTTACTCTGATTAGCCAGCCTCTGACAGCCTAGCCAGGCTGCCTGGATGAGGTGTGAAGTGGCCTGGCTCAACACAAAGAGATGTGCCTGGGGAGGAGATTTTCCCTCAGCAGATGGGGAAGCAGGAAGGGGGAGGGCTGCCAAACTGGTCTTCAAAGGCAGGAAAGCACGGTTGGAGCAACCCAGCAACACCCTTGTAGGAGGCTGGACTGGCTTGTAGTGAGTACCAAGGGGTACTTGCACCTTGCACCAGACCCAGTTATCCCTTATTAGTGTATAGGGTGTCTAGCAGCATAGGCTGATAGATAATGGTAGCTTAGCAGAGCAGCTTAGGCTGAACTAGGAGACGAGTGAAGCTCCTACAGTACCACTTAGTGTCATATGCACAATATCATAAGAAAACACAATACACAGTTATACTAAAAATAAAGGTACTTTATTTTTATGACAATATGCCAAAGTATCTCAGAGTGTACCCTCAGTGAGAGGATAGGAAATATACACAAGATATATGTACACAATACCAAACATATGCAGTATAGTCTTAGAAAACAGTTCAAACAATGTATAGTTACAATAGGATGCAATGGGGACACATAGGGATAGGGGCAACACAAACCATATACTCCAAAAGTGGAATGCGAACCACGAATGGACCCCAAACCTATGTGACCTTGTAGAGGGTCGCTGGGACTATTAGAAAATAGTGAGGGTTAGAAAAATAGCCCACCCCAAGACCCTGAAAAGTGAGTGCAAAGTGCACTAAAGTTCCCCAAAGGACATAGAAGTCGTGATAGGGGAATTCTGCAGGAAAGACACAAACCAGCAATGCAACAACGAGGGATTTCCAGTCGAGGGTACCTGTGGAACAAGGGGACCAAGTCCAAAAGTCACAAGCAAGTCGGAGATGGGCAGATGCGCAGGAAATGCCAGCTGTGGGTGCAAAGAAGCTTCTACTGGACAGGAGAAGCTAAGGTTTCTGCAGGAACGACAAGGGCTAGAGACTTCCCCTTTGGAGGACGGATCCCTCACGCCGTGGAGAGTCATGCAGAAGTGTTTTCCCGCCGAAAGACCGCCAACAAGCCTTGCTAGCTGCAAATTGTGCGGTTAGTGTTTTTGGATGCTGCTGTGGCCCAGGAGGGACCAGGATGTCGCAAATTGCGCCAGGAGACAGAGGGGACGTCGAGCAAGACAAGGAGCCCTCTCAGCAGCAGGTAGCACCCGGAGAAGTGCCAGAAACAGGCACTACGAGAATGCGTGAAACGGTGCTCACCCGAAGTTGCACAAAGGAGTCCCACGTCGCCGGAGACCAACTTAGAAAGTCGTGCAATGCAGGTTAGAGTGCCGTGGACCCCGGCTTGGCTGTGCACAAAGGATTTCCGCCGGAAGTGCACAGAGGCCGGAGTAGCTGCAAAAGTCGCGGTTCCCAGCAATGCAGTCTGGCGTGGGGAGGCAAGGACTTACCTCCACCAAACTTGGACTGAAGAGTCACTGGACTGTGGGGGTCACTTGGACACAGTTGCTGGATTCGAGAGACCTCGCTCGTCGTGCTGAGAGGAGACCCAAGGGACCGGTGATGCAGTTCTTCGGTGCCTGCGGTTGCAGGGGGACGATTCCGTCGACCCACAGGAGATTTCTTCGGAGCTTCTAGTGCAGAGGGGAGGCAGACTACCCCCACAGCATGCACCACCAGGAAAACAGTTGAGAAGGCGGCAGGATCAGCGTTACAGAGTTGCAGTAGTCGTCTTTGCTACTATGTTGCAGTTTTGCAGGCTTCCAGCACGGTCAGCAGTCGATTCCTTGGCAGAAGGTGAAGAGAGAGATGCAGAGGAACTCGGATGAGCTCTTGCATTCGTTATCTAAAGTTTCCCCAGAGACAGAGACCCTAAATAGCCAGAAAAGAGGGTTTGGCTACCTAGGACAGAGGATAGGCTAGCAACACCTGAAGGAGCCTATCAGAAGGAGTCTCTGACATCACCTGGTGGCACTGGCCACTCAGAGCAGTCCAGTGTGCCAGCAGCACCTCTGTTTCCAAGATGGCAGAGGTTTGGAGCACACTGGAGGAGCTCTGGACACCTCCCAGGGGAGGTGCAGGTCAGGGGAGTGGTCACTCCCCTTTCCTTTGTCCAGTTTCACGCCAGAGCGGGGCTAAGGGGTCCCTGAACCGGTGTAGACTGGCTTATGCAGAAATGGGCACCAAAAGTGCCCATGAAAGCATTTCCAGAGGCTGGGGGAGGCTACTCCTCCCCTGCCTTCACACCATTTTCCAAAGGGAGAGGGTGTAACACCCTCTCTCAGAGGAAGTCCTTTGTTCTGCCATCCTGGGACAAGCGCTTGACCCCAGGAGGGCAGAAACCTGTCTGAGGGGTTGGCAGCAGCAGCAGCTGCAGTGAAACCCCAGGAAAGGCAGTTTGGCAGTACCAGGGTCTGTGCTACAGACCACTGGGATCATGGGATTGTGCCAACTATGCCAGGATGGCATAGAGGGGGCAATTCCATGATCATAGACATGTTACATGGCCATATTCGGAGTTACCATTGTGAAGCTACATATAGGTAGTGACCTATATGTAGTGCACGCGTGTAATGGTGTCCCCGCACTCACAAAGTCCGGGGAATTGGCCCTGAACAATGTGGGGACACCTTGGCTAGTGCCAGGGTGCCCTCACACTAAGTAACTTTGCACCTAACCTTTACCAGGTAAAGGTTAGACATATAGGTGACTTATAAGTTACTTAAGTGCAGTGTAAAATGGCTGTGAAATAACGTGGACGTTATTTCACTCAGGCTGCAGTGGCAGGCCTGTGTAAGAATTGTCAGAGCGCCCTATGGGTGGCAAAAGAAATGCTGCAGCCCATAGGGATCTCCTGGAACCCCAATACCCTGGGTATCTCAGTACCATATACTAGGGAATTATAAGGGTGTTCCAGTAAGCCAATGTAAATTGGTAAAATTGGTCACTAGCCTGTTAGTGACAATTTGAAAGAAATGAGAGAGCATAACCACTGAGGTTCTGATTAGCAGAGCCTCAGTGAGACAGTTAGTCACTACACAGGTAACACATTCAGGCAAACTTATGAGCACTGGGGCCCTGGATACCAGGGTCCCAGTGACACATACAACTAAAACAACATATACACAGTGAAAAATGGGGGTAACATGCCAGGCAAGATGGTACTTTCCTACACAACCCCCCCCCAAACGAAGGACAATAAGACTAGCCATGACCTGATGAGTCTTCATTGTCTAAGTGGAAATATCTGGAGAGTCCATCTGCATTGGAGTGGCTACTCCCAGGTCTATGTTCCACTGTATAGTCCATTCCCTGTAGGGATATGGACCACCTCAACAATTTAGGATTTTCACCTTTCATTTGTTTTAGCCAAAGTAGAGGTTTGTGGTCTGTCTGAACAATGAAGTGAGTGCCAAAGAGGTATGGCCTCAACTTCTTCAGTGCCCAGACCACAGCAAAGGCCTCCCTCTCAATGGCAGACCAACGCTTTACCCTAGGGGTCAACCTCCTACTAATAAAAGCAACAGGTTGATCCTGGCCCTCAGAATTAAGTTGTGATAGGACTGCCCCTACTCCTAATTCAGATGCATCAGTTTGGACATAGAATTGTTTAGAGTAACAAGGGCTTTTCAGCACAGGTGCAGAGCACATGGCCTGCTTCAGCTCCTCAAAAGCTTTCTGACAGTTTGCTGTCCATAATACCTTTTTAGGCATTTTCTTGGATGTGAAGTCATTAAGAGGGGCTGCAATGGAGCCATAGTTCTTAATGAACCTCCTGTAATACCCAGTGAGGCCTAGGAAGGCTCTCACCTGAGTCTGTGTGGTAGGGGGAACCCAATCAATAATTGTTTGGATTTTCCCCTGTAGTGGTGCAATCTGTTCCCCACCAACAAGGTGTCCCAGATAAACCACCTTTCCCTGCCCTATCTGGCACTTTGAAGCCTTGATAGTGAGGCCTGCCTTTTGCAGGGCCTCCAAAACTTTCCATAGGTGGACCAGGTGATCATCCCAGCTGGAGCTACAGACAGCTATATCGTCCAAATATGCTGCACTGAAAGCTTCCAGCCCTTGCAGGACTGTGTTCACCAACCTCTGAAAAGTGGCAGGTGCATTTTTCAATCCAAAAGGCATTACAGTGAACTGGTAATGTCCTCCAATGGTTGAAAATGCAGTTTTAGGTTTAGCATCTTCTGATAATTTGATCTGCCAATACCCTGCAGTCAAATCAAAAGTGCTTAGATACTTGGCAGATGCCAGTGTATCTATGAGCTCATCTGCCCTGGGTGTAGGGTGAGCATCAGTTTTGGTTACCTGGTTGAGACCTCTGTAATCTACACAAAACCGCATTTCTTTCTTTCCATCCTTGGAATGAGGTTTTGGTACAAGTACCACAGGAGAAGCCCATGGACTTTCAGAGTGTTCAACCACTCCCAGTTCTAACATTTTCTGCACATCTTGCTTTATGCAGTCCCTGACATGGTCAGGCTGCCTATAGATCTTACTTTTGACAGGCAAGCTGTCTCCAGTATCTATAGTGTGCTCACACCAAGAAGTGGTACCTGGCACAGTAGAGAAGAGTTCAGAAAACTGACCCAGGAGATTTATGCAATGGTCTTTCTGCTCAGCAGTAAGACAATCAGCCAAAACTACACCTTCCACAAGAGCATCTTGTTCTGTGGAAGAGAAGAGATCAGGTAGAGGATCACTGTCTTCTTCCTGTCCCTCATCAGTTGCCATGAGCAGGGTGAGATCAGCCCTGTCATAGTAGGGTTTCAGGCGGTTGACATGGAGCACCCTAAGGGGACTCCTGGCAGTGCCTAAGTCAACTAAATAGGTAACTTCACCCTTTTTCTCAACAATTGTGTGGGGTCCACTCCATTTATCTTGGAGTGCTCTTGGGGCCACAGGCTCCAAGACCCACACTTTCTGCCCTGGTTTGTACTGAACCAAAACAGCCTTCTGGTCATGCCATTAGTTCTGGAGCTCTTGGCTGGCCTGAAGGTTTTTACTGGCCTTTTTCATATACTCAGCCATTCTTGATCTGAGGCCAAGCACATAATCCACAATATCTTGTTTTGGAGCTTTTAAAGGTTGTTCCCAACCCTCCTTGACAAGTGTTAGTGGACCCCTAACAGGGTGTCCAAAGAGGAGTTCAAAGGGGCTGAAGCCCACTCCTTTCTGGGGTACCTCCCTGTAGGCAAAAAGGAGGCATGGTAACAGGATATCCCATCTCCTGCGGAGTTTTTCAGGGAGACCCATAATCATGCCTTTGAGAGTTTTGTTAAATCTCTCCACCAGTCCATTTGTTTGTGGATGATAGGGTGTAGTGAACTTATAAGTCACACCACACTCCTTCCACATGGCCTTTAAGTATGCAGACATGAAATTGCTTCCCCTGTCTGATACTACTTCCTTTGGGAAGCCCACCCTGGAAAATATTCCCAGGAGGGCCTTTGCCACTGCAGGTGCTGTAGTGGTCCTTAAAGGAATTGCTTCAGGATATCTTGTGGCATGGTCCACTACCACCAAGATAAACCTATTGCCTGAAGCAGTAGGAGGGTCAAGGGGGCCAACTATGTCAACCCCTACCCTTTAAAGGGAACCCCAACCACAGGCAGTGGAATAAGGGGTGCCTTTGGGGTGCCACCTGTCTTGCCACTGGCTTGACAGGTTTCACAGGACTTACAAAACTCTTTTGTGTCCTCAGACATTCTAGGCCAATGAAACAAGGGAACAAGCCTGTCCCAAGTTTTCATTTGTCCCAGATGTTCAGCTAGGGAAATGTCGTGGGCTAGAGTTAGGAGGAACTTTCTGTACTCCTGAGGAATCACTAACCTCCTGGCAGTTCCAGGTTTAGGATCCCTTGCTTCAGTGTACAAGAGGTTGTCCTCCCAGTAAACTCTGTGAGAGTCACTGACATCCCCATTAGCCTGTTTGACAGCTTGCTGTCTTAGACCCTCTAGTGTGGGACAGGTTTGCTGTGCCACACTCAGCTCCTCCCTGGCAGGCCCCCCTTCACCCAAAAGCTCAGCAGTGTCTGCTTCCAGCTCCTCTGGTGTAGGTTCTGCACAGGGTGGAAATTCTTCTTCCTCAGAAGTAGAATCCACTGTAGAGGGAGGGATAGTAGGAAGTGGTTTGCTTCTACTAGCCCTAGCTTTAGGGAGCACTTGGTCCATTGTTCCAGGATGCAAGCTTCCCTGTCCTTTTTGCTTTTTGGCCTGAGCCCTGGTTAAAGCAAAAATATGCCCTGGGATGCCCAGCATTGCTGCATGGGCCTCCAACTCCACATCTGACCAAGCTGATGTCTCCAAATCATTTCCTAGTAGACAGTCTACAGGTAAATCTGTGGCTACCACAACTTTCTTTGGACCAGTAACCCCCCCCCAGTTGAGATTTACAACAGCCATGGGGTGGTTAAGTGTGTTGTTGTGAGCATCGGTTACTTGGTACTGGTGACCAAGTAGGTGTTGTTCAGGGTGGACCAGTTTCTCTATGACCATAGTCACACTGGCACCAGTGTCCCTGTAGGCCTGAACCTCAACACCATTTATTAGGGGTAGCTGCTTGTACTTATCCATATTAAGGGGACAAGCAACTAAGGTGGCTAAATCAATAGCCCCCTCAGAGACTAACACAGCCTCTGTGGTCTCCCTAACAAGACCAACCCCAACTAAGTTACCAAAAGTGAGCCCAGCTACTCCCTTGGATTGGCTATTAGTAGGTTTGCTCCCACCACCACTGCTATTAGTAGGGACACTAGGTGTAGCAGTAGGGGTTGTAGTGGTAGGAGGCTTGGTGCTTTTCTTTGGACAACTGGGATCTGTTGTCCAATGGCCTTTTATTTTACATAAATAGCACCATGGTTTCTTTTCTTTGTTTTGATTAGAAGAGGATTTGGGCCCACCACCCCCACCAGAGTGTTTTTGTGGGCCTGATGAAGACTCATTTTTAGATTTGTCCCCACCCTTGTCAGAAGACTTACCATCCTTCTTCTTGCCATCTTTGTCACCCCCTGTATGAACTTTTCTGTTCACCCTTGTTCTGACCCATTTGTCTGCCTTCTTTCCCAATTCTTGGGGAGAGGTCAGATCAGAGTCCACCAAGTACTGGTGCAACAAATCAGACACACAATTATTAAGAATATGCTCTCTCAGGATCAGGTTATACAGGCTGTCATAATCAGTAACTTTACTGCCATGTAACCACCCCTCCAAGGCCTTCACTGAATGGTCAATGAAATCAACCCAGTCTTGTGAAGACTCCTTTTTGGTGTCTCTGAACTTTATCCTGTATTGTTCAGTGGTTAAGCCATAACCATCCAGGAGTGCATTCTTAAGAACTGTAAAATTATTGGTATCACTTTCTTTCACAGTAAAGAGCCTATCCCTACCTTTTCCACTAAATGATAGCCATAGGATAGCAGCCCACTGCCAATGAGGGACATCCTGTACAACACAGGCCCTCTCAAGTGCAGCAAACCACTTGTTAATGTCATCCCCCTCCTTATAAGGGGGAACTATCTTATGCAGATTCCTGGAATCATGCTCTTTTCCAGGATGACTATGGGGAATACTGCTGCTGCCACCATCGGTTTCTAAACCCAACTTCTGTCTTTCCTTCTCTAGTTCTAAAGACTGTCTATCCAAATCCAGCTGTTGCTTTTTAAGCTTCAGTCTGGTTTGTTCCACCCTCAACTTATTGAGTTCCCTCTCTAACAATCTGTCATCAGGGTTGGTGGGAGGGACATTCCTAGACACAGAAGTATGATGGGAATGAACAGAAGGAGACCTGTCCCTTACAGAGGGCACCCTAACAGCTTGGCAGACAGTGTAATGTGAGAGCACACCATCTGTATGATGTGACTCCACCTCAGTACCAACTATGCTAGACTGTCTAGTAATGGGCAGGCTAAGAAGTTTCTTTCCTGAATCTTTTCCTGGGGGAGTCCCTGGATCAGATTGGGAACCATTAGCTACTTTTTCAACAGATGGGGCACTTTTAGCCTTATCTTGTTCTCTAAGCATGTTAAGTAATAATTCCAAGGAAGGATTCTTCCCTACACTCAAACCTCTCTCTATGCAGAGACTCCTTGCTCCTTTCCAGCTAAGGTGATCATATGCAATTTTGGACAGATCAACATTTTGGCCTGTGCCAGACATTTTTAGAGAGAGTTAAAGTGATAGAAAAAGAAAAAAAAAGTTTGTCAGAGCTTTTTAGAAAGACAGAGAAAAAAACTTTTAAAACTTTTTAGAACTTTTAGAAAGTTTAGAAGTACTTTTCAGCACTTTAGAAAAGAGTGAAAAGAGGAAATGCTAAACTTTTTAGTTATGTGTACACACACTGAACTTGTTTTGTATATTTTTCTCTTATGAAAAGTACAATGACAAGAGTGGTAAGTAGTCTCAAAGCACTTATCCCACCGCTGCACAACCAATGTAGGAGGCTGGACTGGCTTGTAGTGAGTACCAAGGGGTACTTGCACCTTGCACCAGGCCCAGTTATCCCTTATTAGTGTATAGGGTGTCTAGCAGCATAGGCTGATAGATAATGGTAGCTTAGCAGAGCAGCTTAGGCTGAACTAGGAGACGAGTGAAGCTCCTACAGTACCACTTAGTGTCATATGCACAATATCATAAGAAAACACAATACACAGTTATACTAAAAATAAAGGTACTTTATTTTTATGACAATATGCCAAAGTATCTCAGAGTGTACCCTCAGTGAGAGGATAGGAAATATACACAAGATATATGTACACAATACCAAACATATGCAGTATAGTCTTAGAAAACAGTGCAAACAATGTATAGTTACAATAGGATGCAATGGGGACACATAGGGATAGGGGCAACACAAACCATATACTCCAAAAGTGGAATGCGAACCACGAATGGACCTCAAACCTATGTGACCTTGTAGAGGGTCGCTGGGACTATTAGAAAATAGTGAGGGTTAGAAAAATAGCCCACCCCAAGACCCTGAAAAGTGAGTGCAAAGTGCACTAAAGTTCCCCAAAGGACATAGAAGTCGTGATAGGGGAATTCTGCAGGAAAGACACAAACCAGCAATGCAACAACGAGGGATTTCCAGTCGAGGATACCTGTGGAACAAGGGGACCAAGTCCAAAAGTCACAAGCAAGTCGGAGATGGGCAGATGCCCAGGAAATGCCAGCTGTGGGTGCAAAGACGCTTCTACTGGACAGGAGAAGCTAAGGTTTCTGCAGGAACGACAAGGGCTAGAGACTTCCCCTTTGGAGGACGGATCCCTCACGCCGTGGAGAGTCGTGCAGAAGTGTTTTCCCGCCGAAAGACCGCCAACAAGCCTTGCTAGCTGCAAATCGTGCGGTTAGTGTTTTTGGATGCTGCTGTGGCCCAGGAGGGACCAGGATGTCGGAAATTGCGCCAGGAGACAGAGGGGACATCGAGCAAGACAAGGAGCCCTCTCAGCAGCAGGTAGCACCCGGAGAAGTGCCAGAAACAGGCACTACGAGGATGCGTGAAACGGTGCTCACCCGAAGTTGCACAAAGGAGTCCCACGTCGCCGGAGATCAACTTAGAAAGTCGTGCCATGCAGGTTAGAGTGCCGTGGACCCCGGCTTGGCTGTGCACAAAGGATTTCCGCCGGAAGTGCACAGAGGCCGGAGTAGCTGCAAAAGTTGCGGTTCCCAGCAATGCAGTCTGGCGTGGGGAGGCAAGGACTTACCTCCACCCAACTTGGACTGAAGAGTCACTGGACTGTGGGGGTCACTTGGACACAGTTGCTGGATTCGAGGGACCTCGCTCGTCGTACTGAGAGGAGACCCAAGGGACCGGTGATGCAGTTCTTTGGTGCCTGCGGTTGCAGGGGGACGATTCCGTCGACCCACGGGAGATTTCTTCGGAGCTTCTAGTGCAGAGAGGAGGCAGACTACCCCCACAGCATGCACCACCAGGAAAACAGTCGAGAAGGCGGCAGGATCAGCGTTACAGAGTTGCAGTAGTCGTCTTTGCTACTATGTTGCAGTTTTGCAGGCTTCCAGCGCGGTCAGCAGTCGATTCCTTGGCAGAAGGTGAAGAGAGAAATGCAGAGGAACTCGGATGAGCTCTTGCATTCGTTATCTAAAGTTTCCCCAGAGACAGAGACCCTAAATAGCCAGAAAAGAGGGTTTGGCTACCTAGGAGAGAGGATAGGCTAGCAACACCTGAAGGATCCTATCAGAAGGAGTCTCTGACGTCACCTGGTGGCACTGGCCACTCAGAGCAGTCCAGTCTGCCAGCAGCACCTCTGTTTCCAAGATGGCAGAGGTCTGGAGCACACTGGAGGAGCTCTGGACACCTCCCAGGGGAGGTGCAAGGGAGTGGTCACTCCCCTTTCCTTTGTCCAGTTTCGCGCCAGAGCAGGGCTAAGGGGTCCCTGAACCGGTGTAGACTGGCTTATGCAGAAATGGGCACCAAAAGTGCCCATGAAAGCATTTCCAGAGGCTGGGGGAGGCTACTCCTCCCCTGCCTTCACACCATTTTCCAAAGGGAGAGGGTGTAACACCCTCTCTCAGAGGAAGTCCTTTGTTGTGCCATCCTGGGACAAGCGCTTGACCCCAGGAGGGCAGAAACCTGTCTGAGGGGTTGGCAGCAGCAGCAGCTGCAGTGAAACCCCAGGAAAGGCAGTTTGGCAGTACTAGGGTCTGTGCTACAGACCACTGGGATCATGGGATTGTGCCAACTATGCCAGGATGGCATAGAGGGGGCAATTCCATGATCATAGACATGTTACATGGCCATATTCGGAGTTACCATTGTGAAGCTACATATAGGTAGTGACCTATATGTAGTGCACGCGTGTAATGGTGTCCCCGCACTCACAAAGTCCGGGGAATTGGCCCTGAACAATGTGGGGGCACCTTGGCTAGTGCCAGGGTGCCCTCACACTAAGTAACTTTGCATCTAACCTTTACAAGGTAAAGGTTAGACATATAGGTGACTTATAAGTTACTTAAGTGCAGTGTAAAATGGCTGTGAAATAACGTGGACGTTATTTCACTCAGGCTGCAGTGGCAGGCCTGTGTAAGAATTGTCAGAGCTCCCTATGGGTGGCAAAAGAAATGCTGCAGCCCATAGGGATCTCCTGGAACCCCAATACCCTGGGTACCTCACTACCATATACTAGGGAATTATAAGGGTGTTCCAGTAAGCCAATGTAAATTGGTAAAATTGGTCACTAGCCTGTTAGTGACAATTTGAAAGAAATGAGAGAGCATAACCACTGAGGTTCTGATTAGCAGAGCCTCAGTGAGACAGTTAGTCACTACACAGGTAACACATTCAGGCACACTTATGAGCACTGGGGCCCTGGATACCAGGGTCCCAGTGACACATACAACTAAAACAACATATATACATTGAAAAATGGGGGTAACATGCCAGGCAAGATGGTACTTTCCTACAACCCTCACTTCCTGCAAACCCAGACAATTAGGTGCCCCCTTGATTAGATTAGGAGAGGGCAGGAAAGGGGTGTGTTTAGGATTTTTAGCCACACCAGTGGGTGGGCTCAGCCAGATGTAACCTCCAAAAATCACTTTCAGTCACAATGGTGCTCCCTGGGATTGATTTTTGCCGCGCTTTCCAAGAAGTGGTCATCACAGGGGGAAGGACCCTGCCCCTGATTGGAGAACCAGGACCCCCCTGTTTTTCACCCAGTAGCAAGGATAAAACTGGCAGACCTGCACCCACACCTCAGATCCCTATAAGATTCCAACAAGGAAGAACTGCAGAAGAAAAAGGACTGCCCTGCTGGACCCCTGACCTGCACATGGGCACTGCACTCTGGAGGACTGCACCAGCTGCACACTTCAGCTTTATCACAAGAAGGACTTTGCCTGACTTCAACTGGTTCAAGGAGAGATTCCCTGTTTGCTACAGGTGAAAACTTACTAACCAGAGTCCCCTGCACCAACTCCTGAAGAAACCAACCAGCTGCCCAGTGGCCAAAAAGGAGATTGCGCCACGTGCATTCTGGGAGTTGTAATCTGCACCCTCAAGGAGCATCTCAGAGCTTCTGGAACCTTGGGGTGAGCTGTGGCCCTCAAAAGACCCTTAAAGAAAAATCTGGAAGAAGATCCAGAAGTTAGGAGAAGTTTGGAGAACTTTTGGAAAAAAACTCCATAAAGGGACTGACCTGCCGCTGCAACTCTAGCCGGCTTGCCTCAACCATGACCCGGCCTGACTTGCAGGTTCGTCCCGGTGAAGAAAACCTCAGAAAAAAGTGACTAAGTCCGAACGTAGGAAGTTGACCGGGACCTCCCATGCAGTGTATCCAAAGAGAGCTCCAAGGACATCGGATCAAGATTCAGGTTTGCCCCCAGTCGAAGGATTTTCACCTCGAAAAAACGACTAAGTCCGAAGGTAAAAATCTCCACTGAGGGCTCCCGCGACATGTATCCGAGGAAGAGTTCCAGGAGGTCAGATTGGACTGGCGACTTGGTCCAGCTGAAGAAAATCTCCAGAAAACGACTAAGTCCTAAGATAAACTTTTGACCAAGGCCTCCCATGGGCTGTAGCCGAGCCGGGCTCCATCGCGGTCGGCCTTAAACTTTGACTTTGCCCCAGTCGAGGAGCGACCAGATGATCAGACTGGCGCTTTTTGTTTCTATGCGCTAGAAAGCCTTAATTCTTTGAAAAGTCATCTCTCCGGTTCCCCTTACCCTTTCATAATGGCATGCTTATTCCCTCACAGTGGGTAGTAGCTTTTGGTCAGTCTAAGATGGAGGGGCATGCTACAGGAACAAAACTCCTCTGCATGCCTTTGAGAATCTGTGTCTCATGTCTGCTTGCCTGAAACCATTCCCTCTGTGTGTGAAGTAGCCACACTTCCAAGCCAGGGTGAAACTGAATTTGATCCCTCCCCTCATTCTTTTAACGAGATCTATATTCTTGTCTGGAAGCATTCCACATAACTACTGAGCCAACAAAAATCTAACTCAGAACGGGCAGCTGATCTGCACGACCTAAACCCGAGCATATCACCCCAGGGCCATATGCACTAGAATTGTAGGGGATCCCCAAGATTTGAAAATCGTGAATAATCTGATCGGCCAGGCTTGCACTGTTGGGAAATAAGCAATGGACCCAGCAAACAGTACAATGTTCAATATGTCCCTTTGACATCCAAAGAAGGCCTGCTCACGAGAGAAAAGACAAGAGAACCCAGGGAAAGCACCTACGTGGGTTGCTAAGCTTCTCTAGAACTGGGCTGAAGCCTGAACAAAGAGAAGGTTCTTGTTGCTGAACATAGTGGAGAGTAAACCCTGTGTGCCTGCAGGAGGCCTGGACTTTCAATTCAAGGAGAAGTGACCATATTAACTTCTGGGTTGAAAAGATAATGAGGACCAACATTTTTGAGGAAGAGTATGCAAGAAGAGTTGGGGCACTTTCAAGGTTTTCGGGAATATGCGGGATTGGACGTCGACAGATTCTTCCCCTTCGGTAACTGGAGACTGATTTGGTAAGTGAAGCTCTGATGATTGATGGCATTCTACTAGCACAGTTGCACTTTACACGTGCACTTTATATGTTAGAGATGTGTCTAGAATTTTAAGCGATTTTGTCATGAAAAAAGATATCAATGTTTAAAGGCACTCGCAAGAGCACTGTGGTATTTTATATGCTGGATATTAGTTTAGCAACTCCGCCATATAAATCATTCGTTAAATTTGCAATTCCCCCTTTGTGAGTGAGTGATTTATTTACGGTGAGGCTGTCAACATGAGAGGCCTTAATGCTTTTTAAAAGCATAAATCCACCTTAATGCTAGATATATAATGTGAGAAGGAGTCGAGTAACGATAATGTTTTGCTAAATCTGCTGTTTTCGTAAGGCACGTATGGACTTTAGTGTATTTATTTCGAAAGGATGTTAATAAGGAGGTTTAAATGCACTTTAACTGCTTTAAGGCATTTAAATGCATGATATACGCTGTGACTAAGGGTTGAGTAAAGATGCCGTATTTGTAATGCACGTATGCACTTATTGCTTTTTATTATGCCGAACCGCGCTATTTCTGTCTTGTTTGTTTGTGTATCCTGCTCAATAATTTTTTTAAAAAAAAGGAGAAGTGACCAAACTGCAATGATAAACATAGCCCACTGACTAGTGGAGGATGTGTGGAACAGTTCAGCAGATAACTGCCTGACAAGCAAGAGACTGCCCCATCGGATCAAGGGGAGGCCTCATCGCCTGCAGGCTGTAAACGGATGACCTTGCTAAACATGGCTCTCCTCTACTCATCCAAAATCCCAACTTCACCACTCATATGGGGACTCATCTGATGGGCAGGAGAGATTCCAGGTCGACTGAAATAATCCTTTTAGCCCAAGTGGTCCCGGGGATATGGGAATTGGAACTCTGGTCAGAAGCGCAGTGCAGGTCACCTTCCCACCTCGGGCCTGCCTCTTTCATGGCTGTTGTGGGTGTTTCTGGAAGTGTCAGTGCCCGATCCCCACAAACTCTTGATCACACCTGGTAGGGTTTGACATACGGGCTCCTCACCATAAGAGACATCAGGGGTGAATTAGCATGCTTTTCAGCCACCATCCCCTGTGAGTAGTCCAGGGCTACAGGACTCCAGACCCAGGTGGCTGTGCCCTTTGACCGAGGGCTGGACACTCTCTGGGACATTACAGGCCCGGTGACCAGAGCAACTCCGAGGATAAGGTGGTGGATACTGGACTCTAGGCGCCCTTTTGAAATTATTAATGGATTGTCTGACATGACAATATCTCCCATTAACTATATAACAGACATGCATACTTAATCAGCAAGTCTGACACTGTGCAGCCCGAGAGGCAGTAAGACAGCTCACAACTTGTAATAACCACGTGACTCCCCCTCTATGAGCAGCCGCTGCGATTTGGCATGTCCACCCTCAACAACCTTTGTGTCTTGTGAAACCTGATTATTAGAAAACCTTGCCATCTATACATGTGCTGCACAATTTTCAAAGAATAATAAATATGTCCACAAACTGTTAATAAATGAATGTTCTGATAAATTGTTGGGTTCAGATGCTTTCAGTCGGGTATGGTGAGATGTCTGATGGAATTCACCAGGAATTTTTACATAAATTCATCCAAAAATGCATACACACTCTCTACCTCTCAGTTTTTAAAGTCGTCAACAATTTTGGTAATTTTACAAAATATTGTGTTTTTTCCTCACTTAGGGCCACATGTACGTAGCTTTTTTCTTGTCGCAAACGGCCCGATTCGCCGTTTGCGACAAGAAAAAAGTATTTTGGTATGTACAGACCCTATTTCGCAACTTGGTAATTTATGTACCGAATCGCAAAATAGGTTTACGAGTCACAATTAGGAATATTGCGAGTCGCAGTGAGATGTAGGATTGTTTTGTGACTGCGGTCACAAAACAATCGCAGTTAGCACCAATTTCAAACTGCTGCTAACCCATTTGCAAACGGGAAGTGGGTCCCTATGGGACCCGTTCCCCTTTGTGAATGGAAGCAAAAATACTTTTTCAGAGCAGGCAGTGGTCCACAGGACCGCTGCCTGCTCTGAAAAAATTGAAAAGAATCTTTTCATAACAGTTTTTGAAATGCATCACGTTTTCCTTTAAGGAAAACTGGCTCCATTAAAAAAAAAAATATCTTTATTTAAAAGCAGTCACAGACATGGTAGTCTTCTGTTTCCAGCAGGCCACCAACCCTGTGAGTGCAGCCATTCCCAATGGGGTCGCAAATTGCGACATACCTCATTAATATTAATGAGGTAGGTCATTTGCGACCCAATTGGGAATAGCAAACAGTGAGAAGTACACTGTTGTACTACTGGTTTTGCCCTTAGGGCCACATATATGAACATTTGGAATTGCAATTTCCTATTTGCGATACCATGCGAATCGCAATTAGGAAATCACAATTCCAAATGTAAGAAACTCCATAGAGTTTCTTTTGCGATTCCCAGTGGGTCGCAAATAGACCTACCTCATTAATATTAATGAGGTAGGTCGCAAGTTGCGACCACTGGGAATCTTAAAAATCACAGGGATGGTGGCCTGCTGGTGTCAGCAGACCACCATGTCTGTGATTGCTTTTAAATATAGCAATCTATTCCTTAAAGGAAAACAGGCCGCGTTTAAAAAGAAAAAAATGAAACGTTTCAGTTTCATTTTTTAAGAGTAGGCAATGGTCCTTTCTTGAGAAAGGTTTTTGCATGCATTCACAAAGGGGGCCCCTTCCCCTTTGCGAATGGGTTAGCACCAATTTGAAATTGGTGCTAACTGCGATTGTTTTATGACTGCATTCACGATCACAAAACAATCATACATACCATTTAGATACTGTATTAGGAAGGGACACCCTGAGCACGCACCTTCCTAATACCAAATCGAAAACCCACGTTACTGAATCACAGTTTGGGCTCTGTACATCCCAAAAATCATTTTTCTAGTCGCAAAGGGGCCTATTCTGTGAATCGGCCCATTTGCAACTAGAAAAAAGCTTCGTACATGTGGCTCTTAGTACCTCTACCAATCCACATTCCTCTCACTTTCCACTGCCCCTTAGGCCCCTCCCATGCACCCTGCTTGTCCTATAATGTATTTAAACATTAAATGCCAGTCTAATTGTTGGTAAATCTGAAGCTCACCTCTACCTCGTTTCCCCCTAATCTTACTGACCAAACGACACCCCTGTCCAGACCTGTGCACTATGTGTGATGTTAGAAGAACAATCAATCGGGGTTAAGGAAGACAGTCTTCCCTCGTCATTAATGTGTGCATACTTTGCCCATTAACAGCACATCGAGCATGCTTGTCAGTGATACCTGTGTGTGCGTAGACGCAGAGTAACAAATCACGTACACTATGTGCTCATGCTTCTGAACTTAAATCACCCAGCTGATCATAGACTGATCGGAAAGAAGGAGGCGTGGGATCAATGGAACTGGTCTACTGTGGAATGAGTTGTGTGGTGTTGTATTTACACAGTAGTAGTAAGAATGTATTGTCTAACTACTTTACAATCACCAGTAGGTAAAAAAGAGAACACTGCGGACGCCACTTATAAAATACAAGCATATCAATTAAAAGGTTTATCGACTGAATATTTGCCAAGACCCGATTCAGGCAGCACACTACAGAACTTTTAACCCAAAATGGCTTTCTTTTGGCTGTCTCCCGCATGCAATCACCTCTTCTTCAATATAAGTAACTGGGGGAAACATGGCATACGACTGCTGACATACATTTGATATATTTAAAGTTCAGGTGAAGATTACCCCCTTTTAAAAGAGCAATTAGGGCACGGCTGTAGGTTCAGATATTCATGGCGAAATAGAGTGGTTTTAGCAGAAGTTAGGCGTGGGCAGGTACATAATAAGGGCAACATTCATTGATAACCACACAGATGACAGCTTGTGTATGTGCGTGTGTGCGTTTGAATTCATCCACTGTGGGGCACAATTTTTACATGGGAAAATTCCGAAGTGACGCCAAATTAATTTAAACTGATTTTTGGTGAGTAGGGCTGTCATAAGTAGTCTTGTCCCTTTGTGATGGAGTAGCAGTGAATCTCTACCCAGCTTGTGAGTGTTTTCTGAAGAGGTGCTTATAGTCTTTTCCCTATCCCCTGAGAGGCCTACATCACTTTCAGGCTGGCTTGTTTGGTGTGGTTGTGAATAACAACAATTTGTATTGGGCGCCTTGGAGTGCATAACTGAAAGGGTTTTGTTGCAGTTACACCCAACTGATACATGTTGAGTGAGATGCGGGAGACTTGAACAAGGTGATAGAAGCACAGTGCGTCTCGCGTGGCTATGTATAAGCAAGAGGTGTAGGGAACAGACAGATTTCTTTGTGCGTCCATGTTCTTACCAGTGTCTGGGTGGACAGTATGAAATATAGGGCCTGCTATTTATGCACCATTTGGGTCCACTTGGGTATTTGAGTCCACTCTGGGATCAGAAGTACTAAGAAATCCAAACCATTGGAGGCACGGTTAAGCCATCCAAGTGGAGCCCACCAGAAGCCTACCTACTGGAGATGCTGTTAAACCACCAAGGGAGTGATATATCAATTCCACCCACAAGAGATAGAGGGCCCA
Source organism: Pleurodeles waltl (assembly GCF_031143425.1). Taxonomy (NCBI): domain Eukaryota; kingdom Metazoa; phylum Chordata; class Amphibia; order Caudata; family Salamandridae; genus Pleurodeles; species Pleurodeles waltl. Next base: position 242,042,757 of record NC_090449.1, on the reverse strand, counting down.
CCCACTGGAGGTTCTGTTAAACCACCAAGGGAGTGCTTATTCAATTCCACCCACAAGAGATAGAGGGCCCATCCACTGCAGAAGCTGTTAAACCACCTTGTTGTATCCTCATTTCCACGCCAAACATTTCCTCCCTAGTTATATGTCCCCTACTGCTCAGCCATTGTGACTGTGGGGTAATAGCATGCTGCTGTGGGCATGGGTTGAGTGAGTGTCTGTTGGAATGCCAGGGCTGAGAAGCAAGGATGCTGCTCCCAGTGGGGCCTTACTGCTATCTTCATAACATCTTCTACCTGTAACCTGAGACTCCTAGCTTGTGAATAAATCTTATCCTGTTTCACTTACTGTTTACCCTGCATCATCAATTACCACACACCTATATCTATTCCACCCACACAAGACAGAGGGCCCACCCACTGGAGGAGCTGTCAAACCTCCTATTTCAATCCTACCCCAAGAGACAGAAGGCTTACCCACTGAAGAAGCTGTTAAACCACCAATGTAGTGCTATGTGAATTCCACCTAGAAAAGACAGAAGGCCCACTGTAAAGCTCTCTGCATTTGGCCACCGACTCCATCTTGACCACTGACTCCATTTTGTGCTTAGCTTCAGGTGCCGTCACATCGGTGGCGCAGGGTTTTTTCCACACCAAGCTTGTTTTCTACACAGAACATGTTTGTGCTCTTCTTTCTAGCACAAGGCTACACATTGTTGGAACAAAAAATGGGGGATGTGGAAGGTAGATGTGATAAGAGAGCCTCAGCCTAGGAATGTTTTCATCAAGGAAAAGCTCCTATGTCTCAGAAAAACGCATTGGGACAGGGCCGACACAGACCGAGTACAGCCAGCACTTGAATTTCATAACCTACTCAAAGGGAGGGAGAGATTGCCAGAATCATCCTCTTGCGTTTGTTTAAGGTATGTAAAGTGGGGAAGCTTGGCCGTGAGGTATAAGGAGCTTGCCTGAACATGGATGCACGGGTCGGGAAACACCTCATGTTGGGAAAACCTCCTGCCTCAGCAGTCTAGGGTTCCTTGGCTTGAGGCTGCTGGCTAGGATGAAGAGTTCAACCCCCATAGTGATGCATTTTAATTCTTAGCTATTCAGTTTGACTATATATATATATATATATATATATATATATATATATATATATATATATATATATATATATATATATATATATATATATATATCTTCAGTGCCTATATTCATTGTGGATGTATTACACCTTTTCTGTCTATCATTGTCTAACTGTTGTGAGTGTTTTAGTATCTACACATGTTTTACTGCATTCAAGTTAAATGCTCATGTTCATATTTTAGTGCGCTTTTATTTGATATCTGGGAAGTGCCTTAATAAATTAATTACTCAAACTAAGAGTGCTGTGTTCTTTGGCATCATTCCCTCTTGGTTTAAAGCAAAGCAGAACACCCACCCGCTGGAGGAGGTGTTAAACAACCAAGGGAGTGCTATAACAACTCCACCCACAAGAGATAGTGGTCCCATCCACTGGAGGAGCTGCAAAACCACCAAGGGAGCTATATCAATTCCACTCAGGAGTGGTAGCGAGCCAACCCACTGGAGGTGCTTTCAAACCACCAATGAGTACTATATGAGTCGACCTTGAGACAACATAGGCACCACCCAATGGAGGCACTGTTAAACCACCAAAGGAATTCCACTTTGAGTTTATTCAGGAGCAACAAAGGACCAGTTCATAAACACTAGAACATGTCTATGTGTTCGCAGGCACTCCAGAGCCCTCCTCCCTTACAAAACCATCCTTCCCGATGGTGAATTCATGGATTAAGTCATTCTTCTGAAATCGCTGTCCAGCAGCAATGCCAGATGGCCAAGTTGTGCAACCGGACAAATCCAAGGGAGGCCGAAAGCCAGTGGCAGCCTTCAGAGAAAGTGGCAGTAGCCCCCCTAAATTATTCATGCTGTGCCAGTCATGGCAGTTGCCACCAATGGTAGCGGGTTGAGCTTAGTTTCCTGCTTCTTTGTTGCTAAGGGTGATTGCTATACTGAGATCTTCCTATTAGAGATATAGGGCCATATGTACGAACACATTTTCCCATTGACACAGAATGGGAAAAACCCTTTGCTACATCTGGCCCATAGTAATTATCAGCAGAGTAACATTGCTAGTTTGAAAGTACATGGCGGATGCTATGTGCAGAATGGGAGCACTTTGGAAGCCCAAGTTGATGCCCTGTCAGACAGGCAAATAAAATTGCCTCAGTTGTTGTGGGGTAACAATGTACGCATGTGAGTGAGTGTAGTTGTGAATGTGATCCCTGGCATCTTGGGCCACCCATGACATCAGCTGCCAAAACTCCTGCATACATGGGGTCATTCCTGGCATGATAGTGGCAATTTCTGTCAAACTGTGGGTTTTCCTGGCATACGAATGCCCCCCCGGCATAAGGAAAGTATTGACTAGTCATTCTTGGCATATTGCGGGTTTCTTGCCATCTTGATACTAACTCCATCATGCTGCTGGTGATCCTTGACATGATGTGGGCATCAGTGGCACTATGAAATCAATCTCTGGTGTAATGGTGTAACAAGGCATATGGTGCACCTTCTCGGTATTTTATGGAAATTACTGACATAAAATGTTTGCTTCGGTATAAAACTGACTATCATTTACATATTATAAGCATCTTGTAATGTGGAGGGCAATATTATAGAATGCTGAAACCCTATGTACTTCTGGAATAAGTAAATCTAAGACGATCATAACGAGGGTTAGAAAGTATGAAGATGTATCTTGTGGCTGGCTGCCAACTTTGGGCTCACACCAAAACAAGTACAGAAAGTCGAATGCATTAACTTCAATCCAGAATTTTACTTCATGTTACAAAAGAGAAATGGCCAAATAGCCAAACTTAGAGCTCAGTTTACTGAAAAATACCTTATTGTCTCTGTAGAGCAACCACTGAATAGAGCTAAAAGAGCCTGGGGTCTAGAGTGACTGACCTATGGCAATATTGTTTACCCACGTTCCCAAAAATACTCCAGTCAGTGGAAATCCATATGTTTAGACTTCTGTCAATCTTAAAATATGAGATCATATAAATACTATAAAAATATAGGCCCATATTTATGAAATGTTAGTGTTGCCTTAGCAACATTTTTTTACGCTAAATCAGCGCTAACTTAACTCTATATTTATATTTTGATGCTAAACCTGTCTATCGTCACACTATATGAGTTAGAGACCTTTTCTGGAAGAGCCAACCCACCTTGCGTCGCATTGCAACAATGATATCCAAGGTAGGTGTTCCCTTCCAAAAAATGATGCTAGCCCCCTAGCGCCATAATTACCTCCCTACACTAATACGACGTGCACTTAGGAGGCAGAGCCACAAAATGATGCTAAGGCCCATTAGCATCAAAATTTAAAGTCTGGTCAGACCAGATGTTAAAAGGATGTTAGGCACATTTTCAAAGGGAAAAACCATGAAGGCCACCTTGGTGTCACTATTTTGGGCACATTGATGCCCACCCTAAACCCAGCATCACCACCACCCACACAACAGGGACACTATGAATGGAAGGAGCCCATCCCAGATAAGTATGCGTGCTTAGCTGTTGTGTGCCACTGGTGCCACTTACATGGGGCCCCCTGGCTGGCACTGGTTCTGTTGGGATTGTCCTGGGGACACTGTTCCCCTGTGGTGGGCATTGTGGTGTTGGTAATGTCTCCGGTCCATACTTGGACAGGCGTCATCTTCTGCCTGCTTGTGTGACCAAGAAATGACGATAGGCTGACTAGCAGCAGAATTTCAATAACGCTAATCACGCACAACAGCGCTAAAATATGGGCCATAGTTCTATTTGCTTCCTATCCTGTGCGCCATGCACAAGGCCTGTTGGAGTAGAGGCCCAGGCTATCTTTATAAACTGGTACCCACGATAACCTACAACAGCCTTTTTTGCAAACTCCCACTGTACTACTGAGACAACCTTCAAGTAACAGAAAAATGGGGCATATCATTAGAAATTCAGCACTGAAATGCAGTGAAAAGTTTACCAGACCTGAGAGCAGTGTTATACCACCTCCGCTCCATGACCGTTTTGAAAACAGATTTTTTTTTAGGAATACCTATCACTAACTTTAGAAGATTATTAAGTGCTACCAACATTGATGGAACAGGCACTATCCTAAATGGCAGAACCTGGAAATCCAACACAGCCTTCTTGTTCTGATTCGAGTCTGATTCAGAACATGTTGTTGATTGGTTCGGTAATGGTTTGGTGATGGTACTCAAACAATAATGATACATTTGACACAAATATCTATTACCTGTTAATGATTAGGCACACACTGGTTTGCTAATAATGAGATTCATATATTGTTACACATCAAACTGCATTTTGAGAACATGGAATTTAATTCTCGATTTTCTTAGGTGCCTCTTGTGGGATTTTTATAAAAGTTACCCTATTATCATTGCACATGTACCTATCATTTAGAGAGTTCCTAGGCTGCACATAAGCCCTTTACCCCTTTTGCATTGACACATTAACCAGTATTGACAAATATTGTGCACACGGGTAGGTTAAGTCACCATGTATAAGTCAGCAACGTATGCAAATACCATATATTTATGCTTGTAAAGAACACCATGTGCAATGGATGCACTCATACTCTAAGCCATGTAGGTTTGTGAATTAGTGAAACTTTGAAACATTACAGCCACCCATAATTGTAAATTCCATACAGCATAAAATTACACCTTACTATTAATCACCTACTCTTTTAAACTTCAGTTTTAAACACACTCTCCAATGAAATAGCTTTTACCACATATATTGACACAAGCATAAAGGATAACGATCAGCTTCAAATGAATGCTAGTTACGAACTACACAATTCAATATGAAAAATATTAGAGTGTCTTTCTGTAATGTAATTGTAGTTTTCATGTTGAATTTGATGTTAGGCTTTAATTTTGATCATGCAGCAACTTCCTATTATTGGCCATTCTGGCCTGTAGCGGTTGCTAATTTTTCAGTCTGCTTGTGGCAAACATATATAGAACTATATAAATAAATACATGCACAATCAATATAACTGAAATTAACAGGTGCAGTGGCCTGTGCTGAATTTGAAAATACTTCAACGCGTTGTAATAAGCCTGCCTTTCCATCAGTATCTACTCACCAACAGATCGCTGGTCTGGTTGACATGTGTAACCAGTAAACCATGGTCAGGTTCTTTGTCAATAATTTCGATGTTCTGCCAGGTAGGGCGTCCTCTCACTAAAACTGGGTGGGGTGAGGTGTCTGGACTTTAAAGAAAAGAGTAATTTTTTACAGCTGTTGGATCAAACAATCCTAAAATCATCCTACTTCCTACTACCAAAACATCAAATGAGAGCAACTCAGGAGTGCAGTACATTACTATTATAGCACAGGTGCCATTAAATTAATTTAACTGTTTGGGAACACAGAGGCCTTTTTACAAAACCATTCTGGAGTATGTAAAGTAATACTGCCATAGTACTTTTGTAGGTACTGTTACATGCCTTTATGAATTGTCCCTGAAACATGTGGAATGGGAATATAACTGAATATTCAATGAATATTCATGTACAGTTAGTAGAAACAGAAAGACTATGCCCATTTAACACTTTTACTAATAGGCGGTTGGCCGTTTATGGACTATTCCCAAAAGGCACATGAGTATATAGTACTACTACCCATATTCATAAATGCTTTTGTGAATGAGTCCTAAACTCTTTCCTTCTTTATCTTCTTTACTGCTTATTTCTTAAAATATTGTAATAACAAAAATAGAAATACCTACTGCTGGTACAACTATAGACAAACAAAAACACAAAAAAGTAATATGCTCCATAAACACAATAACAAATTTTGGATTAAGAAGAAAAGTATCTCAGCATGTATGCCACTAAATGTTAATCTACAGGGAGTGTAGAATTATTAGGCAAATGAGTATTTTGACCACATCATCCTCTTTATGCATGTTGTCTTACTCCAAGCTGTATAGGCTCGAAAGCCTACTACCAATTAAGCATATTAGGTGATGTGCATCTCTGTAATGAGAAGGGGTGTGGTCTAATGACATCAACACCCTATATCAGGTGTGCATAATTATTAGGCAACTTCCTTTCCTTTGGCAAAATGGGTCAAAAGAAGGACTTGACAGGCTCAGAAAAGTCAAAAATAGTGAGATATCTTGCAGAGGGATGCAGCACTCTTAAAATTGCAAAGCTTCTGAAGCGTGATCATCGAACAATCAAGCGTTTCATTCAAAATAGTCAACAGGGTCGCAAGAAGCGTGTGGAAAAACCAAGGCGCAAAATAACTGCCCATGAACTGAGAAAAGTCAAGTGTGCAGCTGCCACGATGCCACTTGCCACCAGTTTGGCCATATTTCAGAGCTGCAACATCACTGGAGTGCCCAAAAGCACAAGGTGTGCAATACTCAGAGACATGGCCAAGGTAAGAAAGGCTGAAAGACGACCACCACTGAACAAGACACACAAGCTGAAACGTCAAGACTGGGCCAAGAAATATCTCAAGACTGATTTTCTAAGGTTTTATGGACTGATGAAATGAGAGTGAGTCTTGATGGGCCAGATGGATGGGCCCGTGGCTGGATTGGTAAAGGGCAGAGAGCTCCAGTCCGACTCAGACGCCAGCAAGGTGTAGGTGGAGTACTGGTTTGGGCTGGTATCATCAAAGATGAGCTTGTGGGGCCTTTTCGGGTTGAGGATGGAGTCAAGCTCAACTCCCAGTCCTACTGCCAGTTCCTGGTAGACACCTTCTTCAAGCAGTGGTACAGGAAGAAGTCTGCATCCTTCAAGAAAAACATGATTTTCATGCAGGACAATGCTCCATCACACGCGTCCAAGTACTCCACAGCGTGGCTGGCAAGAAAGGGTATAAAAGAAGGAAATCTAATGACATGGCCTCCTTGTTCACCTGATCTGAACCCCATTGAGAACCTATGGTCCATCATCAAATGTGAGATTTACAAGGAAGGAAAACAGTACACCTCTCTGAACAGTGTCTGGGAGGCTGTGGTTGCTGCTGCACGCAATGTTGATGGTGAACAGATCAAAACACTGACAGAATCCATGGATGGCAGGCTTTTGAGTGTCCTTGCAAAGAAAGGTGGCTATATTGGTCACTGATTTGTTTTTGTTTTGTTTTTGAATGTCAGAAATGTATATTTGTGAATGTTGAGATGTTATATTGGTTTCACTGGTAATAATAAATAATTGAAATGGGTATATATTTGTTTTTTGTTAAGTTGCCTAATAATTATGCACAGTAATAGTCACCTGCACACACAGATATCCCCCTAACATAGCTAAAACTAAAAACAAACTAAAAACTACTTCCAAAAATATTCAGCTTTGATATTAATGAGTTTTTTGGGTTCATTGAGAACATGGTTGTTGTTCAATAATAAAATTAATCCTCAAAAATACAACTTGCCTAATAATTCTGCACTCCCTGTAGAGATACATAAACATCTTCTTCACTCCTTTTAAAGGTACACTTGAAAATGACATGATGAGACTGGGAATTCTCAAATGTTAAGATTTACGAATGTTGTAATGATCTTTTATATGTATCCAAAAGAGGGGCCTTACCTGGCAGTCTTGAAGAACTGGTCATTGTCTAGTATCTGGGCCATCCTCATGCTCGCTAGGGTCATTGCAAGTGAGCTAATCAATCCAAGTCAAATTCCAGTAAAAGTGATCAAACAAAATGAAACTGTTACTTCATAGAAAGAACCTGTGAGGTACAGAAAAACATAAAGTAAGGCAAATATGTCTGGCACAAAGCTTGTAAAAATAAGGACTAGAGCTGCTTCGTGGAGATGTAGTTAGTGACACATTCGTAGCAAACTAAAAGACAAAGGTCCTGATTTAGATATTGGCCGAGGGGTTACTCTGTCACAACGTTGAAGGATAACCCGCCTGCCGAAATCTAAATCCCATTATAGCTTATGGGATTTAGATTTCGGCGGATGGGATATCCATGACCGTTGTGATGGAGTAACCCCTCCATTAATATCTAAATCAGGCCCAAAATCTATTTGATCAATCACATTTTTATTTGCAATCAGTATAACATTACCATTATGCAGACACAAAAATATTTAAAATACCTATTAGACTTTACATTTATTTACTTACACACTTGGAATTTATAACATACAGCACCCCCCCTACACTCTGATCTCCCTTAATAAAACTACTAATAAATGAGTAAATTAATAATTAATCAAGCAACAGCTAGTTTACGATAAGGGTTATATATTCCTTTTGGATTAGGTCAGGGTTAAGGTAAGGCTAATGTAAGAGTTGGGGTTCAGCCTATAGTTAAGTTAGGGTTGGAGTGAATTTAGGAACGAATCGAAGAAATGCATTTAATTTTGTTTTAGAAGTCATGATGCAAAAAAAAAATATTGCTTTCCTTCTGTAATGGTTTCTTTGTAAAGGTATTTTCTGTAATGATTTTCTTCTGTAATTGTCTCTGGGTATTGCATTCCTCAGTGAAAGTGTACTTTCTATTGGTAATGGCAAGGACCAACAACAGGGGACAACTGATCCCAGAATCCTGGTTGCTTGGAGTAGAGGGGCGGGAGCAGCAAGCCCCGCAATGTCACCAGCGCTATAGAGCGCATTCATCTATCCTGCTGTGCGGGATGGCAAGGACCAATAACAGGGGACTAGTGGTCCCAGAATTCTGGCTGCCTGGAGTAGAGGACCGAGACAAGCAAGTCCTATGACACCACCAGTGATACAAAGTGCATTGATCTATCACACTGTGTGAGATGTCAAGGACCGACAGCAGGGGAATACTACTCCCAGAATCCTGGTTTCCTGGAGTAAAGCGGCAGGAGGAGCAAGTCTGTGACGCCGCCATTGGTATAAAGTGCTTTTATCTATCTAACTGCACAGGACATCAAGGACCAACAACAGAGGACTACTGGTCCCAGAATCCTGGTTGTCTGGAGTAGAGGGGCAGGAGGAGCAAGACCCTGATGTAACCAGCGCTTAAAAGAGACATTCATCTATCCCGCAACACAGAGTGGACTCGGGCCACACACGGGCGAAGCCTGGGCCAAGGGTGAGCCTATCTTGTGCCTGTCATCACACAGAGAGGCTGGGCTGGGCCACCCCTCTGACATCCCCAATGCCAGCAAGGTAGGTTTTTGGAATTCTTGTGGTTATGTAGTTACCAGACAACTAAAATGGGGAAGAGGAAGTTGCTGGAGACGTCTATGTAGGCCTCCACTTCTAAGAAAAAGTTGAATGTGACAACAAGTAATAACACTGTAGCAGAGACTGGTTCATTAATTGAAGAAGTAAAAACAATGGTGAGCACTCAAAAATCTCAGCCTGCCTCTCGCCCGCCCAGCCTCATGGAGCTAGGGAGTCTGGGAGACCTCTGGCAGAATGTTATACTAAAAAAAGGTGGAAAAAGCTAGACTCACACAGCCACAAACCGGCCAACATTTGTGCTTGAGTAATGGTTGGGTGGTGAACGCTCCTTTAGACATCACACCAGCATGAGAGACCCCCACAGAGAATACATTGTCTGTGGCTATTACTTTGACTGATATCCCGTGTAGCAATTATTATGCCCCTCTTGACAGTTGGGATAAGGCTAATAAGGTTGTGTCAGTATCCTTAGGGGACCTGGATAATCTGCCAAATCAATCTGTCTTCGCTCTAGGCTTAACACAGCAAGTCTTCAAAGCTCTCACAGATCTTGCAGATGTAGTAAAATCCTTGAGAGCTCAGATTACTTAGCAACTCCCCTTCTCCAGCAACTGCAATCGGGCAGCTCGCACTCTGTGGATATGGCACGCGTGTACTCCCTCCCAGACACAGCTAGCTCTCAGTTGAATCCAAGGCTACCTTTGCCTACTATCCCCATAACCTCAGAACTAAGGCTCCTGACAAATCCACCCCTGCAGTGGCACAGGTTGGAAGAACTCGCCCATGCTGGCAGGCTCCTCAAGTCCTCCGCCCTAACCCATCCACAGTATACAAAATCTAAAATAGGGTGCCTGGGAATTGAGAGCAGGAGCCGGGGTTCTATTTGTAGCCTAAGTACAAAGGGGACTTCCTATTATGGTCTTTCATCTGGCACCTCAATGACCCTTCTACATGGAAGCCTGGAGGCAGCTGTACCATTTACCTGTACAATGTGCCAAGGCTTTCACCTGTAAAATGTGCCAAGGCTTTCACCTGGAAGGACAGAAGATCATGAATCGCTGACCAAAAATGTGATCTATCGGATATGCAGCGTAAGGAAATACCCATCAGTCAAACACCAGGACATTGTATGGCTGAAGCGCTCCACCCCTTTGGCAGGTGATTTTGACTATCTTGAGGTTAGAATGGTCTCCCATGAACTAGTTGACAATATAATTCGTTTGGAGGTGTATTTTCAATGTCCATCAGAAACTCTGATCCGCCTGAAGTCCAATGCCCCCCCAGGCTAAGTAGGGGCCAGATCCAATGCACAGGGCTGCAAAAGGGAATGGGTGCTGCAAAAGTATGACTGGTACCATCTATGAAGAATCCTTCTCCACAAACTCTGTCCACTAAGATGCAATCCATTCATTGGAATCTTATCTCATGGAACATTGCTAGTCTGAAAGCACAAGTGTCTGACCCTGACTGGGGGACATTTATGGACCCTTTTGATCTTTGTCTCTAACAACAAACCTGGTGTAAGGAAACTGTGTATAGATCTGGGTTTACAACCTTTCAATGTTCAGCTACATCACAAGGCAGGGGGCAGCCCGCAGGCGGCCTGAAAATCTGGGTTAGAAACACACCAGCCTGCACAATTAAGAGGCTCAGGTTAGACACTCCAGATATTCTGGGGATAATGCTTGAGAGAGATGGGTCCTCCTTATATATTTTTAATGCATACAACAGGTTTAGCGGGGTGAATAGTTTGTCTAATACATTATCTATCTTGGAGGAGGCTATAGATGAACCACCATATGACATCTTGTTAATTGTTGCAGGGGACTTCAACGTTACCTTGGAACCTCGTGGCCCTTTGTTCTTTGAGATAACCAAAGAGGTAGATGCAGCCTGGGGAATTCCTCATTTAGACCTCATACAGGTGAAAAAAGGTGGTCAATTGCGGCATGCCTGTTGTTGGGATTATCCCTGTGCTTGGGTCTAAGAACATGCAATGGCAGGTCTATTTTAGATCACAGTGATACCCACACCTTTAAAAGGCTTGGGCAAAAGAGTTGCATTGATTATATACGTTTACCTCTAAAAATGTGTGCTTCTTTGGTGAATATAGAGGTGGTAGAGAGATAGGATAGTGACTATAATGCACTAAGACTAACCATCATTAGTACGGGGTCCAAGATCAGCCACATGCCACTTCCAGGATAGCAAGCGAGTTGGATCTTTCTAATAATAGGTGAGCCCTAAAATGGGCCTTTTTGTCTAAGGATATTAATGTCTTGGCAAAGATCTTTGGGTTGGTTGCTGATAATCTGGAGAAGTTGAAAACTTGCGCTTCTCCAGACCTTCTTCTTGGCTTTGTACACAATTTTTATGATCAGCTTTGTAAAGAATTTCATCCATTAATAACCAAAGATGGGGGTAAGGTAAGTAAACCACAATCATGTGGTGCCTGGTTTAATAGCCAGTAAGGAGTGGCCAGGGTTAATCTGAACAGGCCAATTAAGGTTGGTAATAGAATAGAAATTTCCCCCACCAGAAAGGAATATAAAGCTTCCCAGTCGGGAGCTAAAACCTTGTGGGAATTGAGGGTGTGGGAGGATTTAGTAGAAGCGACCAGGGCAGGAGACAATAAACTCTGTTGGAGCATATTGGCACATGGCAGTCAAAATGATGCTCCCCGCATTGATTTTCATCTTCAACCCCAGATTTGGGTTCAACATTTTAAGAAGACATATGCAGCCAGAGGTGCTACTGCACTGAATACCGTTGCAGTAGGGCTAGCTCTCCCAATTAAGAATGATGATCAGCTAGTTGTTACCTTTAAATACACTCTAAAGCTGATCAAAGCGATTTTGAGCCAATAAAGCGTCTGCTCCTGACTCTGTGCCAGGTGGCTTCTACATACTGGAACCACTTGTTTGGGTGTCCTATTTATATGCACATTTTAGATCAATTCTGGAAGGTGGAAATATACCTAGGGGTGGCAGGAAAACAAAATTGTTCCGATGGTCTAAAAGGGTTGTAGAGATGATCCCTACAATTACAGACAGATCAGTTTAATTAATGGGTCACGGAAAGTTTTCTGACAGCTTATACTTGGGGAATTGTCAGAGTGGGAGCAATTAAATGACATACTTTCAGATTACCAGGTGGGTTTTAGGAAGAACATCAGTACAATAGATTAAATGTTACACTTTGCAGTACCTACTGGAAAACCATAACACTAGATCAGGGCCACTTGTATGTGGTCTTTGTTGATTTGAGATCAACATTTGATTCTATCCCTATGATGGAACTCCGGGAGATGCTGAAGCAGATGGGGGTCCCTGAGAATCTTTTGGCAATTCTTATAACATTACATGCCTCAAATTACGCATGAGTACGATTTGGAAACAAAGGCGAACTAACAGCCCCCTTTGAGAGTGAGGTGTAAGGCAGGAGCACGTTTTGTCACTAACGCCGTTCACACTTTACATTGAGGATCTTGTCAAAGTACTGGACTTTCCTGGTTATGATGCTCCTAAATTGGGCTTCCCCAAAATCTCTACCCTTCTATTTGCACATTTAATATCCAAATCCCTGTGTGGTCCGTAGGCCATAGTAGGTTTGTTAAATAATAATCCGAGATGTATTTGCCTCAGACTTTATTTTTGCGTATTCCATTAATATTGCCATGTGCTCGACAAAGCTGACTCTTCATTTAAACTGTGTAAGTTGACTTCCCTGTGAACTCAGTTTTTGTCTAAAACCATTTCCTTCTCTGGGCCTCTCCACTTATCTAACCAAGCTGACTTTCAGGATACCGAGCCACAGCTGTATCCTTCTTATCATTGTGCACGAACAGAACTGTACCTCTTCCCACCGCATTCCAGGGGCCTCCTGCAAGGGATATCCTCGTAAATTATCAAACCAACTGTGATAAGACTGACATTTGACAAATGAACTGTCACTTTGCCGTGTATTAGCAGGATACTCCCGAGACAGTGGGAGTACAAGCAGGAAAGACTAATCAAATGTATGTACGTCAGCAGGATGCTCTCGGGTTAAAAGGAGAACTGTTTGAAGCTTTTGTGTTCGCCAGATATGGAGGGGTGGCTTCCTGGCTGAAGGGGGGCAGCTTAACTATATAAGATTGTACGCTGCAGAATGAAGCAGCCAGCCTCCGTAGGAAAGTCATTCAGACTGTCCTGGGACACTGTGCTCAGCTCGAGCTATTATCTGTTTTACTAATAAAACTTTTCTCTTCCTCATCAGTCGTGACTCCGCCTGTTGTGTTCTTTGCTGGTAAGAGACCCTGAAGGCCTAGGGTGTCCCCTCCACCGCTGGGAGAGGTGAGCCTGCCTTTCCCGGTTCTTCAGTTGGCGCCCGAACAGGGACTCCATCAGTGGCACCCGCCGTCTGCTCGGAAGGAGGAGGAGGTTCACTGCAGGACTACCAAAGGGGGCGCCCCACAACTGATTTGGGAAGTATCTTTTTCCTCGTGGACCTGCGGTACTCCAGCGGTGCTCCCCCCTCTTTGTCTCAACGGGCGCCGGCGGCTCTGCCCTGACTGGAGTTCCTGACATAGCTGGCCCTGAGTTCGGAGTCCTGACTGAGGAGGAAGACAAGAGTAAGGTAAGGACAGGGTTAACCCCTGTCTATTCTGTGTCTGTCTGGTAGGTGTCATTCGATCTTTGCAAAGACCGAAGTCAGTGGATGTTTTGTAAAATAATTAACTGTCATAATATATAGATTGCATATTTGCTTCCGTTGTTTCTGTTTTCCATCCACTGATACTAAGTTACAACTGTCTGTTTAAAATAATGCCGGCATTCAGTAAATTAAGGAAATGGTGTTGTTTTTGTTGTCAAGCGGACTCCCGCTTGGAGGAGTCTTGTCCGGCTCCTCCAATTGGAACTCCTTGCCATGAAATGTATGTAAAACACGGGGTGGGAAGTATAATATGGACTGACATATGGCGTAAAAAGACTAGGCATAGTGCTGAATTACAGTGGCCACTGCATGGGACTTTTGATGAACTGAAAATTGATTTTTTAGAAGAAAGATTATTTGCAACCAAAAGTAGGCCTGGTATGTTTGATTCACTCAGGTTATGGCAGAAAGAGGGTAGACAAAAACGAATTAAAGCAGCAAAGGATGCTAAGAGACATAATGCAAAATCAGATGCTGAGAAAGCCCAAGAATATGACCGGCAGAATGCAGAGCAGGGATGGGCCCAGATAGATAGAAGACACCAGTTAGATACAGACAGGATATATGTGGTTCAACAAACACCTGAAAAAAAGAAAAGAGACCCCGAAAAGGATCCTCTCATGCAAGATGTCCTAGACTGCCCCCCTGTTTATACCCCAACAATATATCCAGCTTTACCCCCAATTGCTCAGATGCCCCAGCCATTAGGTTCACCAGTGAATGCAGTAACATCTGCCCTACCACCACAATCTGAACACCAGAGACCCCCAGCATCAGCTCCAGTGACCCCCAGGTCAGACTCCCCAAGCGCTTCAGCCCCCTTGCTACAAATAAAAGACGAGAGCTCAGACGATGATGGCCTCACAATATCACCTCCCCCAGGACGTCCACGACGCAATAAACTGACAGAAGAAAGGAAAATTAACACAATGTTGCATAAATATATCTTAACACAGCCAAGCCTGGAGACTATTTGGCAGAATTTTGCTCAGTTTCAAGCAGTACAACAGGCAGACATGATACAACGTATGTGTGAGATACTAATGGAAAAATGGGACGAAAATTTAGATAGCAATCCCCCCTTGCAAGTACTCAGAATAAAACAGGAGGTAGCCACAGGCTATCATCAGGGAAAGGACCTTAAGGACTACCTCCGTCAGCTGTTAAGTTATAGGAAGAAATACCACCACAAGAGGGATAAAGAAACAGGTTCACCCAGTCCTTCACGTATTCCTTCCACTCACACAACACAGCACCCCTTAAGGGAAGTCCCACCCAGCTACGTTCCAGCCACAGGAGAGGGTGCCGCGGTAGTGCCCGCTCACTGGAAACAACAATTTGTGTACCAGCAATGGGATAGAACAGAGGTCCTAGCGCTAAAAGCCCACTTGCCTGACCCACGCAAGAATCCTGCCGGCTTCTATAAAGAATTTTCCCAAATAATAAGTCCACAAATATTGACTCTCATGGACATTAAAATGTTGTTTGGTACCCTTGTACCACAGGATATCTGGAAGACTATCATACAGAAAGACTATCCTGTTGAGCTAGGCGGTACCTGGGATCAACTGGACCACGAGGACAAAGACAGGAAGCCTGGTGACAAGCCGGGAGCCCTAATAGTAGCTCTCCCTGACAGACTTCTTACGCTTATACAGAAGTCCTTGCCCCCGCGATTAGTAGACTGGGATAGAATAGATACATGTAAACAAAAGAAAGACGAACACATTGCTGACTTTTTCTCTCGGTTTGAAAGGGCATACACTGACTTTAGTGGACAAGACACCTCTACCGAAGGTGGTATGCGGCTGTTTGTAGATAAATTTGTAAATTGCATATCACCTGAGGTGGCCTCAAAAATTCGGTTGACTGAGAGTACCTGGTCGACAAGCACTCCCATTGAGATACTTAATATGGCCCAATATTACGAGAATAGGGTTCATGAAGAGAAGGACAGAAAAGACAAACAAACAAAAGAGTTAAAAACTAAAATTCTAGTACAGCAGGCGTACCCCCAGAATAGGTCAATTCCCCGTGGACCTCAGTACCAAAATAATGGTCCCAACAGTTATCAGCCCCGCTATTCCCTGAGCTACAATCAGTGTGCCTATTGTAAAGAGGAAGGTCATTGGAAAAATGATTGCCCAAATAAAAACGGGTTTGCGCCCCAGACAAGAGGTAGAGGAGCGCCCCGTGGAGCACCCCGAGGTAGAGGACGGGGAGGTCCCCCACAGCAGGGACCTAATAGAGCTCATCAACAGCAAAATATAGCAGCCGCTGAAAATTACTTTGACAATAGTTCTGCCCAACGCCAGTATTATAATGATAATTATGATCCGGAAGAAGGTCAGGGCTTCTATTCCTGCTAGGACAGCTTAGGACAAGGGAGGATAGGACCCGTCCCAATCCCAGTTAAACAGAATGGCCCACATGTAGAAGTACAACTAGATGGTACTTCTAAGAATTTTTTAATTGACACTGGAGCCACTAAGAGTTCTGTTATGAAGGATGCGGTCCCTGGGGTCCCTTTGTCCAGCAATACTAACGTGTCTGTAGGATTCTCAGGCGTCCCAGTGATTAACCCCGTATCCAAGCCACTGGAACTCACAATTGGTCCCTACACTGTTGATTCTCCTCTAA
Organism: Pleurodeles waltl; assembly: GCF_031143425.1. Taxonomy (NCBI): domain Eukaryota; kingdom Metazoa; phylum Chordata; class Amphibia; order Caudata; family Salamandridae; genus Pleurodeles; species Pleurodeles waltl. Next base: position 242,026,196 of record NC_090449.1, on the reverse strand, counting down.
TACTTACCTCTGGTTGTAGTGAAAATTTGCTAGGTCTCGATTTACTGAAAAGATTACACGCCACTATATATTGTTCCCCTGATGGCGTGTACGTCACCATGGGTCCTCACGTGACACCCACCCAGTTCATAGCGTTACCACTCCCGCCTGAGCTAGAGATGCTCCCCGCTACACTTTGGGCTTCAAACAATGAAGATGTGGGCTGCCTTGATATTCCCCCGTTCTCCATCAAGTTAAAAGAGCATGCACTACTTCCCCGTCTGCCACAGTACAAGTTACCACATCACACTGAACAGGCCCTCAAGGACATTATATTGCAGCTGATTGATAAAGGGGTTGTTGAAGAGACCAGAGGTAATACATGTAACAGCCCCATACTCCCAGTACTCAAAAAGTCCGCTGATTCTTCCCATCAGCCCGGCCTACGCTTTGTGCTTGACCTTCGAGCAGTTAATAAAGTAGTGGAGCCTCAATTCCCTGTTGTACCCGACATTACCAAACTCCTAACAATGATACCCTCCACTGCTACCTGGTTCTCTGTAATTGATCTCAAGAATGCATTCTTTAGCATACCCATTCACCCGGACAGCAGACACATTTTTGGATTCTCCCTGGGCGGTCGCAGTTTCCGGTTCTGTCGCGCACCTCAGGGGTACACGGAATCACCCAGTGTTTTTAGCCAGGTGCTCAAGGGACAGTTGGATTCCTTTCAATTCCCCGCTGGTTCCGCCCTGGTACAATATGTTGATGATCTCCTTATTGCTTCTGACTCCCAAGAAAATTGCAAAAAAGACACAGTTGCACTTCTCACTTATCTATCCCAACACCATCACAAAGTATCCCTCACTAAATTACAGTATTGTCAACAGCAGGTTACCTATCTTGGTCACCTGCTGTCGAAGGAGGGACGTACACTTACCCCGGCCCGGGTACAAGCCATACGCAATATACCTGTCCCCACAACACAGAGGGAGGTCAGGGGATTCATTGGCATCACATCTTTTTGCCGCCAATGGATACCTAATTTTTCTCTCCTTATCAAGCCTTTCTTAGCACTCACCCACAAAGACTGCCCGGACACCGTTGTCTGGAATACTGAATGCCAGTCCAGCTTTGAAGATTTGAAGGACGCTCTCTGTTCAGCCCCTGTGTTAGGCACGCCTGACTATCATAAGCCCTTTACATTGTTTGTAAGTGAACATAACGGTTGCTCTCTCTCAGTCCTGACACAAGAACATGGTGGCAAACAGCGACCATGTGCTTATTTTTCAGCCCTTCTGGATCCTGTTGCCAGGGCTCTTCCAAGCTGCCTACGGGCTGTAGCTGCAGCCGCAGTAGCAGTGCGCCAATCAGCTGGAATAGTTATGGATACTTCATTATTATTGTTGGTCCCACATGCCGTTGATGCCCTACTTAACATAACTAAGACACAACACCTTACAAATGCCCGCCTGACCAGTTATGAGTTAACACTTCTTGCCAGTCACATCACCATCAAAAGATGCACTACCTTGAATCCCGCAACGTTATTACCCCTGACTGAAAGCTCTGAAGATACACATACTGATATACATGACTGCATTATCAGGACAGAGGAGGAAACGAAAGGAAGGGTAGATCTGCAAGACACGCCTCTAAGTAACCCCCAAGGCACCTTGTACATTGATGGTTCATGTCTCAAATTACCTGATGGCACCACATCAGCTGCATATGCTATCACAACACTAACGGCAGTAGTTGAAGCACGTCGGATACCACATAATTCAGCACAAGCGGCTGAGTTAGTGGCACTGATTAGAGCCTGTGAAATAAGCACAGATTTAGATGTCAATATCTACACTGACAGTCAATACGCGTTTGGAGTGGCACACAATTTTGGCAGATTGTGGGCGGAAAGAGGCTTTCTCACATCACACGGCACCCACATACAACATGGGGGGTTAATACACAGACTGCTCTCCGTTCTAGCCCTGCCACGGACCATGGCCATTGTGAAATGCAGCGCACACAGAAAGATCACTGATCACGTAGGGAAAGGGAACGCCTTTGCAGATCAGGTAGCGAAGGAAACAGCACGTCAGACGAAAAACAAGATGTATGTAGCGGGACCGGCCAGATGGGTCGCAGATAACGGGATGTTTGAGGACACGGTAGAGAGTGTGAAAAGCATACAGGCAGAAGCGACGGAAGTTGAATTGGCATCATGGAAGGAGACACACGCGAGGTTTAATGAAGAAACAGGGTGTTGGACAGACTTGTCAGAAGCCCAGAGATGGATGCTTCCTGATGGGTATGTCCTTCCTGTAGTGACAATGGCTCATGGTCCAGCACACATCAGTCCAGCAGGGATATGCAAACTTCTTGCCCCTGTCTGGTACAACAAAAATATTCCAAAGGCAGCTGAGAAGTTGGTTAAACACTGTATGATTTGCATGCAACACAATCCTGGCAAGGGCATTAAAGTACCTCCCGGCCATTTCGCGCCCCCTGATTATCCATTTGAAGCTATACAGATGGATTACATCGAAATGGAAAGATGTAACAATTTGAAGTATGTATTGGTGGTCGTCTGCATGTTTAGCAAATGGGTAGAAGCCTATCCTACAAGGGACAACACAGCCCTCACAACTGCTAAGGTACTCTTGAAAGAGTTCTTTCCCCGGTTTGGAATGCCTCGAATTGCATGGTCAGACAATGGCAGCCATTTTACAGGTCAGGTGATGAAAAAGGTATGTGAAGGATTGGGAATTAGACAGAAATTCCATGCTGCCAACCATCCACAAGCTGCAGGACTAGTTGAGAAATATAATGGTTCACTCAAATTGAAGTTGTCCAAAATATGTGCTGACAAAGGCATATCGTGGCCTGATGCTCTCCCCCTGGCCCTGTTGTCACTTCGGGCTACACCACATTCCAAGTCAGGTCTCAAGCCATATGAAGTGGTCATGGGGAGACCGGCTAATGTGTGGGGAGTTCCAAGGCCAAAGAAATACTCAGATTTACCATACCCTGTATTGATGGATTACCTCAATGAACTCACTAACTCTTTACGTCTCATTCATCAGCAGGTGAAGGATATTCTGCCACCATTACCTCTTACTCCAGGCCACTGTATCGAGCCTGGTGACTGGGTCCTCACCAAGAATTTCCAGCGCAAAAAGAGCCTCGAGCCCCGGTGGAAAGGCCCCCGCCAAGTACTCCTTGCTACCAGGACTGCTGTGAAAGTCGAGGGAGCAAAGAATTGGATCCACGCTTCACACTGCAAAAGGGTACCTTTGCCCTTACCATACGATCAGTGGGTGAAAGAGGTTCAAGGTGACGACGAATGCGAGAAAGTACCCACTTTTGTTCCTTTCAGTGACGCGCAGATAGAGTGGACAGCCACCCAGGAGGAGAGTGATTCGGTCCTTCGGGGAGCAACACCTGAAGGTGTTCCAGTTGTTCCCTTGTTTCCGGATCAGACTGAGCCTGGTTCTGCGAGATATGACCTCCGCAAACGTCACCAACATTGAATAGATGATTCATCGTTTACCTGTTGCATCCAGCCAAACATTCGCTGCAGGGCCGTGATTTTGTCCGGTGTGGCGGACCAGAGAGTGTCAATAGGACTGCTGGAATCACCCACCGGTGGAGCAACCACCAGTCACGGGCAGCACCTAGGGGAGGCTGGGTGGCACGCAGGTACTGAATAACTAAATTTGATATTGATCACTGCCAGTGAGAAGAGCAGACTTGAGAAAGGAAAAGGACTATGTATTCAGATTACGAGAAGAGCGTACAGAGACAGAAACTGAGAAAAATTAAACATTTAAAAAAATTGTTTGGTCCACGTACAACGTGTCTGGCGATAATTGTAGTGCTTCTTGTCATATTAGCGTGCATTGGCTGGACCATCCACACTGCTACAGAGAAAAGACAGCCTCCTACACCAACGTCTGCGCCCATGCATACACATGTATCTCTACCACCTGAGATACATGCCAGGAGACAAGAATATGACAATAATACGTTCATCCAGATGCTACATCAACATCAACTTGTTACAAACTTGACAGACTGTTGGGTTTGTGGTCATTTTCCTCATACGGCTGCTCATGCATTTCAGTTTCCAATCTTTCCTGTAACGGCTGCCTACACTTGTTCCTTAATGTCCAATGTTTCAATACAGACCCCCCTACCCGGTTCTAGGCCTGTGAGACGACCTGGTATCATAACGAACAACACACTCTTTGAAGACTTTATCCTTCAGTTTCAAGCCAAGATACACATCGCGTGCAATTGTACAGATTCTCCAACAATGCGTAGGATCATGACCTTGCCCCGCTATCCACTCATGGAATATACATTTGGTCCGGTCTCCATGAAACCAAAAACAATATCTATCAGACCTCGGCAGGCCCCACTCTGTATCTGCGGACAAGGACGCATACCTGTCGGAGTCAGTGTCTGTAATGCGACCATCACGTACAACACCTCCACCCCTTACCTCAATGCACCTACAGGACTATACTTTGTATGTGGGAGTAAGGCCTACACCTGGCTGCCACCTGGTTGGAGCGGCATTTGCTATATTGCCTTCCTTCTCCCACCAACGTTCAACAAGCCACCTACGTATCATCGACAAAGAAGAGATACTGTAGACCAAACAGACACTTCCGCACAGCTGTTCATGGATATAACAAAAGGACTGCTACCCTTTTGGGGGCCCTCGGTGAACAGTCTGCAAATACGACGACTAACGCGAGTCTTGGAGGCTACGATAAATGAAACAGCTGGAGCACTTGCCAATAACACCGCAGAACTCCAAGCTACCAGGATGGTAGCTCTTCAGAACAGAATGGTGCTTGACGTCATACTAGCAGATAGGGGTGGAGCTTGTCGCATCATAGGGGCCAGCTGCTGCGTTTACATACCAGATAATTCACCCTCAGTATTTGCAGCCATTTCAAGATTACATAAAATAGCATCGGTTATACATGAGGACAACGGTACGCCTTGGTCTTGGACTTCAGGTCTGTGGCAGGTGTTGGTCTCCTGGGGTTGGAAGGTTTTGATATTCCTGGCTATCATAGCTGCCACATTCTTCACATGCTGTCTATGCGTACAATGTGGTCCTGCATTGTGTGGGGTCTGTGCTTCGATGTTAACACCCAAACCCACCAATATCAAAGAGAATACTGAGCGACTAATGCTTCAACAACAAATTGATGAGCTTCTAAAGATAGAAGTGAACTGAACAGAAATTTGCCTCGCAATGGCAAAAGGAGGGATTGTTAAATAATAATCCGAGATGTATTTGCCTCAGACTTTATTTTTGCGTATTCCATTAATATTGCCATGTGCTCGACAAAGCTGACTCTTCATTTAAACTGTGTAAGTTGACTTCCCTGTGAACTCAGTTTTTGTCTAAAACCATTTCCTTCTCTGGGCCTCTCCACTTATCTAACCAAGCTGACTTTCAGGATACCGAGCCACAGCTGTATCCTTCTTATCATTGTGCACGAACAGAACTGTACCTCTTCCCACCGCATTCCAGGGGCCTCCTGCAAGGGATATCCTCGTAAATTATCAAACCAACTGTGATAAGACTGACATTTGACAAATGAACTGTCACTTTGCCGTGTATTAGCAGGATACTCCTGAGACAGTGGGAGTACAAGCAGGAAAGACTAATCAAATGTATGTACGTCAGCAGGATGCTCTCGGGTTAAAAGGAGAACTGTTTGAAGCTTTTGTGTTCGCCAGATATGGAGGGGTGGCTTCCTGGCTGAAGGGGGGCAGCTTAACTATATAAGATTGTACGCTGCAGAATGAAGCAGCCAGCCTCCGTAGGAAAGTCATTCAGACTGTCCTGGGACACTGTGCTCAGCTCGAGCTATTATCTGTTTTACTAATAAAACTTTTCTCTTCCTCATCAGTCGTGACTCCGCCTGTTGTGTTCTTTGCTGGTAAGAGACCCTGAAGGCCTAGGGTGTCCCCTCCACCGCTGGGAGAGGTGAGCCTGCCTTTCCCGGTTCTTCAGGTTGGTTTTTAGGTTTCTGCTGTAATAGGGGATTGGAGGTAAATGTCAATAAAACAACATTTATGGGTTTTAACCCATATAAAATGGTGAGGGTGAGCATTCTAGTCAAGGAGCTCCACTGGAACAAGTCCAGGAATTTCCCCCTTGGAGGACTGCTTAACAAATAAACTTAGCTGGTCTGTGCAGATTATCAAATGTTCCTTGAAATTTCAGCAGAATGCTGGTGTAGTAATTAAGATGCGGAAGAAAACTCAGGCTAGTCTAGCACTTGCAGTGGAGATCTATAACATAAAAGCAAAAAAAAAGGGCAGCCATGTATGGGTCAGAGCTATGAGGACATGCGAGAACTGAGGCACTCGCTAAGGCAGAACAAAAGTTAGTTAGGAACTTATTAAATCTTCCGCAGACTGCTCCTCGCCTCCCGCAACTTCTAGAGGTTGGCCTTTCTCCGATTAATTTCACCGTGATGCTCAGACCCCTGCTTTATTGACATAGTCTGTGGTCCACTGAGGAATTGCAATCATACAGACTGCAGCTTAAGTTACTCTTCAATCACAATGAATGGGACAATGTTTCCTGATTTGTTTTTTATTAAGTCCATGCTTCATGAGATAGGGTTACCACAGCTCATGGACGTCATTTAGGGGTCGCAGCTGCGACCCCTGGCTCGCCCTTTGCTACCCCTGGTATTGCCTTTGTGAACCCGGGCCCCACAGATGGCAAATGTAGTGCCCGGAACACGGGGCAGCTCGTCCTTCTGAACGTCAGTTGGGGCTGCACTCTATTTGTTTTCTGTCAATGTTTTATTACGTTAACAATAAATAATAATATGTTATTCACTGTCAGTGTGATAAAAATGGCGTACAGTTAGCTGAATATGTCCTTCGATGGCATCCGAGGTAAGTAAAACATGCTTTTAAATATGTTGTGTGCGTGCTTGTTGGAGAGAGTGTGTTTATGTGAGAGAGGGAGAGTGTATGTAAGCAAGAATTCGTACGTATATGTGTGTGTGAGTGAGTGAAAGTGGAGGTCAAAGATCGTGTGATGATGTCACTTCCCCTATCCCTGGCTTTTCAGTGAATTGATGTCCATGCCAGAGCTGTCTCGAAAACCCCAATTAAACCAAGCTAGTCCCATGTTCATTGATGAAAGAGCACTGCACGGAATATCTATTGGTGTGAAAATTAGAGGTGTGAAGTCTGGTAGCCTGAATGAATCATTCCTTGGCATCATCTCAGGGTGTCTTGTAAAGCAAATTTTAAAATATGGAAATATGGTTTACTATCTGTCAAAAGTTTCTGCTCAAAATGGTCTATCAATAATTCTATTTCTTGCAAGGGCCCCTCGTGTAAACAGGAAGAGAAAAACTCTCCATAATTTTGCCTTCATTTACAGTGCTTATGCCTGCCCGCATGGGAAATGGCTTAAGCCTGTATGCAATCAGACAATATGCTACTGTACTCAGAGTTCTGTGTGTTGATAGCTGAGAAGTAGTCGCAGTATCCAAATCTAAACATGAAGTGTGGCTCATATAGAAACGTAGTGAATGTCATAGAGATGAGCTTATGGATGTTGACATGCTCCCTGGATTTTATTCCTTACTTCTTTTTGCTTGTGCTGAAGAACAAGTTACTTACCTTCGGTAACGTTGTTCTGGTAGATACAGTATCTACCTGTAGATTCCTCAACTTTTGAATATCCCCATGCGCCAGTGTTCCACAGAAACTTTTCTTCATAGCTCTCCCACGTCAATAAGGACATCACAAAGCCACGGCTCTGTACGCAACCCCTTCTGACATCATCGGAGCCATAAGTGGCCCTAGTCAGCGTGCTGATGTCAGTTTCCACCCACTTTTTCAGTACCTCCGAGGGTAACAGGTGAAACCAACATCACGAAAATCACATCTTGTGGAAAACCTATATTTGAAAAACCTTACATGTGTACAAACCTTGTATATTAAATGTAAAAAAAATATATATATATGTATATATATATATATATATATATATATAAACACAAATGGATTTCTTTTTTTTGGCATATACAGACAACTGGGGGGTGGGTGGGTCAGTGAGGAATCCACAGGTAGATACTGTATCCACCTGAAAAAGCATTACCGAAGGTAAGCAACTTGTTCTTCTGATGGATACATCTACCTGTGGATTTCTCACCTCTTGAATAGAATCCCCAAGAAGTCCCACACTCAGAGGTGGGTGCCTGTCTGCTTATACCAAAAAATCTTGCAACACAGAATGAGCAAAGTGACTGTCCCTCCTCACCTCGGAGTCTAAGCAATAGTGCTTTCAAAGGTGTGGAGGGAGGTCTATGTTGCCACTTTACAAATGTCAACCACTGAGACACACCTGCCTAAGGCAGAAGTGGAAGACTTAGCTTGAATAGAATGAGCTCTAATGACTTCAGGAGGCTCTTTATTCGCCATAGAATAGCAGATCTTTATGCACAGGATGATCCACCTGGACAATGTCCTCTTGTGCACAGCCTTGCCTTTCATCTTGCCAATGTAGCCGACAAACAGCTGACCGCCCAGTTGGAGATCATGTGTCCTGTCAACATAGAAGCTCACAGTTCTTTTAGGGTCCAAGCGATGAAGGCTTTCCTCCTCCTTATAAGGAGGGGGAGGAGGATAGAAAGTAGGAAGGGTGAAATAGTGACCCAAGTTAAACGGAGTAACCACTTTTGGCAGAAAAGCAGCGTTGGCTCTTATTACCAACTTATCTGCGTAGAACATCGCGAAGGAAGGTTCACACTTAATGCCTGTAACTCCCTAACACGTCTATCCAACATCAAGGCAACCAGAAATACAGTCTTAAACGTGAGAAGTCTTAAAGGACAACTATGTAAGGATTCAAATGGAGTAACCATAAGGTAAGTCAGTACCAAATTAAGATTCCACTGAGGCATAATAAATTGAGTAGTAGAGTACTTATTTGTAAGTCCCTTAATAAACCTTTGCACTATTGGGGACTTAAACAGGGACGTTTGGTTGGGTAAACAAAGGAAAGCCGAAAGGGCAGACAAATATCCTTAAACTGCTGCAACTGCACAACCTTGCTGTGCTATGGGAAGCGCGGAATGTAAAATATCGGACAAACAGGCTTTCAAAGGATCAGTTGAATTTTTTTCACACCACTTAACAAACGTAGCCCATCTGCCAGCATAAACCGATGTCACCTGGCCAATAACATAACATCCACCACGTCAGGGGGAGAGAAAAAGAACTCAAGTTGCCTCTTTCAATCTCCAGGCATGTAGGTGCAGGTAGAACCTGCCGCTGTGACTGCAAGAGGAGATCTTCCCTGTGAGGAAGACAGAGCGGAGGTCACAGTGAGAGTTGAAGTATGTCTGTGTACCACACCCTTCTTAGCCAATCAGGGGCTATCAATATGACTTGGGCGAGTCTTGGAGAATGTTCCTCAGAACTCGAGAAATCAAGGGTAAGGGGGAAATGCGTAATGCAGCTGGGAGCCCTAGTCCAATTGAAATGCATCCCCCAATGCTCCCTGCTTCAGATACTGGAGGCTGCAGAATGACATGAAGCGTACGTTCTCGTGAGTGGCAAACAGGTCTATCTGAGGGGTCTCCCATAGTCTGAAGATGTGTAGCACCACCTCTGGATGGAGACGCCAGACATGATCGACTGAAACATGTAAGCTGAGACTGTCCGCACACATGTTCAGAACTCCAGCCAAGTGATTTGCTATGATGCAGATCTGATGGTCCTGAGCCCAGGACCAGAGTCGTAGAGGCTCCCTGCAGAAAAGATATGACCCTACACCTCCATGTTTGTTTACGTACCACATTGCAATAGTATTGTCTGTGAAGACCTGTACGGACTAACCACAAATGGAAGGGAGGAAGGTCTTGAGAGCCAGATGTATTGTCCGCAATTCCAACAGGGTTATATGTAACAACTGTTCCACTGGGGCTTCAAGTTCCCTTGATCTCCTGCTCCCCCAGATGCACACCCCACCCTAGAGTAGATGTATCTGTTATTATCATGGCCACCGGAGATGGAGGACAAAACAGCTTCCCTTGTAATAGACTGCCATCCATACCCCACCAATGAAGATCCGCTGCAGTGTCTGGAGATTCTGACCCACTCTCTGAGATCTCCATTGTGTTGAAACCACTGCCTGCGGATGTACGACTGAAGGGGCCTCATGTGCCAATGTGCATGGCTGACCAACAGAATGGAGGAAGTAATCAGTCAGAGCAGGCGTAAGACCTTCAAAACTGGAAACAGTGCTCCACTCTGAAACATTGGAATAATAGCATGATTGTCTTAAATTCTCTGTGGAGGAGGAAAGGCACGCTTCATTGTAGTATCCAGTACTGCCCCAATGAACAGGGTGCGCTGAGAGGCCTCCAGGTGAGATTTGGGCATATTTATGGAAAAGCCCAGGTTGTACAACAACTGATTTGTCAACTGCAAGTGATACAGTACCAAGCCTGGAGACCTGGCTTTGAGCAATCAATCGTCCAAGTAAGGGAATACTGTTATTCCCCACCTTCTGAGATGTGCTGCAACCACTGCCATCACCCTTGTGAAGTCTCCAGGTGCGGAAGTAAGACCAAACAGAAGGACTACAAACTGGTAGTGTTGTGAAGCGGAGATACTTCCTGTGTGATAGCAGAATTGGGATGTAAGAATACGCATCCTGCAAATCGATCGAAACCATCCAGTCTTCTTTGTCCAGCACCAAAAAGCATCTGTGCCAGGGTCAGCATTTAGAATTTTTCTTGCTTTAGGAACCAATTTAAAACCCTGAGGTCTAAAATCGTACATAAACGCCTGTCCTTTTTGTAAATCAGGAAATAACATGAATAACATCCCTGACCCCTTTCCTGCTCCAGAACCAACCCCACAGGGACTTTCAAGAGTAGATCTTGGACTTCCTGTTAGAGTAACAGAAGATGTTCTTCTGAACATAAACTTTGTTGGGGAGGGAAAGAAAACTCCTGGAAAGGTAGAGCATATCCATTTTCTACAATACTCAACATCCACAGGTCAGATGTAATAGACCTCCACTGTTGTAGAAAATGAACCAACCTCTCTCCCACAGGTAAGGCATGCACCAAGGTGGCAGAACTAGGGATGCTTCCCTAAAACGTCAGGGAGGAATGGAAGAGGAGGAGGAAGGCTGATGGGCGGCTCCATGCTACTTTCCCGGCTACACCCTCTGTAACTTCTACATAGAAGGTTCGACTGCTGGAAAAAGACCTGCTGAATTCTCTGAACCTTTGGCTACTGCAGGCCTAAAGATCATGCCATCGTCTTGCTCCTGTTAAACCTTTCCAAAGTTGAGTCCGCTTTTTAACCAAACAACTTTGACCCGTGAATGGAAGATCCAACAATGATGTTTGCACATCGGGTGAAAAACCAGATCCCCGCAACCATGCGTGCCTTCTAGAAACCACTGAGGTCCCCATTGCTCTCGCTAAAGAGTCAGCAGTATCCAACCCTGACTGAATGACCTGGCGTGCAGCAGCCTGTCCATCATTTAAAAGTTCAGCAAAATGGCCTTGAACATTGTCTGGCAACTTTGGGAGTAACAAATTAGCAGAGTCCAATAAAGCATGTAGGTAACAACCCAGCAAACATGTAGCATTTGTCGATTTTAATGCCGTACTGCAAGATGAAAACACTTTTTTTGCTGACTGTTCCATTCTCTTTGGTTCTCTATCAGCAGGTGATGTAGGAAACAACCCATGAGTGAACTTGAAGAACACGAGGCTTGTACAACCAAACTCTCAGGTGGAGGATGTGAGGACAAAAACAGTAGATCTCCCAGAGCCGGCTTTTACCATCGTGCAATTGGCCGTGACACAGCAGCAGACAACATAGTTTTCTGCCAGATATCCACAATTGGTTCTGTCAATGCCTCATTAAACGGTAATAAGGACTCAGAAGTAGATAAAGATGAATGCAAGACTTTTGTTAAAAGATTTGACTTAAGTTCAGTGGTGGGTAGAGACAATTCCAACATTTCTCCTGCCTTGTGTATGGCAGAATGATAATTCAGAACCTCAGGCTGAGGGATACCCTTTGGTGATGACAGCTCCCATTCAGAAGAAGTATCTAGCCCACTAGCTATATCCAGTCCTCAAAATCAGGGTCCATCTGAATTATCTCCCTCTCTTCAATACCATCTATACCCAAAGCATACTGTTTCTCCTCTAAAAGTCTCTGAACTTCTCTCCTAGATCTCTGCTTCAACAGCGGTGTTGGTGGCATCAGCAATGGAAGGCGGTGATGCCAGTAATGGCACTGAGGAATCCAACATCGGTGCTGGAGACTTAGACCTAGAACCTTGGATCGAAGGGACCGATGATGCTAGAGTCGAATGACGCGATGACGCAGCCACTTAGGCTGACGCTTGGGAAGGCCTAGCTGGCGCTGAAAAACTTTGTTCAATAGGCGAAGTCGACTGCCTCTGCGCTGTATGAGATCAGGACACCACAGGCATTGGTAAAAATGGCAAGAATGTACTTTGTTGCTACAACACCAGGAATCCACCCAGCGAATAAGATTGCGGACCCACGGGGCCCACACGTACTCCAGATGGAATCAACGCCCTGGTAAAGATATGATACATTGCATTAAGAAAACTCAAGAGATCCGTACCTGGAGTTAGAAGTGCTGGATAACTCTGTTTCTGGAAGAGCAGGCATTACTGAAGGCTCATGATGTACCTCCGACTCCAGATCGGAAAGCGGCGAAGTCATAGCCGGAGCTGGACTCAGAGGCGGTGTTGGTGTGGGCCCTGGAGATGGAGAAGGAGATATCTCACAACTTTCTTGTTTCAACCTCTTCGGTGAACCCGGCTTCAGAGATTCATCCATCGAAGAATGGCCTAGAGAAGATTGACGCCACTTCTTCTTGTGCTTCTTTTTTGATGATTTAGAAAAGTGGGGCATCGGCGGCTTCAATCGAGGGAGTAACTTCCGACGACCTCTTTTTTCTTGCCTGGCTTTGGCAATAAACAACTTCCCCTCTTGCTCTGTCAGCGCCTTTGGATTCATCTTTTGACACGACGCACAGGTCTCAACATCATGATCAGAACTCAAGCACCAAAGACAATCGTCATGCCGGTCAGTAATGGACATTTGACCCTCACATTCCCTGCACGGTCTAAAGCCCGACTTTCTAGGAGGAGACATCTCTTCACACAACAAAGTATCAAATAAGAAACTATCTAAGAAGTCTACAATGTAACTTTGAGAGCTACCAGAAAAACCCTTACACGTCGAAGGCACGGAAAAAAAGGGAACTGATGTCAGCATGCTGATGAGGGCCTCTTATGGGGCCAATGATGTCAGATGGAGTCACGTGCAGAGCCAGGCTATGTGACGTTCTCTTCGACGTGGGAGAGCTATGAAGAAAAGTTTCCAAGGAATGCTGGCTCATGGGGATATTCAGAAGGTGAGGAATCCACAAGTAGATGTATCCATCAGAATATGGAAGTTTAACATCATGCAAATATTACCACAAGGGGTATGGGGTAGAGATATCATGTGGGCCGATGACCACCACAGCACTTTTGGAGGTGTTATGTAAAATAGATATCATTCAAATTGTAGCTAAGCACTGGCACTTTTGATCACTAACAATGGTAATGCAGTATTCTTTTGATATGAAATTGAAACTTGTTTACCTAGGTTGCTTTATATCTCCAGTAGTGCATATGCGCTTTGATGACGGTCTACTTTTATCTTATGCACATTCTTATAAACTGTATTTTAACCTGTTATTTTTTGTTTATTGATTTCTTTTCTTTGTTGTACCAGCATCTGCTGGGACTGTAGTAACTGTTTTATTGTGGTTTTATGGTTTCTTTATCCAGAATAAACTGATAATGATAATAATGCTCTTTGAGGTGATACAGTCAGGGAAAAGCATGACAAATCTTCCTAACACTTCACCCAGGCAAAACTCCAGTTTTTATAAAAGTTAGTCTGAAGTGTAAAATTTAAATCCAGAATTCATTCCACAGGCAGTTTGCAGAAAGAACGGATTTGGCATTAAGATTCTTGCATCACAACTTGTGATACTATAAACTTAATGCCACATCAGTTCCTCAGAGGCTACTGGCAGTGAATTTTGCAGCCTTTTACAGTACCTGCTGGTGAAGCAGCTTGCTACCACTGTAGGACTGGGGATCCAAAAGCATCCCTGGCAGAAATGCTCACAACAGCCCCACTCCCTTCCTCTCCTCATGCTTTCTTTTTCCATCAATCCTCTCTCGCTCTCTCTCTCTTTGATCATTTTCTGTCTCCTTCTAACCCCCGCCCCCTCTCTCTCGAAGCCTGCCTGTGACTGCTGCAATTAACCTTGGGAAGCTGGGGAAAGTGACAGAATAACAAGGAGAGTGCTGGGCTTTCAAACTCGGTCTATTAGGGCTCCAACCCACTAGGGAAATGTCCGGTGGAATAAAAGGCCTGTCCAGCCCTGTTTGCCCAAGTCTCCCAATGGAATTAGCTGTTTATTAAAGTACTGTGGAATGGAAAAGGATTGGATATTGTTTCAGTGCCAAACGAATGCATCAGTCAAGGTCGACATAGAATAATCCTATTTCACTAACAGGATGGTGTGCCATCCCAATGCATAATTTAAAGGGTGCCACTACAGAAGTTGTGATAAAAGAGACTGTCGACAAAGAAGTTAGAGGACGAAAAAAGGCTTTTTCATGAGGGATCTATTGAGTGTCAGGCTGCTTTGTTACAGAGAGCGCGCGCTCTAGGAACTGAGCATTCTATCCACAATGAGAGATCATTTGGATGGTGGTCATGATACAAATGCATTTGCAACAAGCATGTCTTCTCTAAAGGGTATTGAGGCACTGAATAAAATATGTTTAGTGCTAAGCAACTCAATGGTACCATTTCATCAACCTCAGAATGATAAAAGGCTGAGTAAACCTGCTGGGATTTCAAGCTGTGACCATGTGGTCAAATACAAATCCCTGCAGTGGCAGCATTAGTGCATTGACACTCCAGACACAGAGTAAATGTTTGGGGTTGGCTTATTGTTGAGTGGGACAAATAAGGTTTCTAGTGGGGTTTGTCTGGACATCAGTAGAGTCCTAATTCAGGTGTCATTGTGGAAGGTTGTGTGTGTGTGTATACTGAGAATGCAGTTAGGTGAGAAAGCATCAGTGTCGTTTTGTATATTTTTCTATCGGCCATTGAATAACCATACAGTATCAAAAGAAAAGGCATAACAGAGACCATACAATGCTGCCTAGACACGTGCAGCAGCTTTTTAAGGAGCAATTATAGAGATTTAATTTGGATAGACGTTTCCGTAAGCCAAATAAGTGATACTATGGAAGTTGTGTCAAACATTTTCATACCTCACTTCTATTGTGAAACAACTTGAAACAATAAACCCTCCCCACACCTCACCCCTTGTCAGACTGCTGGAATATGGTGCTTTAGAGATTATAAACAGAGTAATTAAGGCCCTCATTATGATATTGGTGGTAAGTACCGCTTACCGCCATGCTGACTGCTGCCAACATACCGCCGCCACGGCGGATCATCGCTACCCATATTATGACACACACATAGCAATCCGTCACTATACAGCCACACACACAAGTCCTCCAGCCCAAAGGTCAGTGATCAACTGGCGGTAACAAAACCCACACCGTCACGCCATCAGAACTACACCCACAACATTATGACCCACGAATCACCACGGTGGACATTCAATGGCGGTAAACCATTGGCGCTACATACCGCCGCGCTCAAAATACACACACACATACAAAACAACACCACATTGGACAATTCAAAATACACACACCTGACACCCATTCACACACCAGACCCACACACCCACACCACTATAAAACACACCCACACATTACCCAAAACCCTTTACGAATACAAAAAGTGCCACAAGAGAGATAGCAAGACCACAGACAAGACCACAGCCACACACCGCCATCACCTATACACCATCCACGCACCTTACATCACAAACGCCAACACATCACACTACACACCCTCACCCACACCACTCACACTACACCCATGGCACCACAACGACACCCCAGGTTCTCAGAGGAGGAGCTAAGGTTCATGGCAGAGGAAATCATAAGGGGAGAGCCACAACTATTCAGATCACAGGTGCAGCAGACATCCATTGCAAGAAAGATGGAGCTATGGCGGAGAATCGTAGACAGGGTCAACGCCATGGAACAGCACCCCAGAACAAGGGATGACATCAGGAAGAGATGGACCGACCTACCGGGGAAGGTGCGTTCCACAGCAGCAAGACACCAACTAGCTGTACAGAGGACTGGCTGTGGACCCCCACCTCCTCCCCTACAACTAACAACATGGGAGGAGCAAGTCTTGGCAATCATGCATCCCGAGGGCCTGGCAGGAGTAGAAGGACTGGACTCTGGTAATTAAAATCTCTATTACTTTCACCCCCTCCACCTGCATGCATCACATACCCCTACCCTTACCCTCACTCCCATCACTCCACCACCTCCACACACCCCACCATCACAACCCACACATCCCAATACCAAGCCCTGCATGCAACACCAATGCATGGACACCCATCACAGACCTGCATAGACACCTATCACCACTGCATGCACACTAGAGGGAAACAGATAGCCCATCAAATAACAATTCACACAAGGCAAAGCTTCCAGGGCAAAAACAACCTTAGAGGGAAACACACCCATGCACAAGATGTCACACAAAGAAACAATAACACTGCATTTACATCCCCACAGGTCCCCCACCCAACGTCACCAGAGAAAAGGTACCAGCAACATCCAGTGCACCCCCAGAAGAGGCCCACAGTGATGACAGCAGCTCTGGACTCCTGGATCTGGATGACCAACCTGGCCCATCAGGGATCTCCGGGAAGTTGGACACAGTCCCATACCACCACAGAGCCTCCACCCTCAGGAAACACCAGCACAGTACCCACCCAGCAGGCCCATACCTCTGTCCCCAGGACACGTCAATCAGCAGTGTGTCCACCACTACTGGGACCCCAGGCCACCCCACAAACACAGGATGATCAGGGACCTGGGGTCAGTGGCAGTGGGCACACAGTTCAGGGGACAGAGGCACAGGACAACAGGGAAGCTGGGAGGACTCCTGTGTGACTGAGGGAGGACAGGCCCAGGGAACCGACTCTCCAGGAGGCACTCACCAAGATCCTGGGAGCATACCACCATTTCCAGGAGGTGATGGGCCAGATACTGGACAAAATGCAGGAGAACCAGCGGCTGCAGGAGGGACAGTACCTGGGGATCAGGGAGGACTTGAAGGACATAAACACCACCCTGGTCACAATTGCAGGGGTGCTGGCAGACATGGCCAACACCATGAGGGAGACAGTGGCACAACACCGTGCCCCTACCACTAGCCAAACCGATGAACAGCCCTCCACCTCCGCTGCCGCTAGTGGACAGGAGGCCCCGCCACAGCACCAATAGGCCACCAGCACCCCTCCCCCTGCAGAAGGAGAACCACCCTGCGATCCAGGCAGAAGCCAGAGACTATTGCCAATACCCCCGCCAGGAAATAAGACTCTCCTGAATGTCACCCTTGTGTCCCACCCTGTCACCCTGTCCACCTTGAACTGCCATTGCTCCCCTTCCTAAGCCCCCTTGGACAATGCACCTGTGATCCACATAGACTGGACTTTATCCTGGACTTTCCTCCACCATCAACCCAGCCCACTACACATCCCCCTCTACTTATTAGCACTTAAATAAACATCCTTTTAAAAAAAAGTATGGAGTATGTCAAATGATTTAACTATGTATTCGTTTAACAAGGTATAAACACTGCGATACAACTGTACAGTAATGTATACATAGGAATGACCTGTAGTTGGCTGCAGTCAACACACCAGGAGTGATAGTGGGGCACACATATCTGCAAATAGAGATGCCAAAGGGTAGAGTGAGTGGGCAACGAAGTGGGAAAATCAGCCTTCCAGTGACCATGTCAAACACAAAATTGTCAATTAAAAGTGAAGTTACACTGTCTTACCTGTGTGTCATTGGAAGTATTGACACATTATTGCACTTCTGTTGCCCTCATCCTCATCCTCTGCCTCCTCATCTTCACTGTCCACAGGGTCCTTGCTGCCACACGGCCATCTCCAGCCTCATCCTCCTGCAGAAAAGGCACCTGGCGACATAAGACAAGGTTGTGCAACATACAGCATGCCATGATGATCTGGCAGACCTTCTTGGGGGAGTAGCACAGGGGACTACCTGTGAGAGGGAGGCAATGAAACCTAGCCTTCAGAAGGACGAATGTCCTCTCTATAATTCTTCTTGTTTGCCCATGTGCCTCATTGTAATGTTCCTCTGCCCTTGTCCTGGCATTCCTCACAGGGGTCAGTAGCCATGAGAGGTTGGGGTAACCAGTCACCTGCAAATATCGAGGGACAACTGTTAGCCACACTCTATCCCTTAGGGCCCACATCATACCCATAACCCAACATCCACTGGTTGGGAACCAGGGCCACACCCGGTGCCTCTGGAGTTGAGTCATCACATATGGGATGCTGCTATTCCTCAGGATAAAGGCATTATGCACAGACCCAGGATACTTTGCATTGACATGGGAGATGTACTGATCCACCAGGCACACTATCTGCACATTCACTGAGTGAAAGCTCTTTCGATTTCGGAACACCTGTACATTTCTCCGGGGGGGGGGGGGGAAATGCAATATGTGTACCATCAATTGCCCCAATAATGTTGGGGATATGTCCCATTGCATAGAAATCAGCCTTCACTATGGCCAAATCCTCCACCTGGGGGAAAACGATATAGCTGCGCATGTGTTTAATCAGGGCAGACAACACTCTGGTCAGCACTATTGGGAACATTGGCTATGACATTCTTGCTGCCAAGCCCACTGTCACTTGGAAGGAGCCAGTTGCAGGAAATGGAGCACTGATAGCACTTGCACAAGAGGGGCGATCCCGGTGTGGTGACAGATAACAGATATCAGGTCAGACTCCAATTGGGCACACAGCCCAGGCCAGGTGGCCTTCTGGTCGGCACGCACATCACCCTACGAGGGCGGAATGTGTGTGCCAAGCCTCTATGGTAGAGGTCTTCAAACTGGGGGGCGGGCCCCCTTAGGGGGACTTAAGTGATCCCAGGGGGGGCACCAAACTCTGGTCAAAAGAAATATTATACAGATAACATGCCTTTGTTTTAAG
Organism: Pleurodeles waltl; assembly: GCF_031143425.1. Classification (NCBI taxonomy): domain Eukaryota; kingdom Metazoa; phylum Chordata; class Amphibia; order Caudata; family Salamandridae; genus Pleurodeles; species Pleurodeles waltl. The sequence continues at coordinate 242,006,930 of NC_090449.1, read as the reverse complement.
CAGAAGCATGTTATTGCAGTTTTAAAAAGGTAACAGTACTTAACTGCAATGTTTAAATATGTTTAGACATATTTAAACATTGCCATCTTTCTAAAATAATTGTGAAAAATTCTGAGGGGGGGCCCAATGATTTTTATTTTTCAACTGGAGGGGCGCGGCATTAAAAAGTTTGAAGACCACTGCTCTATGTCTATTACTTGGCGGCTCAACTGATCACAATCAATGAGTGGTTTACAGGGGGATGGGATGATCTGGACCTATCGCTTGGAGATGGGTTTCCTTGGCTTTGAAGGCCTGTTGGGAGTGTTGTATGGTGATTCGCTCCCGCAGGGGGCCCCTGACTGAACGGGGGTGACTGTGCGGTGTTGGCTGGAGGCGCTAAGACTGACAGGTTGGGACCAACGCCTCACCAAGCTGACGCCTCTGTGGCAGGGAACATGGTGGCAGCAGGTGTCCCGGTTGGAGGGTTTTCGACAATGGGACACCATTGAAATCACATATCTGGGGTATGTCTGCACCAGTGATACTCTGATGTCCTTTCAGCAGCTGAGGGAACACTATGCCCTAGTCGGCTCCCAGTTTTTTTGCTTCCTTCAGATGCATCATGCCTTGCAGACCCACTTGCCATCCGGATTCCCTCTCCCAGATCACAGCCCCCTTGAGGCGAAACTGCTCTCGGACGCTTGGGGAGGGGGGCCATTACCCAGATATATTGATCCTTGCTTTCAAACGCGCCCCATTGAATTGAACGTGAGGGTGGCGCTGCTGGGCCTTTTGAAGGAGTTGGGAAGGCTGAGGGGAGTCACCTGCCTAGTGGGTAAGAGAGACATTGCTCAGCTCTAGAGGGCCTCGACGGTACGTCACTCTCAAAGTCGCGATCCGGAGTGGACTGGTGTTCTCAACTGGAAAAGCCAATCTACGAGGCACGGGGCTGTCCCTACAAATACGAGAAAATTTGGGGAAGTGGTGGGCTTACAGTTTGCTGTCTGTGTGAAAATAAGGTTATCATGCTCTGTTGGAGAAGGGAGGCGGGTTGTCATCTGCGGAACATATTGCCTTGATTTATTTAGCAAGACTGTCATGTACTCACTGATATGTAAGTGCTTTCTTTTGTTTCTCTGTTGTGTCTGCACGCATTTAAAAAATAATAATAAAATTGGTTATAACAAAAATAATCTCAAAAGACAAAAAAGTACATTTATGTAGGAAAACTGCTCCTTGTTGCAGATATCCCCCCATCCACTTTTTGCCTGATATTGATGCTGACTTGACTGAGAAATGTGCTGGGACCCTTCCAACCAGGCCCCAGCACCAGTGTTCTTTCACTAAAAATGTACCATTGTTTCCACAATTGGCAAACCACTGGCACACAGATAAGTCCCTTGTAAAAGGTACCAGTGGTACCAAGGGCCCTGTGACCAGGGAAGGTCCCTAAGGGCTGCAGCATGTGTTGTGCCACCCTAAGGGACCCCTCACCTAACACATGCACACTGCCATTGCAGATTGTGTGTGTTGGTGGGGAGAAAAAGGCAAAGTCGACATGGCATCCGCTTCAGGGTGCCATGCACACAGAACACTGCCTGTGGCATAGGTAAGTCACCCCTTTAGAAGGCCTTAAAGCCCTAAGGCAGGGTGCACTATACCACAGGTGAGGGCACAGCTGCATGAGCAATATGCCCCTACAGTGTCTAAGTCCATTCTTAGACATTGTAAGTACAGTGTGGCCAGATTAAGTATATGGTCTGGGAGTTTGTCAAATGAACTCCTCAGTTCCATAATGGCTACACTGAATACTGGGAAGTTTGGTATCAAACTTCTAAGAATAATAAATCCCCACTGATGCCAGTGTTGGATTTATTAAAAAATGCTCACAGAGGGCATCTTAGAGATGCCCCCTGTATTTTACCCAGTCCTTCAGTGCAGGACTGACTGGTCTGTGCCAGCCTGCCACTGAGGGTCGAGTTTCTGACCTCTTGGGGTGAGAGCCTTTGTGCTCTCTGAGGCCAGAAACAAAGCCTGCACTGGGTGGAGGTGCTTCACACGGAACTGTAACATCTAGCAGTGAGCCTCAAAGGCTCAGGCTTCGTGTTACAATGCCCCAGGGAACTCCAGCTAGTGAAGATGCCCCCACTTTTGGCTGCAATTCCAGGGAGATAATGGGAAAAACAAGGAGGAGTCACTCCCTCAGCCAGGTCCACCCCTAAGGTCGCCAGAGCTGAAGTGACCCCCTCCTTGGAAAATCCTCCATCTTATTTTGTAGGATTTAGCCAATAGGAATAGGGATGTGTCCCCTTACCCAAAGGGAGGAGGCACAAGGAGGGTATAGCCACCCTCAGGTACAGTAGCCATTGGCTACCGCCCTCCAGCCTAAAACACACCCCTAAATTCTGTATTTATGGGTGACCCTGAACCCAGGACTTCCAATTTCTAAGGACCTGAAACAAGAAGAAGGACTGCTGACCTGAAAGCCCTGCAGAGACGACGGAGACAACAACTGACGGCCTGTCTCCAGACTCAAAGAACCTGCACAGCGACGCATCCAGCAGGATCAGCAACCTCTGAGGACTCAGAGGACTGCCCTGTAACCAAAGGACCAAGAAACTCCAGTGGACAGCGGCTCTGTCTAAACAACCAAGACAAAACCAACTCTAAAGGGACTCCAGCCTCACTCCGGAAGCGTGTGTCCCCAACACTCTGCACCCGAGGCACTGGGCTCATGTCCAGAAGAACCAACACTGCAGAAAGGACCCCCAGGTGACCACAACGACGTGGGCACCTTGAGATGGCCTCCCTGCACCCCCACAGCGACATCTGCAGAGAGATTCTAGAGGCTCCCCCTGACTGCGTTTGCCCGGTAACAAAGAACCTGATGCCTGGGAGAAGCACTGCACCCGCAGCCCCCAGGCCTGAGAGAAACCAACTACCGGTGCAGGAGTGACCAGCAGGCAGCTCTCAACTTTGCCCAGTCATTGGCTGGCCCGAGAAGCCTCCTTGTGCTCTGCCTGCATCGCCAGAGTGACCCCCGGGTCTCTCCATTAATTTCAATCTAAAACCCGACACCTACTTTTCACACTGCACCCGGCCGCCCCTGTGCCGCTGAGGGTGTATTTTGTATGCCTGTTTGTGACCCCCCCAGTGCTCTACAAAATCCCCCTGGTCTGCTCCCTGAGGAAGCAGGTACTTACCTGCTAGCAGACTGGAACCGGAGGACCCCTGGTCTCCATAGGCGCCTATGCTATTTGGGCCCTACTTTGACCTCTGCACCTGACAGGCTCTGTGTTGCTGGTGCTGGGTGTTTGGGGTTGACTTGAACCCCCAACGGTGGGCTGCCTATGCCGAGGAGACTGAACTTGTAAATGCTTTACTTACCTGAAAAACTAACCATTACTTACCTCCCCCAGGAACTGTTGATTTGTGCAGTTTCCACTTTTAAAATAGCTTATTGCCATTTTTGCCTAAACTGTGTACATTACTGTTTACCTATGCCAAGTACCTTACAATTTATGTATTTACTTGAATTAAATTAAGAAAAGATTATATTTCTATATAAAAATCTATTGGCCTGGAGTTAAGTCATTGAGTGTGTGTTCTCATTTAGTGCCTGTGTGTGTACAACAAATGCTTAACACCACCCTCTGATAAGCCTACTACTCGACCACACTACCACAAAATAGAGCATTAGTATTGTCTAATTTTGCCACTATCAACCTCTAAGGGGAACCCTTGGACTCTGTGCACACTATCTCTCACTTTGAGATAGTATATACAGAGCCAACTTCCTACAATTAACCATTGTGAAAAAGGACAAAAAGAGAATGTGAACAAAGGTAAAACTTAAAGCCCCACAATCTAGTCATGTTGCAGCTGGATATTATTATGGGTCTAATGATGTGACGCCGCGAAGACCGGCGGCGCCTCACTTACAGGCCGCGGTCAGATCGGCGGTCCGCATCTCCGACGGCCGTTTCTGCCTCAGTCCACCTTTTGGCTAAACTTTCCCTTTGGGCACTGTTTACGATGCACTGCACTTTACCCTCTTAAGTTGCTTACCTGTTTTTGCTGTTTTCCTCTTTTCTTCTTTTTTTCTTTTCCTTGCCTTAGCCATGTTTCTTCTTCCCAAGAGTCTGTGTTCCTTTCCCTGCATGCTTTGCTCACTACCTTTCTATAACTGGCTATTTTTCCATTCGCCTGAATGTGGTCTTTCCCAATCCAAGTTGGTGTCTTCAATACTTCCTGTATGTCACTTCCTGCATGTCACTTCCTGTTTGTCAGTATATAAGCACATTTAGTCTTCTGTTCCTTGCTTTGCAAACACATCCTCCATGTTTGTGCTCCTCGCTCCCGTATCCTGTGATTTTGGATTTCTCCTATTCTTTTTCCGCCTGCAGCTTGTTCCAGTTCTTTTTTGTGCTTTTGTTCTGCTTTTTTCAGGAGTCCTTGATTCTGAGGTTTTTCCCACATTGGGATTTTTCCTCTGGGACTCTTGGAAGTTACGGCCTGCTTGGTGTTTTTAATATCAGTAGAACCATGGCTACTGAAAAGGGTCGCCCCTACCTTAATCAATCCAGAACAAGCAAGAAACCAAGTGGTGCCCAGAGACTGGTTGATTATAGTGGTAAGTAGCACTCAAGTCGTGACAGATTGCAACGCCCAAAATTTCTGCGTTGATCTGAAGCCATCGAAGGTCCACCAGAAGATGTTGTGCAACCTGCATAGTCGATGCTTCATACCATACAGCAACAGGCACAAGAATTACAACAACTACGTACTGAAAATACTGCTCTAAGACAGGCCCTTGTGACTCGATCCACTGATGTACCTGCTATCTCTGCCTAAACACCACGTTATTCAGGAGACCCAAACAAGTTAAAAGAATTTCTGGATTCCTTAACAGTATATTTTGCGTTTCGACCCTTTCAGTTTACCCAGGATAAGACCAAGCTTGGTTATTTGATAAGCTCCCTGTCTGGTCCAGCCCTAGCCTGGGCAACTCCCTTGGTACCCACGAATGACTCCTTATTATCTAACTATTCAGATTTTCTTCAACCCTTTAAACAAATGTTTGAACGACCTGGACTGGAAGCTGCTGCTGAAGAGGCGTTATGCGAGATACAAGGGAATCAGGATGTCCTGACTTACATAACTTGTTTCAAACAACTAGCAGCTGAAACCACATGGGTTGAACGTACTTTGGTGACACTCTTTCGTCAAGGGTTACGAGACGAAATAAAAGATGAACTGGTGCATTCCATCCAGGCATCATCATTGAAGGAACTGATGGATCTGGAACTTAATACTGAGTACCGTTTACGAGAGAGTAGATTGGAGAAACAAAGGTCCAGGTTTCCATCCCAGCCTGTGTCTATGCACCCCTCTGCATGTCGTCCTGAAGAGGATCGATCAGAAAAAACAGTTTCTACAGATGATGAACCTATGCAAATAGATGTTGCTCGTGGACCATTATCTGAGAGGTACAGCGAGAAAACAGACGATGCAAAGGCTTGTGTATTTATTGTGGCAGTGCAGGACATTTCATTTGAATGTGTCCAGTCTGTCCCATTAGACCTTCGGGAAACGCCAACTCCTGTCCCCTGGGAGAAGGAAGGGGACGGGAGGCATTGAGATACCTTCTATCTGCTCCTCCAGAGAAAGTACCACAGCTCTCTTTATATTATCAGTAATTCTACAGTGTCCTAAGCAGGAAGAACAAATATTCAAATTATTGGATTGTGGAGGCAGTGGAATGTTCCTAGATGAGAACTGGGCTCAGGAAAAAGGCATACCTCGTGTACCTAAAGAGGTTCCTGAGCATGTTCAAACAGTTGATGGCTCTCCCTTAATTTCAGGACCAGTGGTGGATACCACTACAACTCTTTGCCTGCAATTTGGAAAACATAAGGAATATGTTGCTTTTGACTTGATATCTTCCCCTAACCATTCTATGATTCTGGGTATTCCTTGGCTAACACAACAAAATCCATATATCAATTGGGAAACAAAGACCATATCACTTTCATCCCACTTTTGTCAAGTACATTGCAATCCGACCTATTGGTCTCAAAGAGGCTCAATTTTTTCTTCCACTGATGCAAGCAATACTATTAATCTGATTCAAGGAGTACCCAGATGTTACCAGGATTACTCCGATGTGTTCCAGAAACCTCAAACACCAAAGACGTATTTTGCCTCCTTATCTGGAGTATGACTGCACTATTCCTGTGATACCTGGGGAGGTGGTTCCATTTGGAAGAATGTATTCCTTATCAGAGCAAGAAAGGAAGGTTCTTAAGGAAAACATAAAAGAAAACATGCAAAGTGGCTTAATTGTTCCCTCTAAATCATCTGCTGGGGCTCCTCTTTTCTTTGTACCAAAGAAAACTAAAGATCTCTCTTGGAAGTTGGCTCTGTATATACTATCTCAAAGTGAGAGATAGTGTGCACAGAGTCCAAGGGTGCCCCTTAGAGGTTGATAGTGGCAAAATTAGATAGTACTAATGCTTTATTTTGTGGTAGTGTGGTAGAGCAGTAGGCTTATCAGAGGGTACTGTTAAGCATTTGTTGTACACACACAGGCAATAAATCAGGAACACACACTCAAAGACTTAACTTCAGGCCAATAGTTTTTATATAGAAAAATATATTTTCTTAATGTATTTTAGAACCACAAGATTCAAGATTTGAGGTAAGTACATAAAATGTAAGGTACTTCACACAGGTAAGTATAGAACTTTGATTTAAAACAGTAGTACACACAGTTTTGGTTAAAATGGCAATAAGCTATTTTAAAAGTGGACACTGCAAAAATCAACAGTTCCTGGGGAGGTAAGTTTGGTTCGGTTTCTCAGGTAAATAAAACACTTACACAGTCAGTCTGCAGGGCATAGGCAGCCCACCGCTGGGGGTTCAAGGCAACCCCAAAGCCACAGCACCAGCAATACAGGGCCGGACAGGTGCAGAGGTCAAAAGAGGGCAAAAAACACATAGGCGCCTATGAAGAACAGGGGTGCTCCGGTCCTAGTCTGCTTACAGGTAAGTACCTGCATCCCCAGGGAGCAGATCAAGGGGGTTTTGTAGAGCACTAGGGGTGACACACACAAGCCAATAAAGCAAACCCTCAGTGGCACAGGGGCGGCCTGGTGCAGTAGGCAAAGTAGGCATCGGGTTTGCAGGGCACAGGGGGGCTTCTTGGGCAAGCTACCTACTGGGCTAGGATGAGGGCCGCCTGCTGGTCACTCCTGCACTGGTAGGTGGTTACTCTCGGTCCTGGGGGTGCAGTGCTTGGTCCAGACATTGGTTACTTTGTAACCTGCCAGTCGCGGTCAGGGGGAGCCTTTGGATCCTCTCTGCAGGTGTTGCTGTGGGGGTGCAGGGAGGTCGACTCAGGGTGCCCACATCGTCGTAGTCGCCTGGGAGTCCTCTCTGAAGTGTTGGTTCCCCTTAACTCGAGCAGGGGGCGTTGGATGCAGAGTGTGAAGTCTCACGCTTCCGGCAGGAAGAGAGAGTTATTTGAAAGTTGTTTCTTTGTTGCAAAGTTGTTGCAGCTTTTGAACAGTGCCGCTGTTCTCTGGAGTTTCTTGGTCCTTCGGGTTCAAGGCAGTCCTCTGAATCCTCAGAGGTCACTGGTCCCTGTCGGATGCGTCGCTGTGCAGGTTCTTTGAGTCTGGAGACAAGCCGGTAGGGCTGGGGTCAAGTCAATTGTTGTCTCCGTCATTTCTGCGGGGCTTTCAGGTCAGCAGTCCTTCTTCTTGTTGTAGGTTGCAGGAATCTCATTTCCTGGGTTTAGGGTCGCCCCTAAATACTAAATTTAGGGGGGTGTTTAGGTCTGAGGGGCAGTAGCCAATGGCTACTGTCCTTGAGGGTGGCTACACCCTCTTTGTGCCTCCTCCCTGAGGGGAGGGGCCACATCCCTATTCCTACTGGGGGAATCCTCCAAACTCAAGATGGAGGATTTCTAAAGGCAGGGGTCACCTCAGCTCAGGGCACCTTAGGGGCTGTCCTGACTGGTGGGTGACTCCTCCTTCTTTTCCTCATTATCTCCTCCAGTCTTGCCAGGTAGTGGCCGGAGGGGCGGGCATCTCCACTAGCTGGGATGCCCTGGGGTGCTGTAACAAAAGGCATGAGCCTTTGAGACTCACCGCCAGGTGTTACAGTTCCTGCAGGGGGAGGTAAGAAGAAGCACCTCCACCAAGTACAGGCTTTGTTCCTGGCCACAGAGTGACAAAGGCACTCACCCCATTTGGCCAGAAACTCGTCTGGTTGTGGCAGGCTGGCAGAAACTGGTCAGCCTAGCACTAGGAGTCGGACTGTGTTTCAGACGCCATCTCTAAGATGCCCTCTGGGTGTATTTTACAATAAATCCCACACCGGCATCAGTGTGCATTCATTGTGCTGAGAGGTTTGATACCAAACTTCACAGATTTCAGTGTAGCCATTATGGAACTGTGTAGTTCATAATTGACAGACTCCAGAACATATACTCTTTATGGCTACCCTGCACTTACAATGTCTAAGATTTTGCTTAGACACTGTAGGGGCATATGCCCTCACCTGTGGTATAGTGCACCCTGCCTTAGGGCTGTACGGCCTGCTAGAGGGGTGACTTACCTATGCCCCAGGCAGTGAGAGGTGGGAATGGCACTTTGAGAGGAGTACCATGTCAACATAGTCATTTTCTCCCCACCAGCACACACAAGCTGTGAGGCAGTGTGCATGTGATGTGTCAGGGGTACCCAGGGTGGCATAAGACATGCTGGAGCCCTTAGAGACCTTCCCTGGCCTCAGGGCCGTTGGTACCAGGGCTACCATTTACAAGGGACTTATCTGTGTGCCAGTGTTGTGCCAATTGTGGGAACAAAGGTACAGTTTAGGGAAAGAACACTGGTGCTGGGGCCTGGTTAGCAGGGTCCCAGCACACTTTCAACCATAACTGGCATCAGCAAAAGGCACAAAGTATTGGGGTAACCATGCCAAGGAAGGCATTTCCTTACACAACCCCCCCCCCACCCAAACTAAAGAGGATGAGACTAACCTTTCCCAAGAGAGTCTTCATTTTCTAAGTGGAAGAACCTGGAAAGGCCATCAGCATTGGCATGGGCAGTCCCAGGTCTGTGTTCCACTACAAAGTCCATTCCCTGTAGGGATATGGGCCACCTCAACAGTTTAGGGTTTTCTCCTTTCATTTGCATCAGCCATCTGAGAGGTCTGTGGTCAGTTTGAACTGTGAAGTGAGTACCAAAAAGGTATGGTCTCAACTTCTTCAGGGACCAAACCACAGCAAAGGCCTCCCTCTCAATGGCACTCCAACGCTGCTCCCTGGGGAGTAACCTCCTGCTTATAAAAGCAACAGGCTGGTCAAGGCCATCTTCATTTGTTTGGGACAGGACTGCTCCTATCCCATGCTCAGAGGCATCAGTCTGCACTAGAATAATCCGGAGCTTTCAAAACTGGTGCTGTACACATAGCTTGCTTCAGGGTGTCAAAGGCCTTTTGACAGTCCACAGTCCAGTTAACGTTCTTGGGCATTTTCTTAGAGGTCAGTTCTGTGAGGGGTGTCACTATCAAGCCATATCCCTTCACAAACCTCCTATGGTACCCAGTCAAGCCAAGGAATGCCCTGACTTGAGTCTGGGTTTTTGGAGCTACCCAGTCCAGAATAGTCTGGTTCTTGGGTTGGAGTGGCTGAACTTGGCCTCCACCTACAAGGTGTCCCAAGTAAACCACAGTGCCCTGCCCTATCTGACATTTAGATACCTTGATAGAGAGGCCTGCTGCTTGCAGGGCCTACAAAACCTTCTTCAGGTGGACCAGGTGATCCTGCCAGTTGGAGCTAAAGACAGCAATATCATCAAGATAAGCTGCACTAAAGGACTCCAAGCCAGCAAGGACTTGATTCACCAACCTTTGGAAGGTGGCAGGGACATTCTTTAAGCCAAAGGACATCACAGTGAACTGATAGTGCCCATCAGGTCTAGAGAATGCTGTTTTTTCTTTTGCTCCAGGTGCCATTTTGATTTGCCAGTACCCTGCTGTCAAGTCAAAGGTACTTAAGTATTTGGCTGCACCTAATTTGTCTATGAGCTCATCTGCCCTTGGAATGGGGTGAGCATCTGTCTTGGTGACAGAGTTGAGCCCTCTGTAGTCCACCCAAAAACCTCAACTCTTTTTAGCCATCTCTGGTGGGAGGTTTGGGAACCAAGACCACTGGGCTAGCCCAGGGACTGTCAGAGTGCTCAATCACTCCCAACTCCAGCATCTTGTGGACTTCCACTTTGATGCTTTCTTGGACATGGTCAGACCGTCTGAATAATTTATTCTTGACAGGCATACTATCTCCTGTGTCCACATCATGAGTACACAGGTGTGTCTGACCAGGGGTTAGGGGAAAGAGCTCAGCAAACTGCTGGAGGACTTGCCTGCAGTCAGCCTGCTATTGGCCAGAGAGGGTGTCTGAATAGATCACTCCATCTACTGAGCCATCTTTAGAGTCAGTGGAGAGGAGATCAGAGAGAGGTTCACTCTCTGCTTCCTGGTCCTCATCTGTATCCATTAACAGGTTTACATCTGCCCTGTCATGATAGAGCTTAAGGGGGTTAACATGGATCACCCTCTTGGGGGTCCTGCTAGTGCCCAGGTCCCCCAGGTAGGTGACTTGACCCTTTTTCTCTAGCACTGGGTAAGGGCCACTCCATTTGTCCTGAAGTGCCATGGGAGCCACAGACTCCAGAACCCAGACTTTTCGCCCTGGCTGAAACTCAACCATAGCAGCCTTTTGGTCATATCACATCTTCTGGTGTTGTTGGCTGGCCTTAAGATTTATGCTTGCCATTTCCATGTACTCTTCCATCCTTGAACATAGGCCTAGTACATAGTCCACCACATCTTGTTTAGGCTCATGGAGAGGTCTCTCCCAGCCTCCTTTTACAAGTGCCAGTGGTCCCCTAACAGGATGGCCAAACAGAAGCTCAAAGAGGGAAAACCCTACTCCTTTCTATGGCACCTCTCTGTAGGCGACAAGCAGGCATGGAAAGAGGACATCCCATCTTCTTTTGAGTTTTTTCAGGCAGCCCCATGATCATGCCCTTCAATGTCTTATTAAATCTCTCCACAAGACCATCGGTTTGTGGACGGTATGGTGTGGTGAATTTGTAAGTCACCCCACACTCATTCCACATGTGTTTTAGGTAAGCTGACATGAAGTTGGTACCTCTGTCAGAAACCACCACCTTAGGAAATCCCACTCTGGTAAAAATACCAATGAGTGCTTTAGCTACTGCAGGAGCAGTAGTGGGCCTTAGGGGAATTGCTTCAGGGTACCTGGTAGCATGATCCACTACTACCATAATGTATTGGTTCCCTGATGCTGTGGGAGGTTCCAGTGGACCCACTATGTCCACTCCCACTCTCTCAAAGTGGACCTCCACCACTGGAAGTGGAATGAGGGGGGCCTTTGGATGGCCACCTATCTTCCCACTTGCTTGATAGGTGACACAGGAGGGGGAAAACCTCCTTTACCCTCTGGGACATATTGGGCCAATAGAAATGGTTGATTAATCTCTCCCAAGTCTTGGTTTGTCCCAAATGCCCAGCAAGGGGAATGTCATGGGCTAAGGTCAGAATGAACTCCCTAAACTCCTGAGGCACTACCACTCTCCTAGTGGCACCAGATTTGGGATCGTTTGCCTCAGTGTAAAGGAGTCCAACTTCCCAAAAGACCCTGTGGGGTCCACTGACCGTTCCCTTTTCTTGCTCAGCTGCTTGCTGTCTTAGGTCTCCAAGAAACGGACAAGTTTCTTGCCCCTTACACAGCTGTTCCCTTGAGGGTCCCCCCTAGGCCTAAGAGCTCAACCTGGTAAGGCTCCAGCTCTATGGACTCAGTTCCCTCAGGGGATAGAACATCTTCCTGGGAAAAGAGGTTCTGTTTCTTTTTCTGTGTTGAAGCTGGTTCCCCAGTCTTCTTTCCTTTTCTCTTGGAAGGTTGGGCCATTATTTCAGACTCCAACACTTCTTTTTCACCCTGAGCCCTGCTCTATGCCCTAGTCTTGACACACACCAGTTCAGGGATACCCAGCATGGCTGCATGGGCCTTGAGCTTTACCTCAGCCCATGCTGAGGATTCCAGATCATTCCCTAGCAGACATTCTACTGGAATTGCAGAGGAGACTACCACCTGTTTCAGGCCAGTCACCCCTCCCCATTCTAAAGTTACCATTGCCATGGGATGGACTTTAGTTTGATTGTTAGCATTAGTGACTGGATATGTCTGTCCAGCCAGGTACTGTCCTGGGGAAAACAGTTTGTCTGTCATCATTGTGACACTGGCACCTATATCCCTCAGGGCTTCTACTCTAGTCCCATTGGTTAAGAGCTGCTGCCTGTATTTTTGCATGTTAGGCGGCCAGGCAGCAAGTGTGGCTAAGTCCACCCCACCCTCAGAGACTAATGTAGCATCAGTGTGAACCCTGATTTGCTCTGGGCACATTGTTGATCCCACCTGGAGACTGGCTAGTCCAGTACTAACTAGAGTAATTGTTGTTGTGCGACTTTTCTTTGGACAGGCCTTTTCTCCAGTTTGGTGTCCATGCTGACTACAGTTTTGACACCAGGCCTTCTTGGGATCAACGTTTTCACCCTTATACCCATTTGTGGACTGTGATGAGGCTCTGGGCCCACCCTCCTGAGCAGGTTTTTGGGGCCCTGTAGAAGACTCTTTACTTTTGCCCTTGGATGTCTCACCACTCTTCCCCTAGGGAGGCTTTGTGAACCCTTTCTTTTTGTCACCCCCTGTGGAAGTCTTGGTCACCCTAGTCTTGACCCAATGGTCTGCCTTCTTTCCCAATTCCTGGAGAGAAATTGGACCTAGGTCTACCAGATGCTGATGCAGTTTATCATTGAAGCAATTACTTAACAGATGTTCCTGCATAAACAAGTTATACAGCTCATCATAATCACTTACACCACTGCCAGTTATCCAACCATCTAGTGTTTTGACTGAGACATCAACAAAATTAACCCAGGTCTGGCTCGAAGATTTTTGAGCCCCCCTGAACCTTATCCTGTACTCCTCAGTTGAGAATCCAAAGCCCTCAATCTGGGTAGCCTTCATGAGGTCATAAGATTCTGCATCTTTACCAGAGAGTGTGAGGAGTCTATCCCTACACTTTCCAGTGAACATTTCCTAAAGGAGAACACCCGAGTGAGATCTGCTTACTTTTCTGGTTGCACAAGCCCTCTCAAAATTTCTGAACCATTTGGTGATGTCATCACCATCTTCATATTTAGTTACCATCCCTTTGGGGATTTTTAGGATGACAGTATTCTCTCTGACCCTATTTATGTTGCTACCACCATTGATGGGAGTTAAACCCATCTCTTGTCTTTCCCTTTCTATGGCTAGGAGCTGCTTCTCCAAAGCCAATCTTTTGGCCATCCTGGCTAACAGGAGGTCCTCTTCATTGAGGCTGCCCTCAATGCTTCCAGAGGTACTGGTCTCCCCTGTGGAAGAACCAGACTCTCTGACTATGATTTGTGGAGTCAGGGTTTGAGGAACCCTGTTCTCCCTGGTTAGGACAGGAGGGGGGAATTCATCCTCCTGTTCACTAACTTCCCCATCTGAAGGAGTACCCTCAGAGGGGTGGTCCCTTGTGAACTCTGCCAAAAGCTCCTGGAACTTTACTTTGGTAGGACTGGACCCAGTTTTTATCTTTTTAGCTCACAAAGAGACTTTAACTCTGACATCCCTAGATGCAGGTAAGGGGTGAGGTTGAGTTCCACCACCATCTCATCTGGGCTAGACATTATCACTATAGAAGTTGGGATTAATTTTTAAGAATCAAAAAACTACTTCTAGAACTTAAATCCAATATTTTAAAACGTTTTAACTCTAAAAGAAATGCTAAAAGGGACCTACACAAGGCCCTTGCAGGACTTTTAAAAATTTAGAAAAATAGTCAAATTGCAAAAATCTATTTCTAATGACAATTTTTGGAATTTGGTTGTGTGATCAGGTATTGGCTAAGTAGTCTAGCAAATGCAAAGTCTTAGATCCCACCGCTGCCACAAATGTAGGAAGTTGGCTCTGTATATACTATCTCAAAGTGAGAGGTAGTGTGCACAGAGTCCAAGGGTTCCCCTAGGGGTTGATAGTGGCAAAATTAGATAATACTAATGCTCTATTTTGTGGTAGTGTGGTCGAGCAGTAGGCTTATTAGAGGGTAGTGTTAAGCATTTGTTGTACACACACAGGTAATAAATGAGGAACACCACTCAAAGACTTAACTCCAGGCCAATAGTTTTTATATAGAAAAATATATTTTTGTAATTTATTTTAGAACCACAAGATTCAAGATTTGAGGTAAGTACATAAAATGCAAGGTACTTCACACAGGTAAGTATAGAACTTTGATTTAAAACAGTAGTACACACAGTTTTGGTTAAAATGGCAATAAGCTATTTTAAAAGTGGACACAGTGCAAAAATCAACAGTTACTGGGGGAGGTTAGTTTGGTTAGGTTTTTCAGGTAAGTAAAACATTTACACAGTCAATCTCCTGGATATGGGCAGTCCAACGTTGGGGGTTCAAGGCAACCCCAAAGCCACAGCAACACAGGGCCGGACAGGTGCAGAGGTCAAAGGAGGGCCAAAAACACATAGGCGCCTATGAAGAACAGGGGTGCTCCGGTCCTGATCTGCTTACAGGTAAGTAGCTGCATCCTCGGGGAGCAGACAAAGGGTTTTTTGTAGAGCACTGGGGTGACACACAAAATCCCACAAAATACACCCTCAGCAGCACAGGGGCGGCCGGGTGCAATAGGCAAAGTAGGCGTTGGGTTTGCTATTGAAAGCAATGCAGGGACCCGGGGTCACTTAGGCGATGCAGGCAGGGCACAGGGGGTTTTCTCGGGCCAGCACTGACTGGGCTAGGATAAGGGCCGCCTGCTGGTTACTCCTGCACTGGTACGTGGTTCCTCTCGGTCCTGGGGGCTTCAGGTGCAGTGCTTGGTCCAGGCGTCGGTTCCTTTGTTACCAGGCAGTCGCGGTCAGGGGGAGCCTCTGGATCCTCTCTGCAGGCGTCACACTGGGGGTGCACGGAGGTCGACTCAGGGTGCCCACGTCGTCGTAATCGCCTGGGAGTCCTCTCTGCTGTGTTGGTTCTCCTGAACTCGGGGCAGGGGCATTGAGTGCATAGTGAGAAGTATCACGCTTCCGGCGGGAAGAAAGAGTTCTTTGAAAGTTGTTTCTTTGTTGCAAAGTTGTTGCAGGTTTTGAACAGTGCCGCTGTTCTCAGGAGTTTCTAGGTCCTTCGGGTTCAGGGCAGTCCTCTGAGTCCTCAGAGGTCGCTGGTCCCTGTCGGATGCGTCGCTGTGCAGGTTCTTTGAGTCTGGAGACAGGCCGGTAGGGCTGGGGCCAAATCAGTTGTCATCTCCGTCGTCTCTGCTGGGCTTTCAGGTCAGCAGTCCTTCTTCTTGTCGTAGGTTGCAGGAATCAAATTTCCTGGTTTAAGGGTCGCCCCTAAATACTAAATTTAGGGATGTGTTTAGGTCTGGGGGGCAGTAGCCAATGGCTTCTGTCCTTGAGGGTGGCTACACCCTCTTTGTGCCTCCTCCCTGAGGGGAGGGGGGCACATCCCTATTCCTATTGGGGAATCCTCCAAACTCAAGATGGAGGATTTCTAAAGGCAGGGGTCACCTCAGCCCAGGGCACCATAGGGGCTTTCCTGACTGGTGGGTGACTCCTTCTTGTTTTCCTCATTATCTCCTCCAGCTTTGCCGCCAAAAGTGGGGGCAGTGGCCGGAGGGGCGGGCATCTCTGCTAGCTGGGATGCCCTGGGGTGCTGTAACAAAAGGCATGAGCCTTTGAGGCTCACCGCCAGGTGTTACAGTTCTTGCAGGGGGAGGTGAGAAGCACCTCCACCCAGTACAGGCTTTGTTCCTGGCCACAGAGTGACAAAGGCACTCACCCCACATGGCCAGAAACTCGTCTGGTTGTGGCAGGCTGGCAGAAACTGGTCAGCCTAGCACTAGGAGTCAGACTGCCATTCAGGGGGCATCTCTAAGATGCCCTCTGGTTGTATTTTACAATAAATCCCACACTGGCATCAGATTTCAGTGAAGCCATTAAGGAACTGTGGAATTTGTAATTGACAGACTCCCAGACCATATACTCTTTATGGCTACCCTGCACTTACAATGTCTAAGGTTTTGCTTAGACACTGTAGGGGCATAGTGCTCATGCACTTATGCCCTCACCCGTGGTATAGTACTCCCTGCCTTAGGGCTGTAAGGCCTGCTAGAGGGGTGACTTACCTATGCCACAGGCAGTGAGAGGTGGGCATGGCACTTTGAGAGGAGTACCATGTCAACATAGTAATTTTCTCCCCACCAGCACACACAAGCTCTGAGGCAGTGTGCATGTGATGTGTGAGGGGTACCCAGGGTGGCCATCCCTTAGAGACCTTCCCTGGCCACCTGGCCCTTGGTACCAGGGGTACCATTTACAAGGGAATCTGTGTGCCAGGGCTGTGCCAATTGTGGGAACAAAGGTACAGTTTAGGGAAAGAACACTGGTGCTGGGGCCTGGTTAGCAGGGTCCCAGCACACTTTCAATCATAACTGGCAATAGCAAAAGGCAAAACGTCAGGGGGTAACCATGCCAAGGAAGGTATTTCCTTACAATCTCCGTCCCTGTATTGACTTTCGAGGGTTAAATTAGATTACCATCAAGGATAGGTATCCCCTACCTCTCATTAAGGATGTTTTGGAAGCAGTCCAAGGAGCCACGATTTTTACCAAATTAGATTTGCGGGATGCCTATCATCTTTTCCGAATCAAGGAAGGAGATGAATGGAATACCGCTTTTCGTACCCAGTTAGGTCATTTTGAATATTGCGTCATGCCTTTTGGTCTGACTAATGCACCTTCCATATTCCAAAGATTTATGGATTCAATTTTCTCAAATCTTTTGAATCAAAGTGTCGTAGTCTATCTGGATGACATTCTGATATTTTCTCATTGTCCCGAACATCATACTAAACATGTGCGTCAGATTCTGGAAAGACTCAGACAGAACAATCTATATTGTAAGCCCAAAAAGTGAGAGTTCAACAAGACCGAGGTACGTTATCTTGGTTTCCGTATGAATCTAGTTGCCATTTCTATGGATCCAGAAAAAGTACAAGCCGTAATAGATTGGCCATCTCCCACTTCTGTCAAGGAGACACAGTGCTTTTTAGGGTTATCCAATTTCTATAGACAATTTATAAAGGACTTTCCACTACAACAGGGTCAGATAACCCAGATCATCAAGAAAGAAAACCTAAAGAAAGGTTTTACTTGGACAGAAGAAGCTGAAAGAGCTTTTCAGAATCTAAAACCCGCCTTTACAGAAGCTCTGATAGTACGTCATCCTGACACTACGAAGAAATTTATAGTGATCACTGATTCATCAGTTAGATCCATTGGAGCTGTGTTATTGCAAGAACAAGATGATGACGACCTAGAACACCCGGTCTTTCATCTGTCCCATGTGTTATCAGATGCAGAACGAAACTACTCTGTGTTGGAAAAAGAATTACTAGCACTGAAAACTGCCTGCAAGGAGTGGATGCAATTTCTAATGGGTTCACAGGAAACCTTTGAAGTCAGGACAGATCATCGCAATCTACAATGTCTCCTCAGTTTTCAATGCAGGAATAGTCAGCAAGCCAGATGGGCTTTCTTCTTTAGCCAATATGACTTTGTGGTAACCTATATACCTGGTTCCCAAAATATTGTGGCTGATGCTTTATCCCGCCGATATCCGGAAAGCACAATTACCACCTTTCCACACATAATAGAACCATGTCGAATAGTGGGGGTTGTTCAATCCTTTCTCGACCGAGTGAAGACTGAGTATCAAAAGCTACCTATGGAATAATGGAACGCCTTAAGTTCCCATGTACAGAAATACCAGGAGTATTACTATCATAAAAACACCTTATTTTTGCCTACTCAGAAGGTGAAAACGGAAGCCCTGCAAATGTGTCATGACTCTCCTATTGCTGGACATCGTGGAATACAGAATACACAGGAACTGCTCCTTCGCTCCTTTTGGTGGCCCACATTAAAATCTGATGTGGAAACATATGTAAGATCTTGCCCAATATGTGCTCAGACGAAGACACCTCGAACTAAGCCAGCAGGTTTATTGATGCCCTTGCCTGTGCCTTCTGTTCTATGGCAAACGGTGACCACAGATTTTATATTTTCATTTTCATCATCTGCAGGATATCAGGTCATAATGGTTACGGTAGACTCTTTCACTAAGATGGCTCATTTTTCAGCCCTAAAGAAGTTACCCACCGCTAAAGAAATGAGTCAAGTCTTTCTACAAGATATTTTCCGATTACATGGCCTCCCACAAGTAATAATTTCTGATCGAGACCCTCAATATGTGTCTCGTTTTTGGAGAGCTGTTTGTAGGTTTTTCCATATAGAGGTGGCTCTATCATCCATTTTTCATCCCCCAGACCAAAACAGAACGTTTAAATCAAGGACTAGAACAATTTCTATGTTGTTTTTGTAATGCAACTCAAAGTAATTGGTCATCATATCCTCCATTAGCTCAGTTTTCCTATGACAATGCAGTCCATAGTGCAACGAAGTCCACACCTTTTTTTCTCATCCTACTGCTTTTCCTACCATCACTCATAAAGACACCCCTGTTCCAGCAGTTACCTCATTTGTCTGAAATGTCCGTCAAGTTCAAGTCCTGCTGCATACCAATCTCTAGGTTACAAAACGTTACATAAAGAAGTTAGCTGATACTCGGCGCAGCCCTGCACCATCTTACCAGCCTGGAAACAATGTATGGCTCTCTTCTAGGTTTTTGTCTTTTCACCTCTCCCAAAATAAGTTCAAACCCTGTTTCTATGGTCCTTTTAGAGTTCATCATGTGATCAATCCAGTCTCTGTCCGACTTAGTTTACCAGTGACTTGGAAAGTTCATCCTGTTTTTCATGTTTCCCAACGCAAACCTTTTGTTCCTGACCCTTACAAGAGACATGCTCATTGCCCTCATCCTCTTCTAGTTGATGGTCATCCCAAGTATGAGGTAGAAGAGATATGCGATTCTCACTTTTTTTGGAATTGTCTCCAGTTCTTGATCCGCTGGAAAGGATATCCCATCAGTTATTGTTCATGGGAAAAAGCCTCTTCAGTCCATGCTCCTCGTTTGGTCCGCTCATTTTTTCAACATTTTCCAGACAAACCAGGGGCTTTGGGGAGGGGACCTTGTGTGACGCCGCAAAGACCGGCGGCGCCTCACTTACGGGCCGCGGTCAGATCGGCAGTCCGGCCATTTCTGGCGTGGTACGCTTTTTGGCTAAATTTTCCCTTTGGGCACTGTTTACGCTGCCCTCGCTCTTTACCCTCTTAAGTTGCTTACCTGTTCTTGCTGTTTTCCTCTTTTCTTCTTTTTTCTTCCTTTTTTCTTTTCCTTGCCTTAGCCATGTTTATTCTTCCCAAGAGTTTGTGTTCCTTTCCCTGCATGCTATGCTCACTACCTTTCTATAATTGGCTATTTTTCCATTCACCTGAATGTGGTCTTTCCCAATCCAAGATGGTGTCTTCAATACTTCCTGCATGTCACTTCCTGTTTGTCAGTATATAAGCACAGTTGGTCTTCGGTTCCTTGCGTTGCAAACACTTCCTTCATGGTTGTGCTCCTCGCTCCCGTATCCTGTCATTTTGGATTTCTCCTGTTCTTGTTCCAGTTCTTTTATGTGCTTTTGTTATTCTTTTTTTCAGGAGTCCTTGATTCTGAGGTTTTTCCCACATTGGGTTTTTTCCTCTGGGACTCCTTCTGGAAGTTACGGCCTGCTTGGTGTTTTTATTAGCAGCAGAACTGTGGCTATTGAAAAGGGTCTCTCCAACCTTGGTCAATCCATAACAAGCAAGAAACCAAGTGGTGCCCAGAGACTGGCTGATTATAGCGGTAAGAAGCACTCAAGTCATGACAAATGATGACTATGACAAAGCTCCCCCAAATTGTTCTTTGTCATTCTCAGTACCTTTAACAATATTTCATTGGAGATGATGTCAATGTTTCATAAGTCCAATGTTCATAAAAAATCATGCAAAGCGATGTCAGCCATTCATGTCACAGGTCAGAAAAACTCTGCAAATGGTGATCAAGATGGAGGATTTACAAGATGGGTTGAGTGGTATCCTTCCAAGGATTCAGGCCACTATTTCCTTTCCTGCAGGTACAAAGATGGTCACAAACTGATTAAGTACTATTCTAAAAGAGGGGGGTTAGAATGGCGACTATTTCAATTTCTCCTATGATCTTCATGTCATTCCGCTCTTGCAACATGAAGAATGTTACTGAGAATTCAGATCCTTGGTATCATATTTTGAGGAGTAAATTTAGCAGCAAGTTAACATTTTTGGACAGTTCACTAATGACTTCTCAGACTGAGCAGTAGCTTGGGATTCCTTTACAGTTGACTTAAGGTATTGTATGTGGGTTCAAGTTCAAGAACGCAAGGGTTACCCAGTGCGAATATAGTAATGAAAATTGTAAATGGTTGATGATTTGGTCAAACACAAGATACCCACAAAATAATGCAAAGTATAACAAATAGTTGTAACATAAGGGGAAGATCATACAAAGAGTTTATCAAAATATTAATGAGAATTTGCTCCAAGACTCATAGATAATCAAGATTTTGGGGACTCCTTAAATTTGACACCTCTGTCAGAGAAAACAGACAAAGTTCTCAAAACAGAAATATCAGAAACAGACATCCAGTGTACAGTTATGAATCTAAAGAATGCATCAACAGCAAGGGCTGTTGGTTCCCAAGTGACTTCTGGTAATTTTTCATAGAAGAAATGACACCCATACAAACTAAATTTGTTAATTTCTGTTGTTATACTCTTCTCAGATAGCTGGGTGAAGTAAAAATTATAACAAGCTATGTGGGTTGCAAAGGCCAGTCTCGTATTAAAATAGTGCATAATAGTGCATCGAAGAAACTAGCAAAATGTTTAGTAAAACGATTATCTACTACACTGCAGATAATCGCTAAGCATGAAAAACAGGTCAGACATTTTACAACAAACTAACTTCATCACCTTAATGATACATCTGGGGTGGCAGAGTGCTGAACGACAGCATTTCCTTGGCCTCCCAAACAAACCTGTCTTCTCTTCTGGCTTGGGCTGGCTGCTGAACTCAGCATTCCACAGAATTGTCAATAAAGACGCAGTAAGCAATGGAGAGGCAGATGGATACACCCAAAAGTAAATTTATTCCATGGATTGACATCTTGAGGCAGGTGAAGGAGTTTCCACTAGTCCTAGCATTGAATCTAGGATGGCAGAAGCAATAGAGAGGGAACAAGAGCATGCCTGGTGTGGGTGGTGAGCACCAAACATCTAGGTATGGAAGGATTACTGCCAGTGTGTGTAGGAAACTGAGACCCCTTCAGCGTCCAAAGGCAGAAGTTGGTTTAAAGGGGATCAGCTCTATTAGAGGAAGCTGAACTGCTCAACAGGAAGGACCGAAGTGGGAAAACTTCTTCAGCTAGAGTGGCTATGGCATGAGTTCAAATCAATGGCGGGGCAACTGTTTGCAAGCAGAATATTGGTTGGTGGAAACAGCACAATGGCAGACTATAAACTAAAAGAGACTGCCTTCTAACACAGATGGGGTTGATTAAAGGGAATACAAGAGGGGAGAAATAGAGACACAATTAAGAAGAAGCTGGGGGGAGATGAAATAATGAAGGATCAGCTTGGAGAAGGGTATCAGAGTCCGATTGTGACATGGAAGTTCTTTTAGGCCGATTATTCATTATTGCTGGGATGCAGTTATATCATATATACACACTCCTTATCCAGCCCGAGTGACTCAACGTGCTAAGCATTTGCAGCCAAGACTCACTCAATTCTTACAACTACAAGTCTGCATCCCTACCTATCTGACACATTAGTCCAAGGGTCAAGGTGACATGCTTTACTTTTACATGCACCTCCTGAATGACTCTCTCTGAACTTCTACATGGGGTGCATTTGGACCTTGATTCAGACATTCAGCTGGGGTCTTTTAATTTAACACTAAAAAACCCCTGGGTTCTCTCAATCTACTATCATAGCTTCAAATTATACTCTATGCAGAGGTCTCTGAAGGCCTTTTCTCTTCCTTTTGGTTTTGGGATATTATGCTTAGAGTCCTGATGATGATCCCACTATTCCTTTTAGGGATTGAATCATCAACTATGATCAGGGAGGCTGTTCATATTATTTATAAATTAGGAATGGGCCCTGCTCTTCTTGCTTTTAGATATGCACTTTGATTACTATTTTCATACGCGTCTATCACACATATGAGAGCACCTTTATCACCAACCCTCACTGCACCGGCACAGAATGCTAAATGATTCATGATCTTGCAAATGGTTTTCTTAGTTTTAGTGTCTGGAATTGAATATGCTGTGTCTATGATGGAGATGTTAGAGCAGAAAACAGAACAGAGCATTTGGCAGTGGCTTTGGAGTTGGGAGGCAGCCTACCAAATGAAGACAGTGTTGCTGCTAAAGGGGAAACTGGAAATATTAGAGAATGCAATAATGGCATGTGGCATCCAAATCCTAAAATCCCCCTAACTGGAGAGTTAGAGGTAACTAATTGATGTGTGTTTTTGTTTCTCAGACCACCTGATACGTCACGCAAGCCAACTGTTAGTGTTTGGGGCTTACCATTTACCCTTAAGAGCATCCAGAGCATTAGCTAGAAACAGGTTTTACAAGTAACCCTGATAGTAGCTTTCATACAGTTGGACCCTTCCATAACTTACATTTTACCCAGCCCCATATCCACATTACTCTGATTGAGATTCCATATTCTTGAAATTCTAGGGTTGCTTTTATGAACGAACCTCACCTGTGTATTAGGGTGGCTGCAGGTGAGGAGTGGATCTTAAAAAAACTTGTATTTCAGGAGAACTGCCAAAGTTCCAGCAATTGCACAGCACTGAGGTAATAGAATTATCACCACATTTTCCTGCACTAGATCAGAAGACTGACCATATCATGCAGGATGTGTGTGAATGGCACAGATACAAGAAACTGAGCAGAGATCACCAATAAGTACATAGTATTTTCTTGTTAGTGGACTCATCATATTCATAAAAAATAAATAATCAATTAACGGTGAGATGTAGGTAATCACTAAAACTTGGTGAGCAAGTTATAAAGGGCTGTGAAGCCAGGGGGCAAGTGATAAACTCAAAATGAGTACCTCTCCATCCATTTATCCTAACTATGGTGACATTTATTGCCTTTCTTGAGCTTGCATTTAAGAGGAGAGTAAGGATTTTTGTAAATGCAGTTTGAGGTCCAGCCGAGTCATTGACCTGTGCATTTAAGCTGCCTGATTAAGTTTAATAAACAAAAAATGTTACCTAGTAAAATGGCATGGACAACTGTTTCTTTTCTAGAACTGTGACTTTATGTTCCGTTATGATGTCTTTGCTAGTCAAGCACTATGGAGCTTCCAAAGAGTTCAGACTCATTTACTTTTAGACACAATGTTAAGATCGCTACATTCCATTTGCTACTGTATCATTACAGTGCAAATGTGTAAATAAATGAGAGGTTTTGCACTTCATTGGAATGACACATTCAGCGATAGTCAGTGTACACCATTCGGTGTAAAGAGGAGGCCGCTGCTTTGCAATGTGATTGTGCAGTATATTTTAACTGGTTGGACTTTGTTATTTGTGCCAATTAAGTTATTCAAATCAATGCTATACCCGGCCACTTCGGACATCTCTTCATTCTCTGTAATTAAAACTATTCATAAACAGCTTCTATTGATGATTAGGTTAAAATACTCAACTTCACTAAATTCAACAAATTTAATATCATCGAATTTTACAACAAAGGACTATAGCTCTTCTTAAGATAAATATTTAAGCACGTACCTTGTCAATTAATATAATTACATATTTAGCATAAACTGTGAGAATGCTTTCAACTGGATATTGGTCAAGCTACCTAGATGGAATACAAGGCATCTAACATTGATCGCTTGGGCATACATCATGAAAACAATCATCCCACCTACATACTTACATCTCTTGCAGACAACTCTCCTCTAGGACTGGCCTCTTTCTGGAAACCGGTGCAATTAACGTTGACATGTTTCCCCTGGAGGTATACATCCCCAAGGCTATCCTGGAAAATGCAAAAGTTGGTGGGCGCTACCACATTTTTAATTTCTATTTCTCGGCACTTGTGTTAAATAGATCATGGCCTACATTGTGAACTTGGCGGCAAACACTGCCGACCGCCGTGCCGACAGCCAACAAAAGACCGTCAGTGGTGGTGGATTGTATATCGCCGTATAATGATGCCAAAAATTCATACCACCAAAAAATTGACAACCTCCACCCACTGCCAAGGCCAACGACGGCGGAAATGCAGTCCACATCACCCCTCCACGCATACAAACACCCCATCCACCAAATAATGATGCACAAATCAGCGAGGCGGTCAGTGAATGTTGGACAAACATTAGTGGTACCGACCGCCGCGGTCAGCATTGGGAACCGCCAAAAAACAAATGCACATTGGCAAATTTGAAAAGCACACACCTGACACACATCCACACCACTATAAAACACACACATACACACCCAACAAACCTTTGCAACGCCAATAGCATAACAGCTTTGACACCTCAACACACATACACTGAACTAAACATCACACAAGTCACACACACAAAACCACCACCAAAACTCAAACACTGCACACCCACCATCACAAACCACACTCCCAGCCACACAACAGCACTGTCACCAACTCACCTAGAACACACCACCCACAAAACACACCATGGCACCGCCTAAGTACCCCCACTTAACCCACAGGGAAGTAAGGACCATGGTGTACGAAATACTCAGGGTTGAGCCACAGCTATTCGGAGCACAGGTGCAGCAGACACCCTTGGCCAAGAAGATGGAACTATGGCAGAGGATAGTCAACAAGGTCAACGCTGTAGGAAACCATCCACGCACAAGGGATGACATCAGGAAGAGGTGGAATGACCTGCGGGGGAAGGTGCGTTCCATGGCATCACAACACAACATCGTGGTACAGAAGACTGGCGGTGGTCCCCCACCTCTTCCCACCAAACGCACCGACTGTGAGGAGAGGGTCTTGGCTATCCTGCACCCAGAGGGCCTCACTGGACTCCCTGGAGGACTGGATTTGGGTAAGTCAACTACAACACCCTAACAGTCACCAAACTTGTAAAGCATGTATCATCCCATCCCTCTCACTACCACCAGGCCCTCATCCCCTACCCAGCCCACAACACCCAGACACTCCTATCCATGTTTTCTTCATGTCCACAACCCCCCCATACAAATCACTATTCAGCCCCCTGTGCACAGTCACCAACCCATGCATGTAATGTCAGAATGCACCACCACCCCCTCACTAAATGCATCAAAAAGAACACGAAGGGACCCTGCATTCTACTACATGGGAATGTAACCACCAATTACTGGTGACCAGTGCTGCAAAGAACGTACAGGACACCCACATCTCTATTCTCTCACACACAGGCACCACCACCCATGCCACCCAGATGGAGACGTCAAGGAATGCCAGTCGTCCACCTGAAGACAAAAGCCCCACTCAGGAGAGTGCAGAGGGATGTCTGGACACAGAGGAAATACCTGGGCCATCCCACAGTCCTGGACAGTCACCCTCCATAAGCCCCACCCAGGACATCACTGACACCCCGACCACTCAGCCACCACCATCAGCTGTGGCCCAATGCCCCCAACACCAGTGTCTCCAGGCCACAGACTGGCTGACCACATGTACAAAGGCCTGAGTCTCCATCCACCAGCAGGCAGGATGATGAAGGGCCCAGTGCAAGTGGTACTGCCAGATTTATGCAAGGGACACAGACACAGGCACAGGGGGCTAGGGCCAGTGGGAGGGTATCAGTGGCCCCGAGGGTGACCCAAGGAGGGATGCTGCTGCTCAGGAGGTCATTGCTGAGGTGCTGGGAACATACCACCATTCCCAGGACAGGATGGGTCAGATCCTGGCCACATTGGAGGAGAGTCAAGGGCTGCAGGTAGCACACCACCAGGAGGCCATGGAGCAATGGAAACAGCTCAATGCTACCATGGCCTCCATTGCATGGGTGCTGCAGCGCCAGACCAACATCCAGCCTGAGTCCTCCACCCACCTGCAGGCCCCTTCCACTAGCCAGGACACTGACCTGCCATCTACATCTGCAGCAGCTAGTGGAACTGCCAGAGGACTCACAGGACACCAGCACCCCTTCCCCTGCAGCCCAGGTTCCCCTTCGCCAATGTGGCCTCAGACTCAGACATCCCAGTGAAACATGAGCCAAGACCAAGCCCGCCACCAGGAAGTGACTCTGCCCTGATCTGTCTCCCTTGTGTGCCACTGAGCTACCTTGTTGACATGCCACTGCCATTTCACCATCTTCAAATGGCCCCGTGGCCTATGCCTTTCTGTGCTACCAACAGCTGTGGAAATGTACCTGAGTATATTGTTCACCATGTGCCCACTCCCTTCCACTGTCCCATCACTCATGTATGTTTTATCTTCAAATAAATACACTAGTACACACAAAATATCTGTCCTTATTTAATAAGCAATCAAATGTTAATGTGTATGTATTAGCCAGTTTCCATCCTAATGCCGCTTTTATTGCAGGAGGGGGTCTAACAGACTGTAGTGTTTGAAGTATGTCACACTGTACATTCCATTGCTGTAACACATATTTGTTTCTTCATTCATGAATTTGCCACATCACTGGTAAGGGACACCACAGAACTTAGTATTTAAGTCACCCTGAAACAATGCAGTAAACCCATTTGCATAATAGAAAATGTCCTTAGGTCAGCCAATGAGGGAAGACAGC
Organism: Pleurodeles waltl; assembly: GCF_031143425.1. Taxonomy (NCBI): domain Eukaryota; kingdom Metazoa; phylum Chordata; class Amphibia; order Caudata; family Salamandridae; genus Pleurodeles; species Pleurodeles waltl. Next base: position 241,979,973 of record NC_090449.1, on the reverse strand, counting down.
AGTCCCAGCCTCGTCACAGAGTGGGATGAGGTCAGTGAGACTGCTGACCCCACCCCACTCTGTGAAGTGTCACTGATTGACACTCGCCCTGGGCACGTCAGGGCTTAAACTGAAGGGCCCAGGGAGAGTGTCAATTGGTGACGCTTTCCTAGTCACCCAGGGGAGGGCCTCGAGGCACCTTTGCTGGGCTGAGGAGGTCACGCCCATAGGAGCTGTGATCTCCTCAGCCCAGCAAAGTTCAGCTCAGACAGCCAGTAGTCTGCGCAAATCGTGCATGTCTGCTCCTGGCTGCTTGACCTAAACAGGAAGAGTGTCTGTCAGGCTGACCTTTGTTCAGCCTGACAGACACTATTCATGGGGGGCAAAAGGTGGGGGGGCGTGGCCCTTCCGCCCTAAAGGACGGGCCGCCACTGAGTGTATGTGTCCCAACATGTATATTTTTCCTTGAATTTACATACTTTTTTCTTCTTTTGTCCCCCCCCCCCGGTGCTCTTGTTTCCTTGTGTGCTTAAGCATCATCTGGTGAGGGAGCTGAGGCACTGGCGAGTGGAAATGCTGCAGCCCACGGGACCGAGGAAGCAGAGTCCACCAACGCCAAGGGGACCAGTTGTTTGGAGTAGGAGGGGAGTACCACCGGGGAGGCAACTACCACTGGAGGTAGTGACTCCGACACCTCCTCCGATGGCAGCTCCCTGGTTGTGGTGGACACTACTGGGCCCACCCATTCTTTGCCATATTCCGCCACACTCCATACCATCCCAGTAGCTCTCCACTGAGTTGCCCGTGCCCGCTCACCCAGGAAGGGGGGGCGTCTCCTTCAGCCCAGGCACCTCTCCTCCTGGCCCAGTCAGCCTTGCTGCCCTCACTGAGGTGGCTATTGACCTCCTGAGACACATCTCTGTAGGTCAGACAACCATTGTGAATGCCATCCAGGGGCTGGCATCTGAGATGCAGCAATGCAATGCATTCCTGGAGGGCATTCACGGTGCCATGTCTGGCCTACAGAGATCTTTTCGGGCTCTGGCCTCCTGTTTGACGGCAGCCAGTTTCCCTATTCTTTCCATGCCCCCTCCCACCACCTCTAACCCTTCCAGCACCCAACTCCCTTCACCCATCCCAAGTACACATACAGACAGCCATGCACCCAAATCAACACACAAGAAGCACACAGAGATACACAGGCACCACACGTCCCACCTCATCCAGGCACACACCCAACATACCAAAGCAGATACACCAACATCCACCTACCCCATTGTGTCCACCCAACCTCCTCCCAAAACACAGAAACGCTCACACTCATCCACTCCACACACACCCACCAAACATGTGCATACTAAACAGGCACCGGCATCCAAGTCCAGCACACCTACACCTCGTACCACCATTCCCTCAACCTCCACTCCTAAAACTGTGTGCATAACCCCTCCAGCTCCACCTAGAAACCTTTTCCTCTCCAGTGTTGAACTGTTTGAACCCACTTGCCCACCCCGTCTTCTCCCCAAACGTACCCTTGGCCATCCAGAAGCCCACTCCTTCCTCTTCAAACTACACCCCAGTCTGTTCTACCCATTCCCGTGCCTTTTCCAGGGAGGAAAGAGGCCTTTGTTGTCCCTGGTCCTTCTGCCACCCCCCAGTCCAGGCCCACTCCTCCTCCTTCCAAGGGCAAGCCCAAACCCTCTCCACCTCCAGAACCTAAGCTCAAGACCCCCCCCTTTCAAACCTGAGTCCCCACCAACCCCTGCCCCTAATCCCTGAGGTGCCTGGCTGCCCCATTGATGCCCCTTCTCAGTGGAGGATTTTTTTCATCGTGGGAGTCAAGTGTGGGCTATATTTGCCCTTCCGGGATTTGAATATAGACTGGCCTTTGGCCTTGCTTGGACATTTATTATTATTTCTTAAAAATAAATGTTAGTGCCCAGCAGATCTGTTGGTGCTATATTGACAGTGCAGCGTTCCACTGTGGCAGTGTGGTGTGCACAGGTGTGTGCATTAGTACAGGTATTTGTTGCCTTGTGTTTGGTAAGTACATTTTGTTAGGGTATGTATGGCTTGAGGTGGTGGGAGGGGTTAGGTGTGCATTGCGGTGTAGGTGGGTGTGTAATTGTGCCCTTTCCTCCCATGTGTGCTAGGCTGCGGTACTTACCGTCGTCGTCTTCGTCTGCGGTCACGGTCCTGGAGAAATATGGCAAGGAGACACACTGGCATTATTTCCAACTCTCGCTCCATGTCGGAGTGGGAGTGTTCTGTGTGGCTCCGGTGAGTGTTTCCCTTTATGAGGGTTGTTTCCGCCACATTTGCATGGCGGTGGTTCCCACCCCGGAACTGATGACGGTGTGGTGTTTCATTATATGGTGGGCGGGTAGGGCCTTTCGGCCGGGCTGAAGATGGCCTCCGCCATCATCGTCTGCCCCACTAAAATCACAGTGAGTGGATGGACTGCTGGCTCTTTCTCATGTGCTGTATTATATGGCGGCCTGGACTGCCAGCCTGTTGGTGGTAGTTATCGATCTTTCCCGCCAGGTTCATAATGACCACCTATGTTGTTGTATATGGCACACTTCTGGAAATCCCTTATAGCACAAACCTGCTAAAGTATAGTTATCCCTGACAGGAAAACAATACCTATTTATCAGACATATTTTTATCATCACATCAAAAGTAAAGTTTGGCCTGTGTGGTTAGAGATGAAAACTTATTGTTGAATTCACGGCCATTAGCCTAATACCGATGGATGGCTCTTTAACCTGGCATACCCAGACATCTGTCTGGGGAAGCAGGAATTGAGGGGAAGCAAAACGCTTTCATTATTGGAAACCCGTTCCTCCCAGATGGACAGCACTTTTGTGAGAGTGTATACTTAAGAAAGAAAATGTAAATCAGTTAAATAGACTGATGGGCATTAATAGATGTACACCCCTGGGCTAACAATCACATCAAAAAACTGTCATTCTGAAATGCCATTCCTGCACGAACATTGGGGCTGGAGAGAAAAGAGCACTGTATTATTAGAATTATATGTATAGTTCTTTCTAGGCTCCTTTTTTGAAGAATCCTTGGAGGTCTGGAGCTCTCACAAAAGGCATTAAAGCTTTCCTACAGAATGGCTCATTGCACCTGTTTACCAGGTTGAAAAAATGGGCAGGACTGTATTCAATATTGTTCTAATGTGTTAAAAGTGTTGAGGGTTTTCCTAGAGTTCTGGACTTAAGGGGCATTCCAATCAAGATGCAATCAACGATTCCCTTACTGACACAACAATTTGTGTTGTTGTGTTGTTCATGGATCTTCAAGATACATATTTTCACATCCCATTTGTAGGAAGTTGGCTCTGTATGCACTATTTCAAAGTAAGGAATAGTATGCACAGAGTCCAAGGGTTCCCCTTAGAGGTAAGATAGTGGCAAAAAGAGATAATACTAATGCTCTATTTTGTGGTAGTGTGGTCGAGCAGTAGGCTTATCAAAGGAGTAGTGTTAAGCATTTGTTGTACATACACACAGGCAATAAATGAGGAACACACACTCAGAGACAATTCCAGGCCAATAGGTTTTTGTATAGAAAAATATATTTTCTTTGTTTATTTTAAGAACCACAGGTTCTACATGTAATATCTCAAATGAAAGGTATTGCAGGTAAGTACTTTAGGAACCTTGAATAATCACAATAGCATATATACTTTTCAAATAAAACACATATAGCTATTTTAAAACTAGACACAGTGCAATTTTCACAGTTCCTGGGGAGGTAAGTAATTGTTAGTTCTTGCAGGTAAGTAAACCACCTAAGGGGTTCAAGTTTGGGTCCAAGGTAGCCCACCGTTGGGGGTTCAGAGCAACCCCAAAGTTACCACACCGGCAGCTCAGGGCCGGTCAGGTGCAGAGTTCAAAGTGGTGCCCAAAACACATAGGCTTCAATGGAGAAGGGGGTGCCCCGGTTCCAGTCTGCCAGCAGGTAAGTACCCGCGTCTTCGGAGGGCAGACCAGGGGGGTTTTGTAGGGCACCGGGGGGACACAAGTTAGCACAGGAAGTACACCCTCAGCAGCACGGGGGCGGCCGGGTGCAGTGTGCAAACACACGTCGGGTTTTCAATAGGAATCAATGGGAGACCAAGGGGTCTCTTCAGCGATGCAGGCAGGCAAGGGGGGGGCTCCTCGGGGTAGCCACCACCTGGGCAAGGGAGAGGGCCTCCTGGGGGTCACTCCTGCACTGGAGTTCCGATCCTTCAGGTCCTGGGGGCTGCGGGTGCAGGGACTTTTCCAGGCGGCGGGATCTGAGAGTCAGGCAGTCGCGGTCAGGGGGAGCCTCGGGATTCCCTCTGCAGGCGTCGCTGTGGGGGCTCAGGGGGGACAACTTTGGTTACTCACAATCTTGGAGTCGCCGGGGAGTCCTCCCTGAAGTGTTGTTTCTCCACAAGTCGAGCCGGGGGCGTCGGGTGCAGAGTAGCAAGTCTCACGCTTCCGGCGGGAAACGCAGTTGTCTTGAAGTTGCTTTTTTGGAAACAAAGTTGCAGTCTTGGATGAACAGGGCTGCTGTTCTTGGGAGTTTCTTGGTCCTTCTAGAGCAGGGCAGTCCTCTGAGGATTCAGAGGTCGCTGGTCCTGGGGAAAGCGTCGCTGGAGCAGTGTCTTTAGAAGGGAAGGAGACAGGCCGGTAGAGCTGGGGCCAAAGCAGTTGGTGTCTCCGTCTTCTCTGCAGGGTTTTTCAGCTCAGCAGTCCTCTTCTTCTTAGGTTGCAGGAATCTGAGTTCATAGGTTCTGGGAGCCCCTAAATACTCGATTTAGGGGTGTGTTTAGGTCTGGGAGGGCAGAAGCCAATGGCTACTGTCCTTGAGGGTTGGTACACCCTCTTTGTGCCTCCTCCCTGAGGGGAGGGGGGGCACATCCCTATTCCTATTGGAGGAATCCTCCTTCTACAAGATGGAGGATTTCTAAAAGTCAGAGTCACCTCAGCTCAGGAGACCTTAGGGGCTGTCCTGACTGGCCAGTGACTCCTCCTTGTTTTTCTCATTATCTCTCCTGGACTTGCCGCCAAAAGTGGGGGCTGGGTCCAGGGGGCGGGCATCTCCACTAGCTGGAGTGCCCTGGGGCATTGTAACACGAAGCTTGAGCCTTTGAAGCTCACTGCTAGGTGTTACAGTTCCTGCAGGGGGGAGGTGTGAAGCACCTCCACCCAGAGCAGGCTTTGTTTCTGCTGTCCTCAGAGAGCCCAAAGGCTCTCACCGCATGGGGTCAGAAACTCGTCTCTCAGCAGCAGGCTGGCACAGACCAGTCAGTCCTGCACTGAACAATTGGGTAAAATACAGGGGGCATCTCTAAGATGCCCTCTGTGTGCATTTTTTAATAAATCCAACACTGGCATCAGTGTGGGTTTATTATTCTGAGAAGTTTGATACCAAACTTCCCAGTATTCAGTGTAGCCATTATGGAGCTGTGGAGTTCGTTTTTGACAAACTCCCAGCCCATATACTTTTATGGCTACCCTGCACTTACAATGTCTAAGGTTTTGCTTAGACACTGTAGGGGCATAGTGCTCATGTGCCTATGCCCTCACCTGTAGTATAGTGCACCCTGCCTTAGGGCTGTAAGGCCTGTTAGAGGGGTGACTTACCTATGCCATAGGCAGTGTGAGGTTGGCATGGCACCCTGAGGGGAGTGCCATGTCGACTTAGTCATTTTCTCCCCACCAGCACACACAAGCTGGCAAGCAGTGTGTCTGTGCTGAGTGAGGGGTCCCTAGGGTGGCATAAGACATGCTGCAGCCCTTAGAGACCTTCCCTGGCATCAGGGCCCTTGGTACAAGGGGTACCAGTTACAAGGGACTTACCTGGATGCCAGGGTTGTGCCAATTGTGGAGACAATGGTACATTTTAGGTGAAAGAACGCTGGTGCTGGGGCCTGGTTAGCAGGGTCCCAGCACACTTCTCAGTCAAGTCAGTATCAGTATCAGGCAAAAAGTGGGGGGTAACTGCAACAGGGAGCCATTTCTTTACACCATTTCATCAGAATCATCGCTCATTTCTAGTATTTGTGGTGGCCAGCTAGCATTTCCAGTTCAGAGGCTTACCGTCTGATCTGAAATCAGTTCACCTTGTGTTATCAAGGTGTTTGTGCCTTTGGTGGGTTTCCTTCAAGAAACAAATGTGCTCAGCTTCAGCAAAAGTCCATTAATAGTGTTAGGTCTAGGAGGACATGTATCTTCACAGTCTAATGAACCAGATTACATATGAAGCTATTGGTGGAACATGTGCACAATCACTGATCTTTGGGCTCTCTGGACTAGTGTACATGTATTGTTTTGGTTTCCCGCAGAGACGTCTGAATAAACTAGTTTCTCTAAGGATGTGGAACTGCATCCCCAGAGACACTGTTGGTTAAATACAATGACAACTGGCATGTTTTTTGTTGAAACCTGAGTTATCAGTGCAGGGGAACTGATCACCACCAACAACAAAGAGATCATACAATTGATGTGAATCATCTGCAAGATTAAATTCTCTCCAATCTTTTCCATCTGCATTCTAAAATCATATGGCCCTAATTTGGACAATCCATCTGATGGGGGGAGCGGTATACAGAGTTTCGGGAAGGTACATACTTCAAAGACGTTGGATGCATACTCAACCACTGTCCTCAGAATACCCTATGTTCTTGTGTTTCCAGGCTAGGTTATATGTGGTCAACAACCTGAATTCTAATTATTTCACTTATGCTATGTTTTCACCTCCTATGACTAGACCACTTTGGCTCCAACTGGTACACTCTTCTTTCAGAATATTTTTTTCTGATCCAGAAATTTTAAAATACCGGACACAGATTTTTCATAGTTCCTATGACCAACAGCCTCTTGATTGCTTTCCTCCTCACAGTTTTGAGTTCTTGGGACCGGTCAAGAGAAATCAAGAGAAGGGGCTATAAATGAATCTTATAGTTGTCATTTACTGGAGGATGCTTCAGACTTCCTCCTAGATCATCAGGCAGAATTCACTGGATGGTTCCTTATTTTGCACTTATTGCCATGCAGTGACTACTTCTGCCTAGCCAGGCAAAAGAAACTGAATGGAATTTGTCTTACTAGTTCATTGGTTCAGGTGCACCTTGACTTTGATATCTTCACAAGCCCTGGGGTTTAATCACTTCATGGTGTTCTTCAAAAGGACTAAAGTCAGTCCCTCGTGATGGAACGAGAATTGTGTACTTTTTTGAGCGGATATTGTCTATTCGAGAAGGCAGCGACAATCTTACATGTTCAGGTCGTAACTAGTATGTTATTCAGGCCCATTGAAACACTGAAGTGGTAGAATTACACGCCTAATACCCGTTTCAAATTATTTTGTTTCATCCTATTCAATACAGTTTTCTGTTGTGACACATTCTGATAATTTGGGTCTTCCAAGCATATTATTCAAATCTTTGAGCAAAGCTCTGTTAAAATAGTTGTACTTCAAGGTTTGTTTTTGGTAGTCACTACCTCTGCACATACTCTCTCTGTACTGATCATCAGTTCCCTAGGGAGAGTCAGGCACAACTGTACGTATGTATTGACTTGCAAAAGACAGACTATTTGTGTTTCTTTTTCACTGATTCCCTGATTGTTTTTTCTGGAACACAACAGCAACCCAACCCTTGAGTACATGCATCCGTAACCCTATTGTCGTGGCTCTTGAGCACAAATGGGTTCCCCTAACTCCTATAAAGAAAGGCAGATAGGCATGTGGAGTGTAGCAAGGTGTCAATAAAAGCAAATCAGCAGAGAAACAATAAGGGTGTTTTTTTGTTTTTTACAACAGAGTTCAGTTGGGTGTCATTCTGTTCCAGGTTTTGTAAAATTGTTCTTAATTTGGCCTCTTTATATAGCGAAATGTTTCTGGCAGTATCTCAGCTCTAGTTTTCCTTGGTCAAAGTATGGTTCTAACACAAAGATGCAATAAAATTGGAGTTGTGGTGAGAAAGATGGGCAAAGTGCTAAAGTTCAGCTTAGCTTCCAGTAGTAAACATCATTCTGAGTGTTACCTTTTCTTTGGACGTGCAACTCAAGCAAGACCAGAAACCAGGGCTGACCATACCCTTCTCCCATCATCTCAGGCACTGTCCCCACAGTTCCCCAACAGAGGTTTTCAAATTAAAAAAAGGAAGTTAAATTAGAACAGCAAGTGTGTACATCATAGAAAATCATCTTTAAAGGTTGTAAAAGCAGGTACTTAACATGTTACATAAATTGGACCCTGTGACAATGTCAGTGAAACAGTCCTCATCAGGGGTGATACACTGTGGTGATGTCATGGGGAAGAAGTCTGTCAAACCCAGGTCTCCTGTCATTGTGACAGTGCAGGCAGTACCTCTAGATTAGCAGCCCCCTCACTAGTGCCAGTCTAGGGGCCCTCTCCTATCAGAGGATGTAAACTCTGTCTCTCTGGTCCTTCCACTATACGTGGCCTCCTCCTACCTGTTCCTCTTCTCCAGGGGCACTTAGGCACACTCCCCACACAAATCTGGGTTTTTGGGGTGTCCTGGGAAACCACCCATCCTATCTCTTTTTTCACTTGTAGGAGTTCACTATCAAGTATGCACTCTAGAGGTAGGTCAGGACTAACAACCAACCTCCTCCGGGCATTTACTTGCACCCATTCTTGAGATACCAAGGCCACAGGGTGAACAGATTCCCGCCCCTTGGCATTCCTTTCCCTGCAAACCTCTTCTGGCAAATACTGATCCTGGGAAACCAGCATTGTAACCACAATGGTCTGGGTAGAACTTGCATCCCTCAGCGCAGTGACAGTGACCCCATATACTGTGATCCTGTGGAGGTGATTCCTATCTCCCTTGGGGATCACTAGGTTACCTTGTGGGTGCAGTACCTAGCTGTAGACTATTAATGGCTCCTCTGGGTAATCCTCTCCGCAAAACTATACTTAACACTCAGGTGGAGTGGCCACAAGTATTAGCTTTCGGCCTGGTGCATGAGGAATCTCCTTTTGTGTGCCCTGGCTGCTGGCAGTCAAAACACCTTTGCCTCCCAAGGAGTTTTTTTCTTTCCACTGGGTTCCCATTGTCCTGCTTGTCTCCTTCCTGGAGCCCTAATGAGTTTTCTTTTCTAAGCTTGTGCTTTCCCTCCTTCCCCTGTGTGGGCCTGACCTCCCATTTTTGGGATCACTCCTCCGGGATATTTGAGCACCCTATTGTGTACCCAAACATCAGCTGCCCCCCCCTCCATCCCCCAAAGCTTTCTGGGATCAGTCAGCTTGAACTTCAAGAACTACTAGTGTAACTTTGAAGAACGATTACTCAAGACGTGCTCCAACATGACTAAATCGTATAAGCCATTATAAGTGTCAACAGTATTGCCTTTCACCCAGTCCTCCAGTGCTTTTATGTCCATGGTTTTTGTGATTTTTTGAGTGTGTCCCAGAATGTATTCCTATACTCTTCAGAAGGGGGACAAACGTTTGTACTAGTACATCCTTCATGTGGGTGTATAAGACAGCTGCCGTTTCATCTCCAGTCAGCGGAGTGTCCCTTCTCATTACAGTGCTAACACACAATAATATACCCGAGTCCTTGTGGTCCACCCTGAGTGTTCCTAATGCTCTTTCATACGAGTAAAATAATTTCTCAATGTCAACCCACACCACAAAGCTAAGCACTACTTTTTTAGGCAAGTCTGGGATGTGCAGCTCCTCTGTAGACACCTAACCACTCCTGCCACCATCGTCGATGAACCTCAAGAGTCCTAAGCTGACCTCCTTCTCCTTTAAGGCCAGTCTCTTTTCCTCCAGTGCACGTTTCTTCTGCTATGGCTGCCAGTTTGGCCTGCAACTCCCTTGGTGAGTGCTTGTCACTGAGCTCCAGCTGTGGATAGCCAGTTGGAAAGGGCTTTTGCTGCTAGAGCGTGCTTCACTCAAAAGCTCTGGATGCCACACCAGAAAATCCATCTTGAGGCAGGTGGTTCCATGCCCCTTTATCGTCTGGAGATGCTTCTATTCATTCATCCTCAGAGTGGATCTGTGTTGGGCAGGCATCATCCCAGGTCATGAGGATCCTTTCATAATCCACTTTCCTACCACTCTGGACCAACTTCAATTTGCTTTCTCTGCAAAGGGCCTTCATGCTCACCACTGTTAGAGTTGTCAGAGTAGCCAGATCCAACTTAGTGGTTCCTTAGACTTTTAAAAGGTGCAAACATTTGAATAGAAAATATTTGGAAAAATCAAACATTACCCTGTCGGAGACCTGATGCAAATTAAAAAACATACATCAATTTTTGCTTTCAGTTCAATTTAAAGAATTTTTATTTCCAACTTAATAGCTTAGTGGCACTGCTAAACACAGGTCCGGGGCCCCTTTGATGAAAACCAATGTGAGAAAGTGGATTATTAGTTGAAGTGGATGGTACTCCACCATAAGTAATAATGTCACTATTCTTGTCAGGTCCAGTGTAGATTTCAATCATTTAAACCAAGGCTTAACCCTTGGTAGCTATGTCACAGAGTAAACAAGTTTAACTTAAGAAAATGTGTAAAGTATTTTAAAGTACCAAAATGGTTAAAAAATTGAAAACACAAACATTGGCATGGGCAGTGCAGGGCCTCCCCGGTTGAACTGCCATGAAAAGGCTGGTGGAGAACAAGGTTGTAATCATCAGCCGGATGGTGCTGACTTCAGCGCCGCCCGGGCTGGTTGCAACCTGCACCACTGTCATCCAGTCGGGATCGGAGATGTGGCGGTCGGACTGCAACAACCTCGGTGGTCTGTTCAGCAGTCTGTTGACTGCCAGACTCGTAATAAGACCCTAAATCTTTAAGTAGACCCCAGAATTTATGCTGTTGTAGTTGACACTCTCTGTGATTTGTGTATGTGTCTTTTTACCCCTACTTTTTATTATTTTTCTTTTTTGTTCTTTTCAAGATCATACTATGAAACTGTGATGTTTTAGTGTGTTTTATCAATATTGTTTTGTTGCATATGACTGTATTTTACTTTTTGGGTTCATATTTCTATGATCGAATAAAGCTATTGACTATGACAATCTTTGAAATGAAAGTCAAAAATCCTCAACGGGGCAAATCAACTGTAAGTGGCAGAGATGAGTCCCATGAGGCCAGATAGTCTTCAGACAAAGAATCAGTGAAGGTGCTGACTTTTGCGGGGAAAGCTCCCAGCAGGAGAAATTAAAAATCTGTGCATTAGGAAGTTTTATCACTGGGCAGATATTTTTGGCACCGTCGCCCAGTGGAGATTTCTGTTCTGACTAAATCACTTTTTTGAAGCTCAGATTTGTTCAGCTGGGCAAGGCCACAAGCTATATCAGAACAGGCCTCCATGAGGCTGTGTACCCTCTCCTCCTTATCCTGCTAAAACAGATTTGTTTCTGTGGAAAAGCGTCGAGCAGGAGAAACCTAAATCTTTGGCCCAGCAGCAACGCACCTTTATCAGATTTACTCAGCAGGTTTGTCCATGTACCCTAGAGGTCTTTGGAGCCCAAAAAGGTTCTATGTTCTAAGTTTTGAAGGAGGGATGTTAGGAGGAATACACTAAGATACATCCAAGGGTCCCAAGACCTCAGGAGCAGCACCCAAAGGTCAAGACTCTCTGAGGGAAAAGACACCAGCAGGTTCCAGGGCAGGTCCAGTTGGAATTGATTAGCTGGGTACTTCAGGAGATAGTTTCTTGTAGCTTGTTGTGTCAATACAGATTAACAGGAAGTCAGCTAACCGGCCCCTGGAGTCCACATTTTTGTCCTAGGTGCATAAAGGAGCAGGGCCAGCCCTTCATGTCTTCTCACAGGTTTCAACAGTAGGTGCAGTCCTTCTTCTGTCTTCTATAGGTCCACTAATATTCTGAAGAAGGCGCCCAGAGGTGGCACATTTATGCCTGTTACTAGTTTGCAGGTGGTGGAGGCTCCTGGCCCCTCTTTGGCCAATAGAGAAAGGTACCCAAGTGTAATCCTACCCACTTGTACGGCGGTTCCTGTCTGCCTTACAGTAAAGAATCCCACACTCTACCTACATCCAAGACAGCAAAACCCTTCTTCCTCTGTGTAGAGCCTGTGTGCCCACCCAAGAGGTATGAGCAAGGAAATGAGCAACCTCTCCTCTGTGGTCACTTCAAACCAGTTCTGGAGCAGGTCCTCCAACACTGGGATTGGTGATTGTCTGACAGAGGGACCAAAGAAAGACCCTGACAAGTGTTGGCTAACATTTGTCTGTGACATGTGGCTCTTTGAAGTTAATCAAGTCCCTTGGCGTAGTCCAGACGGTAATCTGGCCAGGTAACAGAAATACCTCCCCACACCCAAGGCCTTGGTCCTGCTCTGGGAGCCGTTTTATACCTCATCAGCAGGGTGCAATTCAGTTAAGTTAGGTGAGGCAAGAAAAATATAGCTTTCTAAAAGCATCTTTTCCTTAGTTTAATTAAATTGAATATTGAATAACTATTAAAAAGGATTTTATATTTCTAGCCGTTTCCTAGCTTAAATCAGCATTATTAAATGTAATAATGTAACCCAGTATCTTCCTATGGAACAGCCCACCCTACTACAGGTTTTGGGGCTTTTTCTAATCTAAGGACATATTTAACAATAAATGTTTACATACCCTACTTTTAAATACCATGCACACTGTCTTATGGGTATTAAAGCAGACTGTGGGGTGATTTATTACATTTTAAAAGGAAGGTTTAGGTCCGTCAAATGGGTTATTTCGACAGACTGAATTTGCAATTTAAAACTGCCAAAGCCAGACAGCCTGGATCTCTGTGGCGTCTTTGGCTGTGTTTAGTTTCCTTCAAATTACTTAGATTCCCTTAACTTCATTTGTAGTTCTGTCAGAGCAAGCCAGTGGTTTGAATATATAAACAGTATGCACTTCATTAAGCTGACACGGACTTATACTTTGGAAAACAGCACTAACACATTTTAATTAATTCTTATTTGTGCTTTTTGACACTTTTGAGATTAAGTCACACTATTTTTTGTCTATGGAAAACCTATACATCGTCCGATTGAATTCACCTACGATGTGTGTACTTTTCAAGTCAGTTCTATTGAACAGTGCCCCTAATTAGCTCCAGAAAGACAAATAAACAAAATACATTGCATATGTGTGTAGAAATGGTGACAGAAAGAGACAATGGCCATTGCTGTACTGCTGAATATTTGATTAGGGAAACCGAGGCTCAAATCTTGATTGGCCTCTCTACCAAATTGTGTTAGCCTACGCAAACCAACTTACTTCCATTTTCCACTTTTGGTAATGCTAACATTTTGTCACATTGTATGGTACCTGATGGCTGATTTACATAGCAGTTCATCAGATAGCTGAACCCCAACTTTGACTTTTAAGGCCAAACTAACTCCTTGCTAAGCTCCAGCTTTACTCTCACTATGAATTTGCTAATTTTCCCACCTCAAAGCTTTATTTTTTACTGTGGTTATTACCTTTCAGTCCCAATCAGGACTGTTGTCAGACTTTCAGCTCTTGAGTAACAACTTCATTACAGGATATCTGGAATTCTAACAGGACGTGGTCCACTTTTTACTCTGCCCCTCAGGGGAAGGAGAATGGAGTTGCATCAATGGAGGTCACTACATCTAGGTTTTGTTCGCTCTCATAGGAATGGGAGTTTGGCTAGGAAAGTTAATATATGGCCAGAACTGATGACTCAATTGACAAGTGTCTACTTCAAGGATCTGAGTTTGTCTTATCACCACAGGTTCGAATCCTCGTGGTCCGTTTAGTCTTTCATCCGCTCAATGTCAACATAATAAATACCACTGAACTGGAAAACAATCAATAAGTGCGTGAACATTGGCTTTTAAAATACACGTTGAGCCAGATTTCCTTAGGGTTTGCGCCAGGGCTAAGTCATTCAAAGCAGCGCAAACTCTGCAAGGGTATTTTACACTGGAAATGTGCCCTTTCCCAGCAAAAGGAGCACTTTGTGCCATTTTGCACCAGGCGCTGTTACTTGAGTTTAACTTGGCCAGATCGGCACAAGAACCACAGCTTTTGACACAAAGACCGATCTACTAGAGTAGCCAGACCTTTGATCAAACAATAATGCCTCCGTGAAGCAGGCGCCAACAAAGAGAAATGTATTCATTTCTCTAAACATTCCACATTTTGTGAGTGTATTATACAGTGCACCACATATGGAATGTGTGGAATTGTTCAGAATTTTTCTAGGCATAGGATTTTCATTTTACACTGAAAGGGTAAACTCCAGTACAAATCCTATTCTCGATAGCAAGGACACACCTCAGTACCATGGTGCAAAAGTTGAGCATGGCCCTGGCGAGCCTGTTATGCAGCAGTGTGGGCGGCAGCAGGCCGTTTTTAATAATTAATACATCTGACTTTGCTCTGCTTTGTCCCCCATGCAGAAAGCAACGCCACAACTTTGGTTCTGGGGTTGAATTAAAACATAATACATCTGTCCCCTTATGTTGTAGCTCCTTATTCAGCATATGCCCAATACAATAAATTAATGTAGCATGTGACGTAAATGAAGCGAGCATAAAAGTCACATATAATGCCGTTGTGAAGATTACGGACTTGCGGCATACCAACAGATCAATTCTAGAACGTTTTCAAAGTTTTACTATTAGGTCAGTTGCAAGTTTTGAACTTGAGTACATGGTTGACACATTAAAACGCATGATTTAGTGCAACCTGCAAACTAAAACCTTTATGGTAGTACATGGTTTACTTACATATCGTATAGTATATTCCTATCTTTAATGGAAACCTCTGAATGAGTACGGAATTGAGGAAGGAGAGAGACATGAAAGGCATGGGCCTCGTAACGAAGATCGTACAACACATTACGAGGGACACAGTGTGCACTCACCGGGAGCCCCTCTGTCCTACTGGGGATTTAAATCCTCTTTGGAGACGCACGGGTGACAATTAGGCACAACTCCAGGTCAGTCTGTGTGTTAAACCTGCGGCAGACAATGGGCTAGCCATCATCAATCAGCAAGAATGTTACTATCGTAACCCTTAGCGACGGGCGTAACCACCCACGTGTTTCAAGAGGACACAGGCGTTAAAAGACAACATCGAATACGCGGTATTTTTGAAGATGTGTGATTATGCACACATCTGTATATTTCTTTTAGTTGAAGCAGAGATTGCCGTTTCTGGTATATCCATCATCCTGCCACAAAGCCACCTTCCACTAGCAGCGATGGTTCAGTCCATTTTGGCTCAGACGTTTATTGTGTCATAGAAAAAGAAGAAAGACTAACTGGCTTGGCGGTGGCCCGGTCGTTTTCAATCTCGAGCCACTCGAAGGACTACTTCTTGTAGATTTTCATTCATCCTAAACTAGGCACCAAGGAAAGGGGGTAAGATCCAAACTATTTACCGAATATATTCCCCGGTCGAGAACATTTTGCATTCTCAGTAAGTGTGTCGTTGTTGATTTAAGTGGAATGCTTGAAACACATTTTATCAAACTATGTTTTAATTGGCATACGTATTTTATCATAACGTATTTTGTTGCGAACACCGCTATTAGGGTTTTGAATTTTATTACAAGACCGGAGGCTCATATTATGCAGTCTTTTCTTGCTTTAATTTTCAATAGCAGCCAAGTAAAAGAACTACAGTACCCAGAAAAAACACAAACTACAACGATGACATCATAGCTGAACAGCCAATAGGGTATCATACAGCAATACTAATATCTTAACTGCGAGCAACAAGTCCTCTTTTCTTGCTGCTCGCAGTCAAGATAAGTACCTCCATTATTTTCTCCATATTATGTTATACCAACTGTTTTCACTTATTTCTCATTGTGCTATTTTTCTGTATAAGCGCGCGTTTGCTGTTCTTGCTTAAACGCGCGTCTGTTATTTTCTCTGCAGCGCGTCTTTCAACGGTCGTTTTTCGTCCGTTGTAGACGCGCGCGTGCACGCGCCAGCATTCCTGGCATTCCTTTCATACCTTCTTGTCAGGCCCCGCGCTGCGTTCAGTATTTCGACATTTCGAGCGTATTTTACGCTCGTTTTTCTCTCCCGGATAGCCTCGGCACCTCGTTTCTGCCGCTCTGACGCTTCGGTCTCTCAGGTTTTGCCTTCTTTTGGTACCCGCCCCTATTTCCTGGTTCCTGCCTCTTCAGCCACTCCCTCCCCTTTTTCCTCACATTTAACCCCTGTTTCCCCAGTTTCCCATAGATTTCAGGTTTATTATATTTATATTCTTCTCTTATATACTTATTTAGTATATTTTATTGGTTTTGTCATTATGACAGAGGAAGAGGATTCCCAGGTCTTCCAAGAAAATTTAAAATCCTTTATCAAGGACTCAGTTCAACAGGCAGTGGCTGTTTCCATGTCAGATGTCACAAAAAATGTAGAAGCCTCCTTTTCAAAAATTATATCTTCTTCCAAGTTGCCTGTTAATAAAGGCAAGAAACGTGCGGCCACCCTCCCGGTGCCGTCCGAAGGCGTTTCTGCTGGTCCTTCCACCGAGAGGTATCTAAATCGGGTCCCCCTCCTTCTCCAGTGCATGTAACACAATTGAGAGACACTGATGATGACAATGATGATTCCAGTCATTATGATGATATGGACGGATCTGCAGATCCAT
Source organism: Pleurodeles waltl (assembly GCF_031143425.1). Taxonomy (NCBI): domain Eukaryota; kingdom Metazoa; phylum Chordata; class Amphibia; order Caudata; family Salamandridae; genus Pleurodeles; species Pleurodeles waltl. The sequence goes on along the minus strand of NC_090449.1, from coordinate 241,963,383 downwards.
TTTTGTGTGGGCCTCTGGAGAAAAGGCGTAAAATTTCTCTGAGTGACGGTGGTGACGTTCACCCTGTGTCTCATGTTTTGGTTGACCATGCTGGCGAACCCTTATTCGACCCTTCCTTCATGGTTCATCCGAACTCAAAGGAGTGGTATCCATCTGATCATGTGGCTGATTATGTTCCGTTCTTCTTACGCCATCCGCTTGACAAAGCTACTCGCAATAAGCTCAAGTCTGAGTGTCCTCGTCCCTCACTACCGGATAACATTACTTCAACCCCAGTTATTGATCCCAACATGCTGATGTTTTTCACCAAATTTGGCAAAGACCCCAAGAAGGGCGTTGATAGAGCTTGGTCAGGTTGTCAGGACAAGCTCCTGGATTTGGTGGGTCCTCTCACCAGAATTTTTGACTTGGCGGAAGAGGCTAAAATGGACAACAGTCCTATAGATCCTGAAGTTCTTTCGAACTGGGCGCAACGCGCCATCTGCATGCTGGGGAATGCCAATACTCAGCTATCTATTGAAAGGAGGAAAAGCCTCCTATTGAAGATCGACCCTAAACTGGCCTCTTTAGCCTCCAAGGATGATGGCCCGTTGGCTAAGGGCCAACTATTCGGAGACTCCTTCATCAAAGATCTGGGGAAATATGTGTCCACCTTTGCCTCCCTGGACAAGGCCCAACTTTCTATGAAAAAGATCTTTTCATCTCGGGTTTTTGCCAGGGCCGGCAAAGGCAGGAGTCGCTTTGCCGGCCGCCCCATCAGAGGCCAATACGCCAACAGAGACTCCTACAACCAGCAATCCCAGCTTGAGACCTACACGGGATACAAACCAAGATTCTATCCCCGTCGATCAAGAGGCTACCGTCACAGGGGCTACGCCAGCAGGGGAGACCAAACCTCCGGTAAGTGTTTCCAGTTCTGGCCATCCTCCAGTAGGAGGCAGACTGGCTCTGTTTCTAAATTCATGGTTTTCTCTCACCACAGATCCCTGGGTAATTCAATCCATTCAAGGGTACCTGTTAGAATTTTATCAAACCCCAACTCAATCCCGTGTTCCTCTTCCCCTGTTTTTTTCCCAAGATCAAACCGAGCTTCTGCGCGTCAAAATCCTCTCTCTCCTTTCCAAGCGTGCGATAGAACCCGTCCCGTTCGACCCTTCAGGGTTCCTCAGCACCATCTTCCTCGTCCAAAAGAAAAATCAGAAATTTCATTTGGTGTTGAACCTAAAGGCTTTCAACAACTTTATCGTTTATCGACACTTCAAGATGGAAACTATTCTCCATCTCAGGGACATTCTGCTTCAACACGATTGGCTGGTCAGGTTAGACCTTCAGGATGCCTACCTCACAGTGCCAATTCATCACTCACACAGGAAATTCCTTCAATTCCAGTGGCTAGACTCCTTTTATCAATTCAGAGTTCTTCCCTTCGGGCTTTCTTCCGCTCCTTGGTGTTTCACCAAAATTCTCAAACCCGTCACGGCCTTTCTCCGTTCTCACGGAGTTCGTCTAATCCTTTATTTAGACGACTTTCTGTTGATGGCACAGGACAAACGTCTGCTTCTAGACCATCTTCAACTTTGTCAGAACATTCTTCTCAGCCTAGGCTTTCTTATCAATTTTCAGAAGTCGGTCCTAATTCCGACTCAAAAGTTAGAGTTTCTTGGTTTTTTAATAGACATTACTCTGTCGGTACTGCAGCTCCCTCAACACAAAGTATCCTTAATCAAAAAAGAGATTTGTCAATCCCTATCCCTTCCTCATATCTCCCTCAGGACTCTAGCTTGTCTAATAGGACTTTTGGCTGCCTCTATCCAAGCCATCTTCCCAGGTCCTTTACATTCTCGCGCCCTTCAGCGGCTCAAGATCCGTCATCTTCACAAGGGTCTCGCTTATTCTGACCCCTTGGTTCTAGACGCCAAATCCAAAGAAGAACTTCTGTGGTGGTTGACACATCTAGATGCCTGGAACGGCAGAACTATCTTCTCTGCCGCCCCAGATCTTGTATTAGAATCCGATGCAAGTCGGGGCGCAAGATGTGGTCAGTTCTCGACTGGGGGCGCATGGTCTCTGAAGGAGTCCTTCTTGCACATCAACAGTTTAGAGATGCTTGCAGGTTCCTTTGCCATCCGCACTTTTGCAAAAAACAGAGTAAGTTGCACCATCCTCCTCAGGATGGACAATTTGTCCGCGGTCAGGTATATCAACCACCTAGGCGGTACCAAATCCAAGATTATTTCCACGTTGGCGAAGCATCTTTGGGAGTATTGTCTTCCTCGTCCGATCTCGGTCAAGGCAGTGTTTCTGCCAGGCAGGCTGAATACAGTAGCGGATTGGTATTACAGACATCTTCACGATTCCAGCGATTGGCAATTGCACCCTTCAATATTCAGGCATCTTTCTTACATCTTTGGCGAAATGTCCATAGATCTTTTCGCTTCTCGCCTCAACTCTCACCTTCCTTCCTATTTCAGTTGGAGGCCAGATCCGCAGGCTCTAGCCACGGATGCTTTCCTTCAGACTTGGCCGTCATCCCTTCTTTATGCATTTCCTCCTTTCCTTTTCATTCCCCGGGTTCTTGCCCAAGTACGCAGACAACTGTCCACTCTGGTACTCGTAACTCCTTTCTGGCAGACCCAACGTGGTACCCAACTCTATTGGAGTTGGCAATCGATCGACCCGTCTGGCTTCCTCACTTTCCCGACCTCCTCTTGGATCCCCAAGGCCAACAACATCAGTTAGTTCTCAGCGGCTCATTGTCCCTCATAGCCTGGAGAATTTCGGGTCGTCCTCGAGAACCCCAGGAATTTCGGAAGATGCTGCTAGACTTATCCAGCAGGCCAGGGCCCCTGGAACCTCCAGAGCCTACAAGTCCGCATGGGCCCTTTGGAGCAGCTGGTGTCTGGACAGGAATTCAGATCCCTTTTCAGCGAATGTAGTTTTAGTTATACATTTCCTGGCTTCTTTAGCCTCTCAAGGTAAGGCCTATCGCACTATTAACATGTACAGATCCGCCATCTCTGCGGAACTTCAAAGAGTCGATGGTAGGGCAATTGGTTAACATCCTCTCGTCTGCCAATTATTAAAGGGAGTAAGATACGTTTTTCCACCGTCTCCTAAATATAATGTCATGTGGGACGTTAATCTGGTATTACGATTTCTCACCTCTTGGCCTAATAATGATTTGCCCTCTCTCAAACAGCTTTCGGCCAAGTTAACCATGCTTTTATGTCTGGTCTCTATCAAACGTGTCTCAGACGTTAAAGCATTAGAGGTTACTTCCTTTTTCTTCTCCCCCCCTTGGTGTTTCTTTCCAGATCAAGAGACGTACAAAAACTAATTTAGCTTGTGTCAATTATCCATTTTTTCCCTCTCAACCCAAACTATGTGTTGAAAATTGTTTGAAAAGTTATGTGACTCGTACTGCAGATTTGAGATCATCCTCTGCCTCCCAACTACTTATTTCTTTTCAGAAACCACACAACCCTGTTTCTTCCCCTACTCTGGCTCGTTGGGTTAAATGGGTCATGTCCCTAGCTGGCATTGATACGAGTTCCTTTGGTGCCCACTTGGCTAGAGGTGCTATGGCCTCTCGCGCCTTTTGGGCAGGATCTTCTTTACAGGATATTCTCAAGTCTGCAGATTGGTCGAATGAAAGTACATTTAGAACTTTTTATTGTAAGCCGATTTCTCATGTTTCAGATTCAGTCATTGCTATGCTTTGAACATGCATAATATGAGCCTCCGGTCTTGTAATAAAATTGAGATTTTCCTAGCCTTGGTGTCTGAAAGGCTAGATTTTATTAAAGACACGGAGGCGAGTATTATCCCACCACTGTTTTAACCCGCCCTGTATCTTTCTTTCAGTGCCAACTCCCTCTTCCAGCATTGGCTCGTCATGATTCACACGAACAACTTCTACCGATTTTGGATTCACCCTGCAACGTCTATTCTTCCCAGACGGCACTCCGCTTTCGCCATTTTCGAGATTGTTGCATGGACATTGTGACTTTAGTTTCTATTTTCTATGCCGTTTTGTTTGTTACTTCTCCTCTTTAGTTTCGCATCAAGAAAAGAGGACTTGTTGCTCGCAGTTAAGATATTAGTATTGCTGTATGATACCCTATTGGCTGTTCAGCTATGATGTCATCGTTGTAGTTTGTGTTTTTTCTGGGTACTGTAGTTCTTTTACTTGGCTGCTATTGAAAATTAAAGCAAGAAAAGACTGCATAATACTCGCCTCCGTGTCTTTGTTAAAATCTAGCCTTTCAGACACCAAGGCTAAGAAAATCTCAATTTAATTGAATCCTGAAGGTGCAGGAGTTAGGTGACCGCACTGACGTCCCTTTTCTAACAAGCTCGCGCATTGAAAGATCCTTCACTTGTTGCATACATGCCACCCTCCCGATTCAGGCGAGAGGCTATCATCATGCCAAAATTTTAGAGCATGCAAGTGGGAGATTTAAAACAATCTATATCGGGAGAATATATTTTCCCCACAAATTAAAGCAGAGGCAATCTCTGAGGTCTACTGGGTTGTATGGTGACAATCAACATTTTATCAAGTAACATAACGCATTTTTGTTTGTGCTGTGTAAAACTTTAAAAAATAAAATGGCGAGGCCTGTCACATGCTCTAAATCCCCCCTACAACAATTAAGGACAAAATCAGAGCGTGCATAACTGGCATCAACATTTTATTATTTGCAGTTTTACAAATTCACTTACCAGAGAAAAATATTGCAATAAATAAATACAAAAATTGATATAAATATATAGCAAAATATACTAGCCAAAATTATTCACAATATCTCCTTGGAATGACTATATTTCTTAAACTCTTCTTCTTCTTTGCAGTTTTACAAATTCACTTACCAGAGAAAAATATTGCAATAAATACAAAAATTTATATAAATATATAGCAAAATATACCAGCAAAAAGTATTCACGATATATTTCTTAAATTCTTCTTCATCTTCTTCTTCTTATTATTATTATTATTATTCCTCTCACCCTCATCATTTTCTTCATTGGGTCTTTTCACACTAAATTGTTTCTGGATCACCAGCTTGACAGCAACTTTTTACCTTTATAACTTTAGCAAGATTCCACCAATGACCCCCCTTTATCTTGGATGGCATTGCCAAGAATCTTCAATAACGGGTCTCCCAAATGTGCTCTTCCCCTTTTTACATGTATTGGTGACCTAATACAAATCATATTTCCAACTTGTAAACGTGTTAATTTGACATCCTTTTTGGTGTCATACCATTTCATTTGTTGAATTTGATTCATACTTTCTCTTTCCACCTGCATCAAACTTGCCACAACAGAATTTTTTTAACCCACGTTGCCATCCACGCTGGTCAAAGTTTGTGTTTGCCATTCTTCCCCTTAATAACTCAAAAGGAGAGACTTTGTAGTTGAGTGAGGTGTAGTTTTGTAAAACCAAATCATGCTATTTAAAGATTTCTCTATATCATGGTGTCCATTTTCGGCCCACGGAATAAACTCACCCACAGCCAAATTCATCCTCTCCACCAAACCATTGGTTTGTGAATGATAAAGAGAACTCTTCACATGTTTAATGCAACAAGAATCCACAAACCTTTCAAAATCATGACTTACAAATTGTGTACCATTATCTGAAATGAGAGTCTATGGGAAACTTTCTCTCATAAACGTTTCCTAAAGGAAATCAACTACTACTCTAGTGTTAGGTTCCTTAGCTATTTTAATCTCAGGCCATTTAGACGCATAATCTAACACCACCAAAATGTACTTATTACCACAAGATAAAGCATCATAAGGTCCCACCAATCCCTAACTTTTCCCATGGCCTGTCTGGACAAACAGTTGGCATAAGAGGAGGTGTGACCACGTTAAAATGTTTATTAGCTGATCCACAAACACATGTAAAAATAAGATTTTAGCACTTGAAAACCCAAAAATAGTGACTAGAAGCACAAATGCTGCAATTTAATGTTAAGCAGCATCGTGACAGAGTTGTTTCCCACAATGCGACACCACTGGAGCCGTTTACAGAGTGGTACGGACCCCCAGGTACAGTACCTTTGTAAAACAAGTAGAAAATAGGTCGGGGAGCAGGGGATTGCTGGATCTGATGCGGAGTCGGTTCCGGTGCTACAGGGCAGAGGAGTCAGGCCTTACTGCAGAGTGCTGGAGGTAAGGTGGCGTCGGTTGTGAGGTGTCGGCCCTTGGTACCACCGGCAGGGACGAAGTCCGGCAAAGTCACGATGCTGCAGGGTGACCTCATGGGGTCGCGCTCACGTCTTGGGGTCACAGGTGCCGCAACAGAGTTGAGTGTCGTGAATGTCAGTGCTATGACACTCCGATATCAGCAAAGTCATGCGGGATGAGCAGCTGTGGTGATGTGAGGCCTGCGGAGTCATTGAGGTCGTTGCGCTTCTGCAAGGTCCACAGCATCAGGTGCAGGTGCCGTCGGGTTCCTTGCAACGGCGTCCTTAGGGAAGTTGCACAGTGTCCGGCGTCATTTCACAGGATTTCACTGGAAATTCACTTTCAGGGGCAAAGGACTGGAATGGCACCCTCTGGCAAGCTAGAGTCCACAGCATGTAGACTCAAAACTGGATGGTGAAGCCTTTGCTGTCCCTGAGGCTTCAAAACAGGAGGCAAGCTCTACTCCAAGCCATTGGAGATTTTTTTTCAAGCAGGAATCCACAACAAAGTCCAGCCTTTGTCCCCTTTCACCGGCAGAAGCAGCAACTGCAGGATGGCCCAACAAAGCACAGTCACAGGCCAGGGCAGGGCAGCACTTCTCCTCAGCTCTTCTCATTGGCAGAGGTTCCTCTTGGTTGCAGAAGTGATCTAAAGTCTGGAGTTTTGGGTCCACTACTTATACCCCTTTCTGCCCTCAAAGTAGACAAACTTCAAAGGAAAGTCTCTGTTGTTCACAAGATCCTGCCTTGCCCAGGCCAGGCCCCAGACACACACCAAGGTGGGCTCATCTGGATATGCAGGCTACACCCCAGCACCTTTTGTGTCACTGTCTAGAGGAGATGCACAAACAACCCAACTGTCAAACTGACCCAGACAGGGAATCCACAAACAGGCAGAGTCACAGAATGGTTTAAGCAAGAAAATGCCTACTTTCTAAAAGTGGCATTTTTGAACTAACAATCTAAAAGCCCCCTTGTTAACCTATGAGAGACAGATAGGCCTTGCACAGTGAAAACCGAAGTTGGCAGTATTTCACTGTTAGGACATGTAAAACACATCAGTACATGTCCCACCTTTAATATACACTGCACCCTGCGCACAGGGCTACCCAAGGCCTACCTTAGGGGCACCTTACATGTATAAAAAGGGAAGGTTTAGGCCTGGCAAGTGGGTACACTTGCCAAGTCGAACTGGCAGTTTGAAACTGCATCCACAGATACTGCAGTGGCAGATCTAAGCCAAGTTTACAGGGCTATTCACATGGGTGGCACAACGAGTGCTGCAGGCCCATTAGTAGCATTTGATTTACAGGCTCTGGGCACCTCTAGTGCACTTTCCTAGGGGCTTACAAGTAAATCAAATATGCCAGTCATGGTTAAACCACTCACCAATACAATTTATACAGATAGCATATGCACTTTAGCACTGGTTAGCAGTGGCAAAGTGCCCAGAGTCCTAAATCCAACACAAACAGGTCAGAAAAAAATAGGAGTAAGGAGGCAAAAAGAGTGGGGATGACCCTGCAAAAAGAACCAGGCGACAGACTATCATACATGCCTACATTTTAGAGCAGGCAAGTGGGAGATTTAAAACAATCTATATATATATTGGGAGAATATATTTTCCCCACAAATTAAAGCAGAGGCAATCTCTGGGGTCTACTAGGTTGTATGGTGACAATCAGCATTTCATTTTGGCAGTTAAGTAACGTAACACAAACAAAACCAGAGTTTTCAACTCTATTTTTGTTTGCACCGTGTAAAACGTAAAAAAATCAAATGTTGATGCCAGTCACATGCTCTAAATTCCCCCCCCAACAATTAAGGCCAATTTCAAAGTTAATTCTTGGAGGGGGGATCAGAGCGTGCGCAAATGGCATCAGCATTTCATCATTTGCAGTTTTACAAAACTCCGAATCGGGTCTCTACATGCAAGTATCAGGGGAGCTGGGGGGGGGGGGGGAAGAGGGGACTAGCCTTGAAATCAGTAGTCTCCCACCTGAATTGGGTGGGTTGGCATGTATGAACTACCTACTTCAAGGCTGATTTCACGGCTGGTCTCCCGCTTCTCGATTCCAGCATGCAGAAACCCAGTTCTGATTGCCAAATCATGATCTGCTGGAAACAAGGGAAAACTGAAGCGATGCCTGTCACACACACTCCCATCTCTCTCTCCAAAAATTACATCTGACATCAAAGGTAAATGCTTTGTCCTTAATTCTTGGAGGGGGAGATTAGATGGTGACAGACCTCTACATTTTATTTTTGGCAATTGAGTTTTAGAACTCTGTTTTTGTTTGCACTATGTTGTTAAACTACCAAAAATGAAATGCTGATTGTCACCATACATGCCAATAGAACCTATTTAGGCAGATTACCTCTGCTTCAAAGTAAGTCGGAGAGGAAAATACATTCTCCCAAAAATTTATTTTAAATCTCCCACATGGCTGCTCTAAAATTTTGGCATGTATGTTCTTGCTGGTTTCGTAACTCATTTAACAATGGCTTTGGGGAGTTGCTACTTTTATAAAACGGTACATACATGTAATTTATTTCTGTTTGAAATTTCACACTGGCCAAATCGCTGTGGACAAATTGACACAACTTACTCTACATCCATGTTGTTCTTGGAAGTGTCAGCTCATCTGATCACGTCATTATTAGGGAATAACTAAGAGAAAGAAATTTGAGAAAAAAAATCTAGGAATTTAACTTCTCTATATTGACTTTTATTAAGGAGAAGAAAGCTAACATAATATTTTCTCCTGCCTAAATCGGGAATTTTCAGATGCTGTGTGACCTCCACCCTTAGTTTATATACTTATGCTCACCAAATGGTTTTGAGGCGTTGTTTCTGGCGGCTGGCAACTACGAAGAGTGGTGGGGTGGCCAAATGCATAGTAGGCAGGTGCACACATGTAAGGCGACTGGTGACTATCATTAAAAAGAACTAGTCAGTTGCCTTGCTTGCTGCATGACACCTCTGATGTAATCCTCATTCCGATCCCTGTTTTTCTTCTGTCTCTCTTTCCTCGCTCCAGCGCAGGCGCCAGTCAAATCCCCTAACCAGTCCTGGCACTGCTGTCATGCAGATAACCAGCATGAGAAAAACGCAGGGGTTGGTGGGAGCGGCCTCACTCACCGCACTCAAGGACAGTAGAGTCCTGTTCTTTCTCTAAACCCACGAAGACAGCTGGGTTAGAGAGGTTTATAATGTGCATCTCTGCCTGGCCGTTTCAAGACAGCCGACCAAAAGGAAATGTACACTTTAAACCTAAGTGCACAACCCACTACTCCTCCCTGTTACATTAATGTCCCTGCCCTGTTCTGGCACTCGGTTCGGGACAGTGAAAAAATAAAATGGTAATAAATTAACTTTATTACTATTTTACTTTTCATCTTTGGGGCTTTTCTAGGGGCATCTTTGTTATCGGGGCGACACTCCTCTGCCCTAATGGAAGAGCAGCTCCTGGTTGTTTTCTATATCCCAAAGGGAAAAGACAAGGTGGTGCAACCAGAGCTATGCCGTTAGACATCACACTTTTCTCAGGTTCACGCGTAAGTAGTTCACCCAGTGCAGGCTTTTTTTTATTTTGCATTCTGAAACTTTTTAGGCCTGCTTATCTCATTAAAACACTAGAAGTCCCAGAATGAATGCAAAAAAACAAAACAAATAAAAAAATTAACCAGATGAGGTACTCATGCATGGACCAGGGAAGGTGGTAAGTGCAGTGTGCACATCTCATCTTCCATCCACTGCTTCACCCATTTTTTACAATCCAGGAGCTGCTTTATCTGGACTGCATCTCATTCAGTTCCATGTGCCTTACTAAGGGTACACAAACTCTGCATATTGCTCTCTAGCAGAGACAAATGCCTGTTTATCTCATTTGGGGGTGGGGAAGGATGAGGACGTTGCAAAGATTCCAGTAGCAATTCTGGAGCTCACATGTACTTATGCGGTCACACGGGGAAACAAACATGCACCAGGCTGTAGGGCATCTTTACTTGTGGGTTTAGGATAATAAAACCATGGCCTACCCTTGACAATCAAGAAATGGACTCCCAAAACTCCTGCACTAAGATCCTCTCTAAGCTGTGTTGTATACTGCAAGTTTAGGGGTCCATCACTAGGTACGGTTTTGTCCCAGGCTAAAACAAATCCACAGGTGTGTAGGTCTATTGTGGTGACGTTACATGCCTGGCATTTTACTGCTCTTCATCTGGCATCTGTGACACTAGTCAAGGTCAGACTACTAATGTCCTTGGGAGACTAGCCACCCCAGAGGAATACCAGCCTGCTGATCAGGATATACCAATTATTCATCTGTCTGGCTTTTATGGTACACCAGGGAGTTGCCCCAGACCTCAGAAGACATTTTAAACAAGCCCTTTACCCCATGAAAACATTTTGGGTGGTGATAAAGCACCAATTGTTCTGGAAGTTACCTTTCCCCACGGGCACTATGCACACTCACTAGGTCACACCGCAATATTCCATTGATCTGGCAAATCACACTAACCCAGTGCACACTGTCATCCATGCTCTGCACTTACAATTTATCAAGTCAAACTAACATTTATACTGCTCCCACTAGGGCAAGTGTAGTATGTACACTGATCAAGCATCTTCACCCGATAAACACGCAGTGTCTCCATTTGGTGTTTACTTTTAGGAACGGAGTGCTACACAAAACCACAAACACAAGGACTGTCCCAGACTATTACGTGAACTGCATACCATTGGGGTTGATCTTCAGTCCCACATGGGAGCACAATGAAGAGATCCTGATTAGGAGCGTTAAGCCCCCCCCCTTACATTTTCAGAACACAGAATTCAGGGATTCACAAACCGCAAACCTGCCGCAATGGCCAACATGTATTGGCAAAGCCAGTAGGTCTGGCTTTAAAGGAATGTTGTATGGTAATGTGAAGCAGTACAAGTAAATAGCATGGAAAGAAATATGTATTTGTGTGGAAGCAAAGAACTGTAGATTAAAAGATCAGTTGACAACTGCACTATAAAGGCATGGAAAAAACATGTAGGTTAATGACTGCCCTCCTCCCATCTGTGCTTGTCGTAGTTTGGACTCTTGCTCTGGCCAAGACCGCTGGTTAAAGGATGACCGTACTTTTGTTTGTAGGTTACTACGCCTTTCCTACAACAAGTCGCAACTGTTATCCCAACCTTACCGGCCTACTAGCAGCACCTCACCAGCAACACATTAGTAAAAGGTGATTTGTGGCAGCCTTTACGCATGGACTCGAAAATAGGACATCTCAGGGAGTGTCGTGGATAAACGGAGATTACCCCTTTCTCACAGATATATCATGTCTCATACAAACACAGGCAATGACAAAGATGCAGTAAAGTTTCAATAGTTTTTTATTTAGCGTAACTGCAATTTGCAATAAGTTGCATGGGCTGTAATTATTAGGATAATGAATAATGCAAGAAACAGTATTGTAAAGATGAGAGTCATTATTACAAAGACCCCCACCATCTTGCAATGCATAAAAAAGACATACAGGATGTAATACGCCCTAATACCCTAATGTGAAAGGCCTAACCTCCTACCTAAAGGAGAGCGGGGTTTGCTAAACCTAATCTGCCAATGCCATGTCCATGAGAGGAACCCTAAACCCTCGTGACCTTGGAATGAGGTCTCTCTATCAGACTCCGCAGGGACATGAAGACTGGGTCAGTGTCAAGACGACTGCAGCATCGATATCAGTGATGGTGGCGATACCCTCTGGTCGGAATCCCTCTGATTATCTTTCTAAAGTGCAATGTATTTATACAGATCCACCAGGACCCCTGACATAGGTGTGTTCCGAAACAATAGATAACAGACATGCTTTGGATGGCAATTAATATAAACAATCCCTCAAAAGTATAGAGAGGGAAAATCCCTAAGTGTGAACACCTACTTTTTGTTTGTCTTTGTTGCTTGATCTTGACACCTTAGCGCGGTGACACTGATAATGTAGCTCATAACAAGTTGCCTAACTATAAACAAGGCAGCCATCTTAGAAGAAATAAATAATTAAACGAGCTAAGACAGAGCAAGCTAAGTAGGTTAAAAGTCACTAGGTGACGGGGGCACGAGTCTTCAAGCCAAAAGCTAAGCTAACTCCTGTTATCCCATTAAAAACGAAGTAGGATCCACTACATGCTGTTGCCAGATAAAAACACTATAAATGAACTCAAGCAGTTTAATAGCATTCCAATATTGTGTGTGCCCCTTGAAAGTTAAAACAGACAGCTGGATAAATACAATAATCACAGCTGGAGGAGGGCAACCACTTTTGTTTGTGGAAGCACACAATATCTGCCCAATCAAAACATGTACTCCTGACTCCCAACATGTGGGCAGAGCAAAGCCCCTCTCTAGTAATGAATACATAACTGTCTTGGGACAGCTACACTGTCAAGCCAGACCATAAAAAGCACATGCAGCTTTGAGTAGTAGTAATAGGAAATGACCTGACTGCTTGAGTTCTTCTTTCAATGTGTCCTTCAGTCCACTTACAGCCTAGTGTCTCCTGTATATGTATCCTACGGCATACCCCTAGGCAAGGAAATACGAAAGGGTCTGTGAATAAGGCAGTGCAGGTCTGTTCGGAGAGAACTTTCTCTATCAACCCTTCTCCAACACACAAGGATGGAACTATTCTGATGCCTGACCATATGCCCTTGGTCTGAGGTCATTATATCTTATGGAATGATTTGGGTGACCGGAGCATTCAGGCTCAGGTAGTCAAACACCTCATCCACCCCCCTGGTGAATTTCTTGTTCACCCCAGGAACATTGGCAGCCAAGCAGTGTTTGTGCAGACTATTAAAGCAACCTCCAATTATTATGGGAACCCCTGCGCAGCACTTGGCCTAAATGTGGACTTGGCAAAAGTTTTCAAGTTTGCCCTTTCACACCCTCCCTTTTCAAAACAACACACCCAAGGAAATCAACAAGTTATTTATAATACACACTAGACCCTTTACTAGTACCATTAGCACAAACACATTTTCCATATAGACTTAATAGACCTCTATATGTGAATTTGTTTGTAAAGCCAGCTCGATGACCTCTCGTACAATGATATAAAGCACAAATTAAACAAGCATCTACAATGCAATGGGTCTCGAATTTGAGTTAGAGTTAGCATTGTAAATTCCTTATTGGACTTTTCTTGCCGCTTAAATTGAAAATGAAAAGTAAAAAAGTTGACATAAGCAAGCCGATTCAAAGTGCCACCGCCACCATGAGCGCAAAGGAGAGACAAAAAAGGAAAAAGAAGTTCATCCACAGTCAAACATATCGGCAAATGTGCAATTATCCATGTAACAGGGTCAATGTCCAAGGCTGTAAACAAACCACTCCAAGGATGGACAAACGTAAATAATTTACTAATGATAACAAAGGATTTCTAGAAAGGCAAGCCCCCAAACGAGTTATAGTAATAGGTGTGCAGTGAGCGGGTTAATGGCCCACAGATCGATTACAACAGGTCAGAGCTCTAAAAAATGAATTAATTTCTGTAAGCAGCAATGCTGCCTTAGTGTTGTTACCATTTCTATTCTAAACTCATCAACAGTGTCAGGCACATATTAAAAATGCGACATAGCATTTGAGATTTGTGATCATTTCATATTTTTATTAGGACTCTGAAGCAGCTTCATGACTACCTGATGGCTATATGTTATCAACGAATGTAATAAATAGTTTCAGACATATAAATGTGGAAACAACGTTCTGGCTTCATTTTCACCTATTCTAAGTTACATTTATCTCTTAACACCTAAGATAATTGAACTTAGAACTCAACCAAGGGGGGCTTTTCTTAGACTGAGGAGCACATAGCAGCTTAGCTCCGTCTCTCCTCTGAGCGCAATGTTGCAGGTTCACACACTTCAGGACACATAGCACCTCATAGAATTATAGATTTCAATGCCCGAAGATAAGGAGAACTAGCCCATGAAGTGTGAGACCAAGCAAGTTCCCATACAGGGAGCTTTATTCTAAACAAATGTCCACCACCTCAACGTCCGTTAAATCAAAATGGTAGCCCATAGGACAAGTTTGGGATTGGAATAAAGATCATAGTACACCGAAACGGTGCAAGTAGGCAACCATGCACTCCAGTGCAATCACCAACAGAAGAAGGTACAACTCCATTTATATCAGTGTTTTGCTACAACCAATATCAGCCAATTCTACAGGCCGAACACGCGCCAAAATGAGAGCTCTGCTTGACCCCAACATAGCAGCCAGGCTCACCATGATCGATAAAGCTACTAACACCACTACTCACGATCGCTGGGATCACTAGCTCTTACTTGTGACTGCTGGATCAATACTGGTCTTACTACTGAATGATTGCTGAGCCACTTGACTGCCTGCCTCTTTACCATGGGTGATTAAGATTAGACTTGCACTGTCACGTGTTCCCCAATAGAGGCACATGGAAGAAGCATGCTAGAGCGAAGTTTATGTAGCACAATTAAGCCAGGTCCGCCTTATTTGTGCAGGTGATATATCACGGATTCTGTGTTCCTAATGTCCTTAGTGTCTGTTTCTACCAAGAACATAAGGATGCACTGACTACCATCAGACAAATGCAATCAGGGACCACCAAAAACATATTGGGGAAGGAACTTCTGATGAGCTTGTAGTAACCTATAATTCACCAGCAGTACTTCAGGGACAAATCGCTTCAGTCATACCAACACAAGCCAGACTTTCACCCTATGAGAATCTCAAGGAGCTTCAAGTTTCTCTTGTTCTACGTCCAACACTCTGTTACCTGTACAAATAGCCCCATTATGCATTATATAGTCACAAACTACCAATACCATCCTCCTATTCATACAAGCACAATACCTCAGCCGGGGTAACACACTACTATTTAAAATACAGAACTACATCAACAACAAATAAGCCTCTTGCTGTACCTAAACCCACCATCCAGCTCCATCACAATGGCAAAAAAAGACTCCAAAATCCACTTCAATCCACCAAAAGCCGAGCCACTTTTACCATACTACCTATCAAAACCAAACTAGATATTAACAGCATGATGGACATGATATTGAAAAAGCTCATAGATGTACATGACCTTGCAAAATCAATGAACCAAAACACAGATTAAATGCAACTAGAAATGTCTGCGATAAGAGCGGGCATTAATGCTATCAATAAACAAAAAAAATAGCAGGAGGCAGTACACAGAATCAATTCAGTAGAGGACATTACCACACATATGTACAAGGGTTTGCAATCATTTCAAATAACGTCAAAAACAATGAAAAAAATGTCGTAGCTAAACTGGAAGACTGCAACAGGAGGGGAAATCTAAGAATCTTCTGAATCCTCGAGGACACAAGAATTGTCAGGCTCCTGCATTTCATTCTTAGGGAGCTGGCTTCCACAGGTTACTGGTCAGAAGTTCAACAGAGACTTGGAACTGGAAAGGGCAAATTGAGTCTCAACATTCAAACCATCTAACAGAAACACCACAAGAACGATAGTATGTAAACCATTACGATTCCAGCACACTCAGGCAATACTGTCCTACATGTGCAAGAATAATCACATCAGCTGGAATGGCCTCAAAATTCACCTATCACAGGATTATTCGAAAACCACTATCAACACCAGGAAAGGTTTCCTGGCACTCTGGGATCAACTAAGAAATACAAGACTACAATTTTTCTTTGAGGGTCCAGCGAAATTCAAAGTAATGGTGAAGGGCAATACCATACGTTTGAGTACCCCAAAGACTTGTTGAACTTCCTTGACGAGCTCACAGACCACCAGGTGGAAATCTCCCGCTCCAATTCCAACAAAATAAAAACATGTATAAGACACTGTCTTCAGTACCAGACCTCTGCATTATTTATAAGGCTGTTGCATGATTTAGATAAGTACATTATATATTAATACCTTACACCTGCAATTTACATATATACACAAGCATATATGTTTTGTACTAGGATTGTGCCTATAAACTCAGCACCGGTTGTGTCGCACAGATTGATAACTTATACCTTGACAGAGGTCTAACTCATACTTGTGAATACTGTTAGAAATTGGGTCTTTGGTTGGCAGTCAGGTTAACCCCTGTCCAAGCAAGGACCTTCACTCTAGACAGGGTAAGTCACACACAATCCAAATTATCCTGTGCCCACCCTCTGTTAACTTGGGACTGAGCAGTCAGGTTTAACTTAGAAGGTAACGTGTAAGTATTAAATCCAGCTTCACCAGTCAGCAGGATTTTGTATTTTCATTCTGGCCATACTAAATATGACCTTGTTACTCCTTTCTGATTAGGAGCTACCACTCAAACAGTATATGAGGGTAGCCCTAATGTTAGCCTATGAAAAGAGCAGGCCTCACAGCAGTGTAAAACTAATTTAGGAGTTTTACACTACCAGGACATGTAAACTACACAGGTACATGTCCTGCCTTTTGTCTACACAGCACCCTGCCCTAGGGGTTACCTAGGGCCTACCTTAGGGGTGACATATGTAGAAAAAGAGGAGTTTTAGACTTGGCAAGTACTTTTAAATGCCAAGTCGAAATGGCAGTGAAACTGCACACAGAGGCCTTGCAATGGCAGGCCTTAGACATGGTTAGGGGGCTACTTAAGTGGGTGGCACAATCAGTGCTGCAGGCCCACTAGTAGCATTTAATCTACAGGACCTGGGCACATATAGTGCACTTTACTAGGGACTTATAAGTAAATTAAATAAGCCAATGGGGTATGATCGAATGTCATCATGTTTTAAAGGCGAGAGCATATACACTTTAGCACTTATTCGCAGTGGTAAAGTGCGCGGAGTCCTACCAGCAAAAACAGTGTCCAAAAAGTGGAGGGAGGCAGGCAAAAAGTTAGGGGTGAACACCCTAAGGCTGTCAGGTCTAACAAATACTGTATTTACATGTTAATTAAGTTGATATGCTTTTTCCTACTCAGAGAAACAATTCCAGGAGGAGTGCTGTCTCTGGGCCACATAGTATATAGGTTTACTGTTGTTTGAAGCTCTCCTTAGATAATATAATCAAACTGTAGCCGGCTACATGTTTATGTTCCGCAGTGAGACTTGTTCTATCTTGTTCTGACCATGTTAATCTCTCTGTTGCTGAGGGACAGATGCTCTTCTCGGTTGCTTTTTCCATGTCGATGTTTTTAGGGAGGAGGATGGGAACAGGGAGCTTTCTTCCTTGTCCTGTTTTTTTCAGCAAAGATCTTCTATTTTCTTTATTTATACACACGCATAGAAGGCTTCACCCGAGCCCCAGGTACAAACTCCGACCTTGCTCCACATGAGTTACTAAATAGCTCTTATCCTAATCATGACTTCCGGTGGGGGGAAGAAGGGGGGTGGAGGGGTAGGAAATAACTGACTACAATATCAATGTTCACTCCAAAATCAGAGTTACTTCATATGTACATGCTGACAAGGGAATGTATATCTAGCCAAATGTTTCGCCTTATTACACTTATTTCTCTTGCTTACCACCACTACGTTTACTGACATGATAAGTCCCACACTGACTGACAGTCTCAATATTGTCTCACTAAATATTAAGGGATTAAACCACCCAGTTAAAAGATGCAAGATCACGGACTACCACTTCAAAACTAAAGGTGATATCATTATACTACAAGAAACGAGAATTTCACACAAAGAAGCAAATACTCTTAGAAACTATTAGATCTTAGAAGTCACCTGCACCCCTGCATTACACAAAAAAAATGAGGTTATCATACTATCCTTCAAAAAATCCAATATCAAACTTGAATCATATACTACCGATGCAGGGGGTAGATTGATAGTTTCCACTTTAAGTAAAGAGGACTCAAATATTCACATAGTCAATATATATGGTTCCAATTATAATGACTACCTCCTTTTGGAGGTCAGCTACCATCCAATGATCTAATCATAGTGGGAGGTTATTTTAACTTACCACTAGATGCAATCCATTGACCTTCAGACTGCACGTACCACCCTTCTAAAGCCCACAACAACTTACAAAAGATCTGTACTAAATACAATTTAAAAGATACCTTGAGACTTTAACACCCAGACCCAAGAGACACACCTTTTCTGCTCCACATTAGTCTTACACTAGAATTGACTGTATTCTCACCTCTGAACCATACACGTCATTAAGGGACCAGACAACATTTTTCCAAGACTTTTCTCAGATCACTCCTGTATCAAAGTGCTGCTTGCTGGTATAAACCCTAAATTAACCCAAACGGGTCTGGCATTTAAACAGCGATTTCCTTGCTAATCCAGACAAAGAAAAAATTAAAGAACCTATCTCAAACTATATTTTAGATAACACTTCACCAAAGATACCTATACAAATATTCTGGGAATCTCCCAAAGCAACCTTAAGAGGCACAGCAAAAGGCATGAAAGCTAGGATCAATGAAACAAATAACTATTTACTAATTACTAAAAACCTGGACAAAATACTCTCCCCCTTCTCACAATCCAAAAATATGAATCAACTTTAAGTAAAAAAGCGAGCGTCCAGATTAATAAATTAAAAAGCCCTAAACTTTGTGAGGGCAACAAAACTAGAAAACTGCTAGCCTTATACCTCAAACACAAAGACAACCAAAAAAAGGTTACCACTTTTAAAGATAATAAAAAATATGTCCAAACAAATCCCCCAAAATACAAAAAACCTTTCAACAGTTCTATTAAGATTTATACTAGGATGACAAACATGTCACCGCTCATTAATGCTCCAAATATTTAAATACATTTCAATTACCCAGTCTGTCAGAGGAAGATAAAGAGACCTTATGAAAACCAATTTCCACAGAAGACATCATAAAAGGAATTGGCACCCTTAAAGAAAATAAAGCGCCTGGCCCTGACAGACTTACAACCAGGTTTTATAAAATCTTTTTACCCCTCTACTCAATCAACCCTACTAGAATTATTTAATCATTTTGCAACAACCGGTACTATTAACGTTGCTACAGCTGAAGCTACCATGGTTGTGTTTCCTAAAGAGGGAAAAGATCTTCTATTTATGAAAAACTATAGGCCTGTATCACTTATAAACCTTGTTTGCAAACTGTACGCACAAATACATGCTAAAAGGCTCTGCCTTTTTTTTAACCACACTTAAGTTGGCTTCCTGAAAAACTGCATGTCGAATGACAAAACCCATCTCCCTTGCCATGTTCTAGACAGAGGAAAATCCTCCACATCAGCCACAGTAGCGATAACACTTGACACTGAGAAAGCATTTGATAGGGTATCCTGAACCTTCCTTGAAGTATCACTCACAGTTTTTAACCTAGGAGATGACTTCATAAGAATGATCATGGCCCTATATAGTGATCCTGGGGCTTGTGTCCGCACTGGTGGTTTCCATCTAAACCATTCAAACTTGAAAAAAGCACAAGCAAAGGATGCCCGTTCTTGCCACCCCCTTTCTAATTGCATGGGAACCACTTCTACTAGATATACAAAACTATGATAACATAGCTGGAAACACTTTTAATGGCAAGGTGATAAAACTCTGCTTACACAGATGATATCCTAATAGTTACAGAAAATCCCCGCTCATCCTTACATGCCCTCATGTAAACAACTGAATTACACTCAAGAGTATCTGGCCATAAATTGAATAAAGACAAATCTGAGGTCAATCACTAAATTCACAGATACAAAAGAATTACTAGAACATGGGAATCACACTATTTCAAATGCCTTGGTATTGAGTTTGGTTCAGACATAATTGATACAATTTACCATAACGAAGCACTTACCCTTAAAAAAAAACAAAAACAAAAAAACTGTGGATTTTCTTGAAAGCTGGACACCCAAATTTATCAATTGGTGGGGTGGTATCAAAACTCTAAAAATAATACTGCCAATAGTTAACTACCTAATCAACATGCTCCCAATATTACTGTCTGACAACCTCCACCCCAAATTGGACAAATTAATCACAGTTTGTTTTTGGCAAAATAAGAAACCTAGAATAGCTGGAAAAAAACGGTCTCCCTGCTGAACTGGATGGTGTTAACCTTGCCAACTTCAGGAATTACCAGACAGCCTTTCTTGCCAAGCAAGGTTGCCACTGGTTTTCCACGCCGGATGACTACAAACATGCAAAGCTAGAGGTAGAAAAAGCCATCTTGGCCAACCTAGACCCTATAACGCTCCTCACTATCAACAGCAAATATTATACCTCTTCCAAACACTTATTGAAAAACACCAGTATGCTTTATTAATCATTGACAAGAAATTGTCTTCGCCAATTAAATCTTCTAAACTAGTTTCACTTTAGCATAATCTGAGCACTCACAGAATTCTGTGATTAAGCTTCTTTTATTCAAAAAGAAAAAACCCCACCAAATAACACCAACGCGTTTCGACCTTCTCGGTCTTGATCACGGGGAAGGTCGAAACGCGTTGGTGTTATTTGGTGGGGGGTTTTCTTGTTGAATAAAAGAAGATTAATCACAGAATTCTGTGAGTGCTGCATCTTTAACCTGTATGTTAAGGTGGCATGAAGATATATATATATATATATATATATATATATATGTGTATAAAGGACTCCTGGGTATCCAGAGGCATCTATTTCCCCAAACAACTAACCTCTAATGCCTCTTCCTCCCCCATATGCTTTTCTAATCTTCAAGCACCGCATCAGTTGGGATGCATAGAATTCTATAACTTCCTCGGACTTAAACGGTCCATCACAAAATCAAAATTCTACACCAAAGACCCATCCCTCCCCGCATTTATCAGTAACCATTGTGTTTCCAAAATCTATAAGGTACTACATCCCAAGGTGTTGGGTATGACCAGCAAGGTAATGAATGATTGGGACGCACATTGTTCTTACTCCATACTAGAGGCTGAATGGAACAAAATATAGAAATCAGTCAACCTCACATAAAATCTCACCAGTCTTATCTCAAACTAAATTCTCCCTACTCCACAGAGCTTATTGGATTCCATTCCACCTACATAAAATGAAAATCTTAGATAGCCCCTGTTAGACCTGGTATCCGTATGGTGGTCGTACCCCAGACTTTTTGCCTTTACCTCTTGTTTTGTTGCTGTATCTTTTGTTGATCTTAGAACTCTGAGCACTTGAACACTGCTAATCAGTGCTGAAGTGCATGTACTTCTCCCCTAAAACATGGCAACATTGGGGTATCCACAATTGGCATATTTAATTTACCTGTAAATCCCTTGTAGAGCAGTACATAATTTATCCAGGGCCTTTAAATTAACTTTTACGAGTGAGGTATGCAGCACTGATTGTGCCACCCACTCCAGTAGCCCGGAAAACCTGTTTCAGGCCTGCCACTGCAGAGCCTGTGGGTGCAGTCTCACCGCCACCCAGACTTTGCATTTAAACCCCCTGCCAAGCCCAGAGTTCCCCTTTTCTTACATGTAAGTCACCCTAAGGTAGGCCCTAGGTAGCCCAAAGAGCAGGGTGCCATGCAAGCAAAAGGCAGGACATGTACCTTTAAGTTTTTCATGTCCTTATAATGAAAAACACCTAAAAGTCATTTTTCATTACTATGAGGCCTGTCCCTCTCATAAGCCGGCATTGGAAATTCCTTATAATATCCTTATGCTGTAATCCCTGATCTGAGAGGAGTATCTGCACCAGGTTTAGTACAATTAGAAAGGTAATAACTCTTCTTTAATGGCAAAGTCTGATTTGTTAATACTATTGTAGAAATTCCACTTTTAGCTTGAATCCAGTGGCTGGACTGTTCTCATGAGGAACAGGGTCAAGACTGATTTGCATATGGCTGGGTCCAAACTTGGGTGGCATGGTGAGCAAAAGAACAACAGATTAAACCCAGATCTGTGACTAGGGGTGAGTGTTTGCATTGTTCAGCACTCCGTCCATCATCCTTTTGTGTTGCTAAAGTTGCCCTACGTGGGACAGGTATGCCCAGACGTGGGTCCCTTGCTCACTGTGCCACTGGATTCAAGCTAGCCTGGCTGATGAAGGGTGATTCCCTGACACCGGTCCCAGAATGCTTGTTTCCGGTCCAGGGAGGACCTGGCTTGGCATTTCGGGCTTGACTGTTCCCATGAGGAACAGGGTCAAGACTGATTTGCATTTGGCTGGGTCCAAACTGGGTGGCATGGTGAGCAAAAGAACAATGGATTAAACCCAGATCTGTGACTGGTGGGGGGAGATTGAGTGTTTGCATTGTTCAGCACTCCGTCCATCATCCTTTTGTGTTACATGTGTCTGTGTGCACCAGGTCATATGGGTTGCTTGTGCTTCCATCTGGAGGTGATCTTACCTGCCAGTTTGTGCTGAGCTGTCCCTATTAGCGCAGGACCAGGACTAGTTTGCATATGGCTGGCCTCAGTCTATAGTAGCACAGAGGGTGAAAAACAATGGACTTGGATGCAGCTCCATGTGATCAACAGTATCTGATGTCAATTTAAGTATTTCATCACTTTATTTTGGTGGTTATTGGGCCAGCACCGCGCTTGTGTTTGTATTGTAAGTAAGCGACTGCTTGTATGAGATATATATGAAAATGTAAGGTGCAGGAATCCTCCTGGTTCTTTCTGCAGCATTCAAAACATTCAACCATTTTATCAACCCAATACTCCTTAGTTTTCAATAGCACAACATTGGACCGGTTTTCAGACAACCAAACACTCTTTTTTCTCTTTTGACTGTGCTCCTGACACTACCCACACTTACCCATACGAGTGGCTGCGTCCTCATCTCTAGCCCCAGTGAACCACCTTCTACATTGGCTTAATCAATCATACAACCTTTTTGTGGTCATTTTCCATATTGCACCAATCACTTCCATTAAGGTTACCACCTGCTCTGGTTTATCAGTGATAGACCACATTTTTGGAATATAATTTCTGTTCCAGTTAGAAAGTGGAAAAAGTCAGTGTACTTTTTCACTGGTCATTCAATGGTGATTTGAAGAACAATGAAATACAGTGCAAACAAATTGAGCATTTAAGATTTTGTACATCGGAGTCTGTTAAGAGGGAGCAATCATAAGGGAGTGACAAGGTATGGGATTTAGCAAGTGTGTCTGTACTTTGCTTGGAGTCTGCAGCAGCAGCATATATCTGCAGCCTATCCTTTTCAATTGGTTTCACACAATGTTATTTAAGCTTGTTTGCTACAGTCACAGTTCCAGAGCTGATACGCTATTTTCACTTACAAGATTTAAGGTTTACTTGTTTGAAAAAGCATTACTTTCAAATGGTGGCTGTCATGGGGATGAATGTCGGCCACCAGAACTAACCATACTTGTATTTTCACTTGTTTTCCATTATGATTTAGTGGTTTTGTTTACATTTTTGATGGCCCTTTAGCTTCAGGCAGAGGAAGCGCAAAGACCCCATGCTGGCATCTGCCACTTGCTGCTGGCCAGCCAACCAGAAGACCTCCTGCAGTTGGACCCCTCCTGTCATCTCCCTCCAGTGATCAGCACGCACACAAGTAAGCAGATACCAGCGTTTATGCAAAATCTGCCATCGGGGACAGGGTGCAGGGCTCGCAGATCAGACAGACGGGTGAGCCCAGGGGGGGGGGTGGGCTCCTAAGTTTTAGAATGGTCCTTGTTTTTCTGTCCCTCTTGAGGGTCTTAGAAGGTACATAAAGATCGGATTGTGAGGGACTACGAGTTTGGTCCAAATGTCTGCATAGAATTTAGTTGTAGGAAGCAAACTGTTTCATGGCATTAAGGGTAGGCGGAAACTAAGTGCAACCAGCGTTGTGGGAGGAGTGTAAATAGATGAAAGAAGGATTGTGATATTCAGATTCATGTTATGTTGTAGGTGAATGTGTATTTTATGTGTCTAATATGAATGTTTTTTTAAATTCAACTACTGAAGATGTCCTCTCCTTTACAAAATGTGTTTAAAGTATTTATAGGGGACTCAGATAGAATTGCTAAACATTGGAATGAATGGTATCAATGGACACACAACAGTCCGTACTCAAAGCCAAAGGGGGGATAATTTGATTCAGTGACACCTACTCACTTGCAAATGTATATTCATAGGTCCTATAAGGGTAAAAAATTAAAGAAGTGAATTATGACTTCAAACATGTGGCAGGCCTTTCAGCCCGATCAAAAGGAGTAAAAGTCGGAGAATATGTGGCCCTGCCGCCTACAGCACCACCCCCTTATAAGGATACAAAAGACTCCAGAAATCTATATAAAGAGATACAACACCTATTACAAAAAAAAGCAGTAGTGGGCATTCATACTCCAGGAGAAAAAACAGGATCTTCAAATTCCACCATAGGGGAAACTTTACCACCCCCATTTCCCAGGGTAAAAGGTAAAAGTAGTACAGATAGTTTGGATAAGGCGCCCATGAAAACAGTACCTCCGAGAGGTCAAACTTGAAGATGAGGATGCACCACTAAAGATATACAGGGCATGTTGAAGCTACACTTCCATTTAAATAAGATGACAATAAACAAGAATTACAGACACAATTACAGTTGCATCAGCATACATTTCTCTATGAGAGGAATAATGCCAATAGGGAGGACATTTTACACAACACCCCTCACACTCATCCCAACTGAGTCCTATATTAGGGCCCACTTTTGGGATATTAGAATCCCTGCATATGTCACAAGGCTATGAGGGTGACATTTTGATGGGAGTAGATTAGCCTTGCCCCTTGTGATCTTTGATGAGACTATTGATCCTGTTGGATTGGGGGCAGGTGCACACAGGCATACAGATTGACAAGAGAAGCAATACAACAATTTGAGATAGAACAGAGGGCACTTGAATGTTGGCAGGAGGAAGAAATAAGTAGAGAAGAGCCAGAGAGGGAAGAACAGGAACTTAACAGACTAAATAGTCGTCTGAACAAGGCATGTGCCTTGCCTGACTGAATGTTAGACTCATGTGAGAAGAAAGAAGTATGAAATAGAAGGAGGTTGCAAGGGAATTTGAGTGGGATTCTGAATGGGAAGCAGCAAAGGAAGAGAGAGTGAGGCAGCTCAGTTGAGGTTGAAAGGCACTCATGGAAATCCCAACCAACTGAAAGGTACTATAAGAGGAAAAGGAAATATACTTTTCAGGAAAAAGTCAGTTCGGATGAAGATGATGATGAAGATGAGAGAAGTTATTCTAGTTTGAACAGTCTTATGGTTAGTAGAAGAGTAAAACAGGAATGTATCACACCCAACATTGTGGCCATTTTAGGGGAAGAGTCCTCGTACCATGTGTTGCCCTTCCCTAATGACTTAGCAGACTACACGGACGACCATCATGAGAAATTTGCCCCATGGCCCAAGATGGTTCTTTTGTCCCAAGGGATTTAGCTGCAGATCAAGATTGCACAGAGGGGGCTCAGGACCCCACCCTCAAGATAGGACTATGAGTACATGAAAGGATCCTTGAGTGTCTAGCAACAATATGCAGAGAAATTTGATAACCAGCACCCCCCCGGGGAAACGTGAAACACTGAACATATTACCTTTGATACATCCGGGCACTGGCAGTCACCCCCCTGTGTATGTCCTATGGCAACATATGGATAAAGAAAATTTTAAAAAGCAGTTACCACCCTTGACAGAGGGTGCATCCTAAAGGATAACCGCTTTCATGCAGTACACGAGGTGTGGTCTTAACTATGGGAGATTAAAGAGCCTCCTTGCCAGTATTGTAGGGGGATCATGTTAATGCTATATTTCACCATATTATACCAGCAAGTCAGCCACTAAATAGGATAACACTGGCAAGTAATATTAGGGATGATGAAGAGTTTAATAACATATGTCCAGCATTATGGAACCATTTAACCGTAAGATACCCGGATATCCCCGATGTAGGGGGAATGATGAGTCAGACTATGGGAAAAGATGAAAGCTTTAGAATATATGGACAGGATGAAAAAGATATGGACGATGAAGATGCGGAAATACAACCTGCAGAACTATCGAATGTTTTTTTTACAATGGTCTGCCTGAAGACATACAAAATAAATTAGATGCTGCTGTAGCAACTGAAACTAATGATTGTCCAGAGATACAAGGCAATTATTTTACATTATGTAAAAAACACAAAGAGAAGGAGAAAGGAACATATGAATGTACTGCTGGTACGCTGGTTAGAAGTTAGAAAAGCAGGTAAAAAAAAAAAGGGGCAGTGGGAATGAATATTGTAGCTTAAGCAGTTGGAGCTGAAGTCCCTCCAATGATAGCACCACAACCATTATATGCAGCCCCTGTGGAGCCTGCTGCACAAATAGTGCCATATCTGCAGTGTCTCCAATTACAACAACAAGGTATAGGTAGAGGAAGTGGACAAATGAGAAGAGGAGATAAAAGAAATGACATGACATGTTTCTGCTGTGGGGGGAAGGACACCTTATAGCGGAATGTTGTTTTAGAAAGTCCAAGTAAGACAACATCATGCAATTATCAATATCAACTACAACAAGGCACCTTTTACTATGGTCCTCAGGCTCCTTTAGGTCAACAGCACCTGCCTGTGCAGCTGATCCAGCAAGTGTCAGCACAATTACAGCTGCAGACACTGATGTGCTACCAGCAAACCCCCCAGCAGACCTTACCTCCTCCCTCGGGATCAGTGCAAATGCCTGCACCGCTGGTGCTGCCCTGACAAATGATTGGAGGAACTATTGTACAATGAGGCAATCAATTTCTATATACACAATGACAGTCGTGACCCAAGACCCTAATGTGCCCTATTATATCTAGGACCTCCAATTACCACCCGGAGCCAGCAGCACAAATGTGCATACTGGGGGGAAATAGATGTTTTTGAGCGACACATGGGCCACAAAATCATGCATCAGAGATCCAGGATTGTCACTTTCAAATAAATATTTGGCCACATAGGGGTTCCAACTTGAAATAATGACAGTACCATTACCCTGTGACATTCCAGTCCAAATTGGCGATATACTAACTTCTGAATCATTGTTATATGCCCCGCAGGCCCCTGAAAATGTATTGGGTAGATACCCGTTACATAAATATAATAATATGACAACAACATTTTGTCCGAGTGGATCAATGTTTTGTTCCACTTCCAGGATACCATTAAAATGCATGACCCTCAGAACAGCATCAGAAAAACGGCATGCCTCAAATAAGAGGGGTCCCGTTGAATATGTCCCTTATTCAAGCAGGGATAGAGCATTGTATAATGATTGAACCAATATTGACAGGCAAGTGGTTAGAGATCCAAAATTCTGTTCAGATCAGAATACCCCAAAGATGAAGGCGAAGATGTACTAAAAAGATGACAAGCAAATTTGGCATATTGGAAACAGTAGACCAGTGTCAGGGAAGAAGATCAGTTATAATATTCACCACACCAGGTACGAGAGTATCCGACACAACAGATGACATTGTTTAATGGTGATTTGAGATCTACGGAGAATGTGAATTAAGAAGAAGCAGGCACAGATATGCAGGTGGAGACACAGCCCTTCTCCCAAATTGCCAAGGACCACTGTAGAGGATGTGAATGCCTGTCTTGCTGGCGTGCCATCCCAGCTATGGTCCTTGGATCGAAATGATGCAGGACTGATATTAAGTGCAGAACCGTTTAAAATAAAACTAAAAGATAACATGCAACACCCCAGAGTAAGACAGTACCCTATCTTTTGTGAAGCCCAGGAAGGAATAAGCATAACTATACAAGCATTGGTTAGAAAAGGGGTTTTGCATCCCTCTTGTTCCCCATGTGATGCACCAATTTTTCCCATGCACAAAGCTAAGGATGGTCCAGGATGTCTGACATTTGAACACTATTGTAGTACAAGAATTTCCAGTGGTTCCTGATACTTCAGTTTACCTCACAAACATACCCAAGGATGCAAAGTGTGTTACTGTCAGACTTGAACAATGCTTTTTATGGTGTGCCATTACATCAAGAGTCATTATTGGACTTCTTGCACATTTTCTGGGACTCAGTATTTATATTTTCATTTACCTCAATGGTATTGCGAGTCCCCATCAGTTTTTAACAGCGTCCTCAGAAATGATCTGACCAATTTTCAATGTGACAGCACAATTTCACAGTACATTGATGACTTACTTATATGTAGCCCCACCCGAGAGGAGTGCATCCAAGATACTGTGAACTTGTTAACAGTCCTAGCACACAAGGGATACAAGGTTGAGAGGAAAAAAAATGCGGTTTGCACAGGAAGTTGTTCAGTATTTAGCCCAATTGATCTCAGAAAATGGGAGACAGATAAGGGGAAACAGATTGCTAGCGGTCTGCAACTACACAAAGCTAAGAGCTTCTAACAGCTCAAAGAGCATCCCAATATGAAGTAATACTTTCCAATGCTGCTATTACAATAGTGCGTGTTCACTATGTCAACCCTGCCCAATTTCCAGTAGAACTGTTAAGACACAGACCATGATTGTGCTACACGAGGAACAACACGTTGCCCTAGCACAGGGTTCTGCAAAGTCAGTTCTGGAGAGCCGGGTCCATGCCAGATTTTTAGCATATCCACATTTAGAAACAAGATGTTTCAGAAATCTACATTTTTTTAAATGTGGATATGCTAAAAATCTATCATGGACCCGGCTCTCCAGGACTGACTTTGCAGAACCCTGCCCTAAAACAAGGGACACCAATTGAAGAAAGCAGAGCACTATATGGTGATGGATCTTCTATGATAGATCAGGCAACAGTGCTTTGACACACAGGTGCAGCCACAGTGGAACAGACAGGTACTTTCCCTAATGCGATGTTTTCAGTACTGCATTACTTACCATTACCTTCACACGTCTCGGCCCAAGGAGCAGAATTACATGCCCTGGTACACACATTACAATTGATGTATCCAGATATTGTTACAATATGTACGAACTTACCATATGTAGCCTCTACTGTCCATTCTGGGGTAACAAGGTGGCAGAGAAGAGGTTTTCAGAAGAGTGACGGTACCACAGTAGCTCATGGCCCCTCTCCTACAACAACTAATAATAGAACTGCAAACAGGGAGGAACAAAGCAGTGGTAAAATGCCAAGTGCATACAGATTCTGTGTCACAGGGCAACAACATAGCCGACCAGGCAGTCAAAGAGGCTGGGCAGATGGCTAATATCATATGTACAGCGCAGACGTGACACAGAGGGGGTTGATGTCCCCTGTATGACATTAGCAGCATACCACGCATGTTTGGGAACAGAGAAGATGTAGGATATCCACTGATTTTTGGTATAGTCATAGATATGGGCAAACTAGTGATGCCCCAGAAACTGCTCCATTTAGCATTACCGCAATTACACTTACCAACACATACCCCTAAAATACATTGTAGGACACCATATCAGCAGACTGGTTTGTTTCAGACCGTTAGAAATTAACGGATAGTTTTGTATATCAGTGTCTTATATGTAAATAATACAGTTCATCCAGACCACCAGCATTAACACCATCATCCATACCTAGGCCAGAGGGTCCTTTCCAAGAATTACACATTTACTTTGTAGATATGGTCAACAGATGTTACACCATGAGGTACATGATAGTGGTAGTTTGTCCTTTCTCTAGATGGATACAATCAGGCTCATGCCAGGCTGCTGAGGGGAAAAAGGGTGCTAAATTCATTCTAAAAGTAGTAATAACAAGATGGGGCATTCCCAAGGCCATCGGCTCAGACAATGCCACACATTTTAGTAAGAAGATCTTTGAATGCATTACCCAAATGTTGGGAATACAGCACACCCTTGTCTCTGCCTCTCACTCCCAAAGTAATGGGATACTGGAATGCCTGAATTGCGCACTAAAAGATAAAATAAGGAAGAGATCAGTAGCACTGAACAGAAATTGGCTACATTGTTTGCCCATGGAATTATTTTCCCATAGGAATGCTCAATTCCCCTGACCTTCACCTAATGCCACACCAGAGTGTCACATTCAAAGCAATGCCAATGGGACATCCCACATAGGAAATATACAGATGCACATAAAACTGTTGATGTGGTATGGTAAGAAATGTCAGCATATGCTCGGCCTTAACAGGCGCTGTCAAGGTTTTTTCTAAAAAGGTTCACCTACAACAAGCAAGCTCCCCCATGCCACCTGTGGTACCATGGCAACAAACTTGTCCCGGGCTTACAAGTACTTGTCAAGAATTTGGTTTGACAATAAAAGTATACACACTTCTTGGGACCCTACACAGACTACTTCAACAGTCGTAAAGGTCCACAAGTTGAAACACTGGATACACAAGACAGATATCAGACCCGCTCAACACAATGTCCTTTCTCCTTGCTAGAAGTAAGGAGAGGGTGGTATGGACTGCCCTTAAATAGACTTAAAAGAGTATTGTCCCAGGCGTGGTGAGATCTTTATTGGGACAATAAGCCCTCTATTCTAAAATATTGTTTCTATTAATGTGTATATTTGTTGCCTTTGTGTTGATGGCGAATACCCTCCTAAAGGATAAGGACCCACTAGGTAGTCAAATGTTGTTGACCCCCTCCTTAAGAGACAAGGGTTTGCCAGGTAGTTTGATGAATGAAATGTTGCTGACCCCCTCTTTAAGAGACAAGGGTTTGCCAGGCAGTCTGATGAATGGAACACCACAAGCACCAGTAACTCCTTCAGTATTTACAGATGCAACTGACAAATTATTAAGGTCAAAAAGAGAAATTTCTCAGCACTCTATGCATCCCTTGTGGCACCAAAACATGTGGTACATATGTTTACATGACAGCTACAGCACATTCAAATGCATCATGCTTTGTACCCTCATACCACATGCTGTTGATACTCAAAAACTAAGAAGGGTTCAAGAATGCATATTCCCCATATTTTTTAGAACACTGATGTAATGTTAAATCAAAGGGAGAGTGCAATTTCATGGTTGGAACTTTACAACACTAAAATGGAATTCCATAGCAATGTTACAGGAATGTTCTCAATCAATGTTTCAGGATTGTAGTCTGTTTGAAAAGTCATGAATTCTCAGACAACCGAAATGAATACTGAAAACAGTCACTGATGCAGGGCTGAAGACTAGGAAATGGAATAATGAGAATGAGTCCACCTGTGAACCCTGGCCTCAGTTAACATTCCAGGCCCAGGCTTATGTCGGGGGCAGTGGCAAGGGAATATGATGATGGACTGGCGCAGAAGGGTGTTAAAGGAAAGGTATAATGATGATACAGCATATCGGACATGTACAAATTGTACCCATATATGGGATTCTGAGGTATTCTCATATACCTTTTTGGATCCAGTTTATCCCCTATACAAAATTTGCCTTCCAAAGAATACTCAGTGTGTTTTAGAGGAAATGGGGGACAGAGTAGGAATGAATAAGAACTGCAAATAGATATGGCTTCCGTACAGAAAGGCCTTGCAGCATTGATGGATACTTATTGGGTATGTGGTACGTTAACATATATCCAGTTGTCAATAAGCTGGAAGGGTCTGTGTTCCGTTGCCATTTTGTCCCAGATATGGATAGTTCCACTTCATGACAACAGAACAGTGGAAGATATATATGTGCTGCACAGGAGTGACAACGTGCGCTAGTACATAGATGGAAGAGGGATGTCCGGTAATACTTCACCCTAGATATGCAATCAGTGCCGGATGAGTACAGGTTGTGGAATGGAACTCCGGTATGGTTTGGTAGCATTGCTCTAGGAGGATTAATGCCTGTCCCACAATCTATAGTCAATGCCCATTGTTTACAACTGACCAGATAGGAGTTAATTCTACTAGTAAACAGAACAGAGGATTGATTCAATCCCATCAAAGAAGAGCGTTGGCCTATGCGCATCACCATTATGCAAAACAGGAGGTTGTTGGGCATGCTAACTGCCATTGAAGGTGGGGTGGTGGGGGAGCAGAAGTCCCCTAGTGGTTAGTTTTCCAGCTGGTTCTCATGGCTACCATCTTGGCTATCAGGCCTGTAAAAAGCCTTATTACCAATGACAATAGTCTTATTATTATGATGCTGCTGCTTCTTCAAAACAATACTGCAATGCTGCCAGAAATGAGCAACAAAGACAGGCAATCAAGAAAAGAGAATCATATAGGACACAAGGATATAAGTGTTGAAAATTCAACAAGAGGGGGGAATATGGAGCTCTGAAACAGAACCTTAACTTCATCTTGTGAAGAGATTCCATTTTGTGCCACTCGACCAAACGTGAAAGTGGAAAACAAACCCATAAATTATGTGCTACGCCGGAGTTTTAGTACATACATTAGTTACAAGGCGTAGGCAGAGAAAGAAAACAAACAGTTTCAAGAAACAGAACAGGTTATCTAGAAGCAGCAGGACACCCAGAGCCCAGGGAGTGTAGGTCATCACATACAAAAAAGAGACTGAGAAAGAAATCACATGACTAACAGATGTGCTTGCAGGATTGTAACGTATGCATCAGCTATTGTATTCAATGCCTGTTGAAGTTTATAAATATTGGACGCAGACAGATAATCTTTGAGACTCTGCCTTGTATGTGACTTTGCATACCAAACTACATTGGATCTCCGGGCCAGGAAATAAAAGTCTATCCTTGTGAACCCAAACAGGAACGCTGTAATCATTTCTGTGGGCAAGGGGAGACAATTCTATGTCAGGACCGGAGGCTCCGATTATGCTTTCTCTTTCTTTACTGACTTAAACAGCAGCCAATCAAATACAAGTAACAGAAAAAAACTACAACACCCAGGATGCCTAACATCCTGTCACATGGTCCAATCACCATCCATGTCCTCTGCTATGAGTCCTTTGACCTATGAAGTCACTTCCTCTTTCTTTGCTGCTTAGCAGCAGATAAGTACACGTTTATTTTCTCTCCTGTATTATCGATGTTTTAAGAGTGTTTTAAATTGTGTATTTTGTTTAGATAAGCGTCGCGATTCAGTGCGCTTTCATAGTATTTGTTTAAGCGCTCTCGCGCGCCGTATTATTGGCGTTTTGCCAATAAATGCAGCCCGACTTTTTTGTGGAGCGGGAGCTGAGCTGCCCTCGGGCAGCCTCTTTTCTATTTTTAGCGCGCGCACGCATTTTTGAGCTGATCTCTTTCCAGATTTGGAAATCGATCGGCTCGTGTGTGCTGCGTGCTCGTCTGTGCCTGTTTTCCTTCACTTGGAACTTGCTCCCTGACGCGCAGCAGACTAATAGCTGACTGGGTTGTAAAATAAAGACCAGGCTACTGCCTAGAGTGCTTTTCAGGTCGCTCCCTCCACACTTTAATTCAAGGGCTCCTTTTCCTGGCCTGAACTTGGGGTTTTTGCACTCCCCCGGTTGGGCTCTTCTTCTAAAATAACTTCTTTTAAAATAATTATTCTCCTCAATAATATTACTGCTCTATTGAACCATGGCTCAATGGGATGAGCAAGAAGCCGAGTACTACACAGAGGAGTTGGGCAATCTGGTGGAAGCCCTTGATACCAGGGTCCAACAATCAGTTAATGATGCTCTAGTGAGAGCTCTAGGCCCATTTTCTGGGCAAATATTTGACCTTGCTCAATCACAGGGTTGGTCTCAGGGACAACAAGAACCTAAAAAAGTAAAAGATAACGCAAAAAATCTGGAACCAGGAGCAGAGGTCAGTGCTATCCATGCTGACGCTTTCGAGAAACTGCGGAAAAAAACGCAGTTGTGAACACAATTACAGTTCGAAAAAAGGAACACCCCTTTCTACCTCTTCCTCTGATAAAACTTCCTCCTATGACGACTCAGATGTTTCTGATGTTCCTGTACCGAGTAAGAAAATGCCCCCCCCCGTTCCAGGTTCTGGACTTTGATCCTACAGAAATTATTCATCCCAGGTCTTCCAATTGGGTTCCCCCTCCCGAAGTAGCGCAGTATGTCCAAGCCAATTTGCGAAAAAGCTTTGATAAAGAAGTTAGATCACACCTGAAAGCGGAGTGCCCCAGACCTGACCAGGAGGGCAAGGTTTCTGAGACTCCAGAGATAGACCCCACCATGGTCACCATCATGAAAAAATTTGTTAAAGATCCCAAAAAAGGTTTAGACCGTTCATGTCATAGCTGGCAAG
The DNA here is from genome assembly GCF_031143425.1 of Pleurodeles waltl. Lineage (NCBI taxonomy): Eukaryota > Metazoa > Chordata > Amphibia > Caudata > Salamandridae > Pleurodeles > Pleurodeles waltl. The sequence goes on along the minus strand of NC_090449.1, from coordinate 241,929,131 downwards.
ACAAACTATTGGACCTTTCAGGACCTTTGACTAAGATCCTGGAATTGGCGCATGTAGCCAAGGAATCCGGTGGACACTGATGTCCTTATCGGGTGGGCACAAAGAGCTGTGTGTCTTTTAGGAAATTCTAACTGTGCCATTTCAGCAGAACGAAGGAAATCAGTGCTTATGCGCATTGATCCCAAATTATTGGATATTGCGTCCTCAGAAGCGGGTCCTTCGGCTGAAGGCCTGCTCTTTGGATCCTCATTCATCAAGGACCTAGCCAAGTTCTGCTCCACCTTTACTTCCCTTGACAAAGCACAAATGTCACTCAAGGTTTTCAAACGAGGCCTTTTTGGCAGGGCCGGTCGTTATGTGGGACGTATGTCCGGCCGCTGCTCCTTTAACAGTCCCCAAAACTACTACCCTAGAGGCAGAGGTGGTTGGTACGGAGATCAAGACTCCACCTTCTACCCCACGCGACCCAGAGGGGGTCATCCCCGCTTCCGCAGAGGTCATCACAGGGGGCAACAAGGAGCCATTCAAGACTCAAGTTTCACAGGTGAGCATCATTCATTTTTCTCAGGTCAAACTTGGGGGCAGAATTGCATCTTGCTTAACAATTTGGAAACTGATATCCAGAGATCCGTGGGTTCTCCAAATGGTAGAGGGATTTCGACTGGAGTTTGTCAGTACCCCCAAACAACTCTCCCCCCCATTACTAATGTGTTTTTCCCAAGCAAATCAAGATTTTATAGACAAAGAAGTGCAAGCTCTCTTAGACAAAGGAACTGTACAATTTGCTTCCCCTCATCCTTTCGGTTTCCTCAGCCCTATTTTTGTAGTAGACAAAAAGGGAGGAGGTCACCGCTTAGTCTTGAACCTAAAGGCTTTCAACCAGTGGATCCTATACAGGCATTTCAAGATGGAGGTTATCCACATGCTAAGGGACATCCTGTTAGAAGGGGATTGGATGGTGCGTCTGGATCTAAAAGATGCTTATTTATCGACTCCAATTTTTCCTCCTCACAGGAGATTTCTACAATTTCAGTGGAAGGGTCAATGCCTGGAATTCCTGGCACTCCCATTCGGTCTATCGTCAGCCCCTTGGTGCTTCACGAAGTTACTGAGACCAGTGATGGAATGCCTCAGAACCAAGGGAGTCAGATTGATTATATATCTGGACGATATTCAGCTGATGGCTCAGTCCCCTCAAGTCCTAATCTCGCACTTGGATTGGACCATCCGTCTCCTACAGGATTTAGGTTTCCTGATCAATATACAGAAGTCATTGTTGAAGCCTTCACAGATAATAGAGTTTCTGGGATTCCAGATAAATTCCACTTTATGTCAACTTCTTCTTCCCTCTCAGAAGATACGCAACATCAAGAGGGAATTGAGATCAGTTTTAACCTACCAGACCGTATCATTGAGGACCATAGCCAGAATAGTGGGCTTATTAGCGTAATCTATTCAGGCGATATTCCCTGCACCCCTACATTATCGAGCACTTCAAAGGCTCAAGATCAGGCATTTACAACAAGGTCTGAGTTATTCAGAACAAATCCCATTGACTACCGAAGTAAGATTGGAAATTCAATGGTGTCTTCATCACATGGAAGCTTGGAATGGCAGAGCGATTTTTGGCTCTCGTCCGGAGGTAGTGATAGAATCCAATGCCAGCAGATGGGGTTGGGGAGCTCGCTGCAACTCCCTAGTGACGGGGGACAGATGGTCAGAGTGGGAACAATCCCTTCACATCAATTGTCTGGAACTTCTAGCGGGTTCATTTGCCATAAAGAGCCTCTCCCCACAGAAAACAGACTGTTGCATGCTATTACGGATGGACAATATATCAGCAGTGAGGTAGGTCAACAAATTGGGAGGCACGAAGTCCAGAATCCTGGCAGAGATTGCCAAGGATTTCTGGCATTATTGCCTAACTCAGCGTTTAGTGGTCATTGCGGAATACCTGCCTGGGGACCAGAATGTCATAGCAGACTGGAACTCCAGATACCTATCAGACTCCAGTGACTTGAAGTTGGATCCTCTGATTTGTGCCCAGATAGTCCAGGAATGGGGCAATTGCGAAGTGGACCTGTTTGCCTCACAACTCAACTGCCAAATTCAAATATTTTACAGTTGGCGTCCAGACCCTTATGCTTTAAATACAGATGCCTTTCTTCAGGACTGGTCCCAGTTTCGAGGTTATGCGTTTCCTCCTTTTCTGATGATTGCCAGAGTTCTGTCTCAAGTGCAGAGACAGAAAACAGAGATTGTTCTGGTGACTTCGTTTTGGAGAGCACAGCCTTGGTTCCCCAGTGCTCTTCATTTAGCCTGTGACTCTCCTCTTCTGATTCCTCCACGTCCAAATCTTCTTTTGAGTCCAGAGGGCCTTCAACATCCTCTGATCTGGTCAGGGAAGTTAACACTTCTAATCTGGTTAATTTCAGGTCGAGATGGAATATCCCAGATGTTTCGCAACAAGCTGCGGAGTTCATTAAACAGGCCTGGGCCAGTAGTACCCATAAGAGATATGATTCAGCCTGGTGCAGATGGTCTAGTTGGTGTGATGGAAGGGGTGCCAATCCAGTGGAAGCACATATTCGTTTGATAGTTAACTTTCTAGCAGAACTAGCTAGCTCAGGTTTGGCTTATCAGACAGTCAATAATTTTAGATCTGCCAGTTCAGCAGGACATTCGCAGTCAGAAGGTAAGCCCATTGGAGAACATCCATTAATTTGCAGGCTTTTTAGGGGTATACGTCTTTCAAAACCCCCTCAAGCTAAATATACTGTTTTATGGGATGTTAATATTATTTAAAAATTCCTTGATTCTTGGCCTGCCAACAGATATTTGTCTCGCAAGCAGCTTTCAGCTAAGCTAACCATGCTTTTATGCCTTGTCTCTTGCAAAAGAGTTTCGGACGTCAGAGCCTTAGATTTAGCAGGTAGAACTTTTTCACCAGAAGGAGTCTCCTTTTCGGTGACAAGAAGAACTAAAACAAATTGCAGGTCAGTATCCTATCCAGTTTATACGGAAAATTCAAAATTATGTGTTGTTCAGTGTTTAAAGGATTATGAAGTTGTCACAGAAGAATTTCAACAGGATGCTAAAGGTCAATTGTTAATTGCTTTGCAAAAACCTTTTAAACCCATTTCCTCAGCTACTTTAGCTAGATGGATGAGATGGCTGATGAGTGAATCAGGTATTGATACCTCTGTTTTTGGGGCCCATTCTGCTAGGGGGGCTATGGCTTCAAAATCATTTGCCTTAGGTTCTTGTTTAGAGGACATAATGAAAGCTGCAGATTGGTCTTCAGAAAATACTTTTCGTATGTTTTATCATAAACCTGTATTGGATGTAGCTAGTGTGTTGATGGAACAGCTTTAAACTAGCATAATCGGAGCCTCCGGTCCTGACATAGAATAAAAAAATGTCTAGCTATCGCGTCAAGAATTTTCATTTCTATTAAGGACACGGAGGCGAGGATTATCCCTCCTTTGTTATATATATGGAATATTTATTATCAATTATTGTGCATATCTGTTGATATATTGTCATTTAACCCTCCCATTATTTTCAATTATAAAGTTTGAGATAACGTATATTTTATGGGATATTACCTACCTGTTTATGGTTACAGCTTCTGATCAGAAGAACGCCTGAAATTCGTAACCTCAAGGAAAGATTGGGTTATAATGTTCTAACCAGTTGTTTCTCCGGCAAGGAGCCATCCAAGTTTCGGTTCTTCAGTATGGAGAAGAAGTTCATGACTCCGGATTTCGGGATGGCGTAAGAAGTTTGCGTTTTCAAGTTGATCTTATCTGTTTTGAACAAAGAAAGAGGAAGTGACTTCATAGGTCAAAGGACTCATAGCAGAGGACATGGACAGTGATTGGACCATGTGACAGGATGTTAGGCATCCTGGGTGTTGTAGTTTTTTTCTGTTACTTGTATTTGATTAGCTGCTGTTTAAGTCAGTAAAGAAAGAGAAAGCATAATCCTCGCCTCCATGTCCTTAATAGAATTGAAAATTCTTGACGCGATAGCTAGAAAATGTTTTATTGTTCAGAGTTGACAGTATGAATGATATCAAACTCAAAATGCCGAAACTAATCCCACCAGATGCTGAAGCAAGTACTCTCCTCCAAGGATTCAAGGCACAAAAACATGCTCAACCTGTCTTGTAACCTTATTTCAGCTTCACGTATACATGCAGCAAAATATTACAATTATATGTTGTGCAATACTGGTTCCACAAAAGGTCCTATGCTGAAAAATGTCTTCTATATAGAGAAAATACATTTCTGTTGCAGTACCTGACAGGACTGAATCTTTTATGCTTTCCAATTTGGGCAATTCATATACAGGTATGTCTGGTGTTGGTTCACAAAACAGTCAATTTTGCAGTGTCCAGGTTCTATGCAAGTGACCAGAGGCTTGTGATATTCTCTGGGCACAGAAGACAGAGTACAAAAAGGTGATTTTTCAAAGCACGAGGCAATATCTTTATTCACAAGAACAGTCATGCAGTAATTGGATCCCCAAAACAAGATACCAGAGTCTACCAATGAAGGAGTTTCAATGTACTGATCATATGAAAGATTCATCATACAATGAAGATTGAACATTTGTCAGCATCTGGTCTGTTTACTATGAAGACAGGTTATGGAAAGGGTTGGGGAGCACACATCTCCTTTCTTTCCAACTCTCAAAGAGGCTATACAGGACACTCTCTCCAAAGATGTCCATTTGCACCATAAAATAGACAAAGATAAATAGTACATTGGTGATAATGTTCTATCATGAGAGTACTCCCAACCCCCAAGTGCATTGGATTAGGTCATTTATTTCTAGCAATGGTGGGATAGGTTGTGGGAAAAAAAGGGCTTTCTAAAGTATCGGAAAAATGTGGTAGGCCGTCTTAAAGGAACATTTTGATGTCTTTTGCTTTTCTTCTTTCAAACAAACTAGCATGGATCGCGTTTCGAGAGAAACAAACTCCTGAAAAGATGCTTGTCTGGACACCTACACCAGCATATCCTTCAGATTGTTACTAAATTGGGTGAATAGCGTCATTTCAGATTATAAAGGTTCAGTCACCCTGATCTAAAATGTGTAAATGTAGTATGTACATACTAATGTCTTTGCCAAAATTCTTGTAACACCTCCTTGACGGCACACAGCTGATCCTGAGGAGTAAAAATGTACTCTGCAGTTCTTGCAAAAAATGAACTATTATACTCCGGAAGGGGACTTGATGCAGAAATCTAGGACGTGGCCCTTTCTACAAAGCTTTCCTTCAAAACATTGATCCAATTTTTTTTTTTTTAGCTCATGATGTAGCAAACATGAGATCTGAAAGATCGGATCTCAGGAGGCATCAATACATTTCTAAAGTTTTGTCATCATCCCTCTATTCAGAAGTCCCAGAGACATCAATGGAGGATTCAAGGATAAAGTTTCATAAGCAGTAAAGGATGAGCATAGTGCTGTGTGCTGTCTTGTAATCAGTCAATGTCTGTAAATTGGTAAATAAGGCATTCACAGCACTCAGTATTGACTCATTTCATCATCAAAGGGGCATTCAGCATAGCATCTCAATATGTTATGGACCAACAAAGTGAGTTCATACACTTCTTGTGACAAAGATAAAGAAACTGCTTTGATTCACCTGCTTATATCCTAAATGAATCACAAAGGCACATAAATACAATAAAGAAATCTAAATAGGTTGCCACAGAGGAAAACCGGGCAAGAGCCAGATTATAACTATCAGCAATCCACATCTGCAGGCGCATACAAGTATCTCAGGAAAATGAAGAATCATAAGCAGAGAAACAGTAGCAAGAAACAGCCTATGGAGCAACAAACTGATCAGAAACAAGTGGTGATAAAATGAAAAAGCCAACCTAAGGACTTCTTTTTATAGCACAATTGCCTAGATTGACCTGGAATGGAAAACAATGTTTGGTGCCATGGGATTCAAGGCAACAAAAGGGAAATGGCCCCAACTTAACCTGTCAAATTATTTAGTGATGCACCCTACATTATTTCACTGAGTGCCACGCTGCCCTGAGAACATCAGTAAAAGACAGGGCAAGCAGTTTGGGAGGTGTCACCACTAGGACAATGGATAACGAGGACGGGGACAATAGACCATGCACCCATTTCGCAGGCCACTTCAGTGAAGCAAAGCATGAGGCAGTGCAGAATAGGCTATGTATGCCTGGTGCTCCATGATCACTGGTGGGTCTGGACAAAGGTTGAGGACATTGTTGAGGAAATGCCCATTCTACCTAGCTAGGTAGGTTCCAGACACGTTTTCAAGGCTCAGTTGAGAGTGTTGTGACTGATCTTTGTATGTGTCGGCTAGAGACCGCTCTTGTGGACCATACCAAAAATGTACAGTGGTCTTAAAGCCCTTCCATTTCTTACCATTGGTTGGCTTTGTCACTCTCCTTCACTTGCTTCTTCATCAATGGCTTTCCTTCCTCGTCTTGTGTCCGTCCCTCCCCTGGACTATAGCTCCTTTACTATCCTTTTTTTTTTTCTTCCAGATTGCTTTTATCCTTTCACTGTTCAAATTTAGGGACGTTTTCATTTTTTGGCACTTCTTTGGGTGCTTGCTTTTCCTTGCCCTTTCGGGGACTCTACCAGCAATATGCACCAGTCATGCTTTGTGCGCTGCTTCCTCCTCCTCCGCCCAGCTTTTTTAAAATGTTGTTTCTCTACTACTACACACTCCCCATTGCTTCTTTCCACAAACCCCTCTCACCCACACGTCTGAAGATGTCTTGCGGTCTTAAATTTGTATTTTACATTTTTTTAGGGTTCTGCAGTTCCCAATTTTTTTTATAAGCTTCTCTGCATTCAAATGTGCACCTCTGTACATGTGATTTTTTTTTTAATTGGCTGTTCGAAGAGGAGCCCACTATCTTTGATTGGTAAATAATAATAATGGGGAAAAAGCTGCCATTGTCATTCAGTAGGTGTGCGCATGTGTGATGCCTCAAGAATGTGCCTACTGAATGACAGTGGCACCAGCAGTGCCGATTCGCTACATGCTCACGCGTGCATCACCATTCTTTTTTATGTGTTTTTACTGATCAATGAAAGTTTTTTTTTTTTTTTTTTTTTTTTGAAAAACACGCTGGTGCTAAGTACACAACATAGCACATTTAAACTAATTTGTCCCTCAACATCTCTGGATATCGAGGTATGGTTACAATACTTATGTCTGCACTTAATGGTTGTGTTCCAGTGAATTTAAATAGTGGACATGTTTGCAGTGATTATACTAGAAATAAGTATATAGCTGTAATCTTCTACTTCCAGAATGCTATATTTTTTTTATAGCATGCGTTTGATCACAATGGCAATAAGAATGAGGTGGTGGTAGCAAAACCAAATGACAATTTAGGTATACAATCACATTAAGGCAGTAAGTAAACTTTATAAATGCTTAGTAAGAACAAAGGACTTGTTACAGCATCTGTCCCTCTTGGACCCCGCAACCACTCAGACAAATTAGTTTTTTTTTTTTTTTTTTTTTTGTATTAGCCATTGCTAACTTAATCCCTTGTGTGCAGAGGACGGAACAATGCCATCTTCAGCCACAGTGAGCATGTGACTAGGACAGCACTGGTTTGTTCTTGCACCCACCCACCGGGAAAGCGCTGGTGCTCCCCTAATGGGGCAACCATTTACAGGCACCCTCCAGGGATGGCAGTGGAAGACCTTCAGCTGCTACCCATGGCCTCCTTCCTCAGCAATCTGATGGCATCAGCACATGCATGGCACACCAATGTCAGATTGTGCCGGGGAAGCGCTGGAAGCCAGTAGCTTCCAGCTTGTGGAGGAGAGAGGACACTTGGTAAGTCCTTCTCAGGGGGAGGGGGGCATGGTTCTTTTTGCAGGAAAGCAAACATGGGGGAAAAGGAAGGAGTTTTTATTTTCTCCCTGTGCCCGTTTCAAATGGATTCATGCTCCACGATCATGAGTGAGGCCCACGATCGTGGAGAAGGAACCCACCCACTAGATCGCCAGGGATGTTTTATTTTGTATTTTAGGGGAGCGACCCCTTAGGCAAGGGTAGCTTCCTGGGAGCATATTATTATATCTATATTTCAGCCCACCCCTCAGGGCTAGATCGGCCAAACAAAAAATGGCCAATCTATCCTGTAAGGCAGTCGAAACCCACTAAGCCACAGGGATTCATAAGCTGAATATGAAGGGTCTCTCCCCAGGTGGTGTATTTCTGTAAATTCATTGAGAAAAATAAACTAGTTATGGCAATGATACATTTTGGTGACTGATTGAACATTAAGCATGGTGTCAATAAGCCACAGTTACAATTTAAATTCAAGTACTATACAGATAATAAATTCACTGTGTATAACAATGTTGAATGCAATCGTTGGGAAATACCACATTTAGAAAAACAGTGAAATGGGACACAACAGTAGGCTTAGGAAGAGACACCCGATGACAGCATCGTATAGAGTAGGGTCCAGTGATGTCAAACCTTGAGCGCTCCAAATAAGATGTAACCTTTAATAGAATAAAGAGAAAGCAGTAGGAGCAATAAACAGTGTCATTTTACAATAAAAAAATAAGTAGTCTGCACTGTAATAAATAATTGCGATAACCCTTCAAAGAGTCCCAGCATACTTCCAAGCCACACTTTTTACTTAGCGTTGGTTATTGTTGACTTATTTGTCAAGTTACTTTTATTAGTAAGGATTATGGTTAGCCAAAGGATTACGGCTCATCAGGTTGTTGGTATGCTTTTCGATTCTTATTCTGACCACGATTATGAGACTGACTGCATCTGAGGCAGAGGAGGAAGTACAGGATTTTGTCTGAGTTTTCTGTCCAAGAGGAATTATCTGATGATGATGCCACTCTCAGTGCGGAGGAAGTTCTGTTTTTAGAGGATGACACTGGTATGCTAATATTGCAGCAGGATGCATCTGGATTGCAGCCCGGGGCTGAAAGGCTTCCAGTTGTAAGTGCTAAACCGTGGTAAGCCGCAAACATGGTGCAGCTTGTATTGCCTGCCTTTACTGGTGTCACAGGGTGTAGGTTGAATACTGAAAATGTTCTGTCTATAAATTTCTTTCAGCTGTTTATGTATGATGTATTTTTAGATGAGACTGTTGACCAGACTAATTTGCATGCTAAACAGTATTTGAGAGAACAGTGCCAGACTTAAACCCCACTCTAGAGCTAGTCGTGGACTCCCACAAATCTGGAGGAGTTGAAGTTCTTGGGTTCAACTTTTTTGATGGGCTTGAAAAGGAAGCCACCACAGTCTTCATATTGGTCTACTATGCCCTTGATGAAAACGGCTATATTTCCTGAAATCATGAGTCGTGATCGGTATTTGCTTCTGCTTTGGATGCTGCATTTTGTTGATAACGCTTCAGCATTGCCACAAGATCACCCTGATTGTGACCCTCTTTTTAGGATGTGGCCTGTCCTAGATCACTTTGTAGATTGATTTTCAGAGATCAGTGTTCCAGGGAAAGAAATAGCTGTGGATGAGTCTTTGGTCTTGTTCAAGGGCTGTTTAATTTTTAGGTAGCAGATTCACAGCAAGAGGGCACATAATGGAATTAGGATATATATGCTGCCTGAGAGTAGTACTGGATAGGTCTATCATTTCAGGGTGTACATTGGTAGGGTTTCCTCTGTTGTACCCTAGCCCACTTGTCCGTCCACTTTCAGAGCTAGTGAGAAAATTGTGTGGGAACTTAGTACATGGCTTTTTAACAAAAAGGTCACCATTTATACTTAGATCACTTTGAACAATTGCATACAAGTGGACATTGATGCTTGTTGCACAATCTGCTCTTACCATACAGGGTACCGGTGACGTACTCTGCCTATAGTGAATATTCGGGGAGTCAGTTGTCGTGAGTTATGTAGTTTTATTTTCAGATAGCTTTTTTAGGGGGGGCGCTCTCTCTCTCTCTCTCTCTCTCTCTCTCTCTCTCTCTCTCTCTCTCTCTCTCTCTCTCTCTCTCTCTCTCTTTCCCCCCCCCCTCCCTCCCCTTTGGCTTCCTTCGTCCCACAGGTTCCCTGGGAAAATGCATGTGGAGACACAGAAAGATACACCAGTAAGTACTTTTGGGTTACATTCCTTTCGCCTAAATCTTCCCCTGCCTTTTATGGTCTTTCTTTCCTTTTCAGACCTCGTTTCTCCTGAACTGACTCCTCTTCTCCCTTTTTCTTTGTCTATTGTATTCGATTTGCTCTGCGCTATCTGTCTCTATTTCCAGCTCTTGTTTCTTTCTTTCTAGGACGTCTCTTCTTCCTGTATTATTTCTCTTGTCTCTTTTCTGCGTTAACCCACAATCCTTCTGTCTTGTTCTATGTAGTTTAAATTTCTCTGTTTTTGTGCTCTACCCCGTGTCTATGTGCTATATAATGATTTGTGCATTAGTGCCCAGTCCAAGCCCCCTTTTCCTTCCCCTTTGTCGCCCTCCCACTTCCTCTACTCCTCAGGTCCCACACACCTGGTAGAGCCAGGCTTCTCCTGAAGCGTAGTGGGAATTAGTGCTTTGCTTCTCCAGGGTTTCTCGATGCTGAGGCTTCCGGTGTTGTTGGATGCCCGTTGTGATGTTCAATTCCTCGCTTCAGGCCATCGGTTTCCCTCGCCCTCCAGGTCAGCCTGATCATCGTCCTCGCGTGCTTTCTGGTTGTCTTCTTCTCGTCCTCGTGTGTTGTCGGAGTCCTTCAGGTCTCCTTTCTCCACCTCCTACCATCGACAACTCAGGTGCTGGCGCTGCTACTTTTGACCTCCCGTCTTCCTGCGACTGGAGTGGAACCAGCCAATCACGGGGAAGGAAGTCAGGAAGGTTGTGGTTAGATGGGGCAGAGTCAGCACAAGTCTGGTTCCTGTGCGGGCGGATCACTCTCAGCCCGTCACAGTACCCTAAAGAGCTTGTTTGTATTATTTTTTTTTTTTTTTTTTTAAATTTATAAAAAAAAAAACTTGAGGGGCCAGTGCAGTGCCCTGTATAGTGATGAACGTCTAGCTGTGAAACTTGCAGAAACGAGAGATGTCTACATGCGGACTACCATCCATAATAATAGTACTTCACCAGTGACTTTTTGGGGTCAGGTTGCCGAAATGCTCAAAGTACAAGCTACTTACCTTTGGTAACAAACTATCTGGTAGAGACTTATTCTACTTGCAGATTCCTTACCTTAGAAATTTCCCCCCAGGCGTCAGACTGTATCCGTAGATTTTTTTCTTCGAGCAATACCCTTGCGCTTCGGTAGGTAGCATTGGTCGACTCCGCAGGCGGCGTAGTCGCCGTGATGATGTCAGGAGTAGTACATAGACGCAGCCTCAGTGCAGCGACGTCAGTTTCTTTTAACGACTTTCCACGCCAAAGCACAGAGCCGCTAAGAACACTGAGATTGGTGCACCACAGCTAAGGACCTGAAGGGGGAATCCCTGGCCCTAGAAATCAGTTCGCAAGCGGGGAGGATGGGTGGATGGTAAGGAATCTGCAACTAGAATGTCTCTATCAGTTCTTTCGTTACCAAAGGTAAGTAACTTGCACAGTTTATAGAGACTTCTAGTTGCAGATTCCTTACCTTAGAATAGATACCCAAGCAAAGCCATCCTCGGAGGTGGGCTATGAACTGTGATCATACTAGAAACTCCTGTAGGACCAAACGACCAAAGTAGCCATTGCGACGGACCTGACTGTCCAGGCAGTAACGTTAAGCAATCATGTGCAGGGATGCCTACATAACTGCCTGGCAGACATCCAGGTCAGGAACTCCGCGTGCTAACGCACTTGAAGCAGCAGTTGCTCTGGTGGAATGCGCGTGTAAGCCCTCAGGGGGTTGCTTCTGCACCAAAGCATAGCACATCTTGATGCAAAGAAGTACCCATCTAGAGATGTTTTTGCACAGCCTTCCTTCTTCACACCCACATACCCGACAAAGAGTTGATCGTCCACAAGAAAATCTTTAGTACGATTTAGATAGAATGCCAATGCACTTTTTGGGTCTAGGCGGTGGAGTCTCTCCTCCTCATGAGAAGGATGAGGTGGTGCGTAAAAGGTAGGCAAGGTGATGGACTGGCCTACATGAAAAGGCATAACAACCTTGGGAAGGAAGGAAGCCTTAGTGTGTAACACCACTTTGTCCGGGTGCACAGACAAGAATGGAGGCTTTGAAGAAAGAGCTAGAAGCTCACTCACTCTGCGAGCAGAAGTGATGACAACAAGAAAGGTACTTTTGAAAGTGAGGAGCAGTTAAGGGCAATAGTGCATTGGCTTAAAGGGATCCCACATGAAGTACGTAAGGACAAGACTGAGGTCCCACTGAGGAATGATAAATGGAGTGGGAGGAAATAAGTGGGTGAGACCTTTAAGGAATCGAATAACAATAGGAGATTTAAAGAGTGAGTGCTGATCAGGTAGCCTACGAAAGGCAGAAAAATACCCTTTAAAAGGTGCCCAAAGCAGAGAAAGAATGAACAAAAGAACCTCAGAGAGAAGAGCAGAGAGGGGATCAACTCATTTGTTGGTACACCATGCCACAAATTTATGCCAGCTAAAGGCGTATATTATTTTGGTGGAGGGACGCCTAGCGGCCAAGACAACATCGCCGACTTCGGGTGGAAGATCAGAAGTCGTCAACTGCCACTGCTCAATCTCCACACATGAAGGCGGAGATTGTACAGGTTCGGGTGGAGAACTGTCCCCTGTTGCTGCAAGAGAAGATCAGCCCAAAGAGGCAGTCTGAGTGGAGAATCAGTGGCCATGCTCAATAGCTCTGGATACCATACTCTCCGTGCCCAGTCCGGAGCCACCAAGATGACTTGGGCCCGGTCATTCCTGATCTTCTTGAGAACGCTAGGCAGAAGTGGTATAGGCGGAAAGGAGGCCGGAGTTCCAAAGACGAAAAGCGTCTGAGAGAGTGCCGCCTTGGAAACTCCAACACGCAAAACATCTGACATTGCGCATTCTCTGCGGCGGAAAACAGATCTAACCAAGGCTCTCCCCACTGCTGAAAGATACCTTTCACCACCTCTGGATGGAGATGCCATTCGTGATCGGCTGTGCGTTGACGGCTGAGCTAGTCTGCTCTGGCGTTCAGAGAGCCCGCCAGATGTTGAACCACAAGGGTAATGCCCTGATGTTTCAGCCATGTCCAGAGGCGTAGTGCCTCCTGAAAAAAGGGTCCAAGTAGTGTTGTCCGTGAACACTTGCACTACTTTCCCTTTGAGAGAGGGAAGAAATGCTTTCAACGTAAGCCTGATCGCCCAGAGCTCCAGAAGATTGATATGGAGCCCAGACTCGTCCAGAGACTAGAGGCCTCTGATCTCCGCCTCTCCTATGTGGTTGCACCATCCCAGAAGCGACGCATCTATCACTATGGATAGATCTGGATGGGGCAGGGAGAGGGATCTGCCGTGGACCCAATGCGTATTCCAAATCCACCACTGCAGGTCTTTCACAATCCCCTCCAAGATCTGGACCATGTCGTAGAGATTTCCCCGATTTTGCGTCCACTGGAACTTTAAGACCCACTGCAGAGCCCACATATGCCATCTGGCATGTGTTACTAGCAGGATGCAGGAGGCCATGAGGCCCAGCAGCCTCAGAGTCAGTCTCACCAAAACCCAAGACAGAGGCTGAAAGATCAGAATCATAGCACGAATATCTTGGACTCGCTTTTCGGGAGGATAAGCCCGAAACTGCACTGTGTCCAGAACAGCTCAGATGAAAGTGAGCATCTGAGAGGGAGTCAGGTGTGACTTCAGCATGTTGATAGTAAACCCCAGCATCTGCAGGAGGCTCCCCGTAGTCTGAAGGTGGGAGACGACTTTCTGGGGCGAGTCCACCTTCAACAGCCAGTCGTCAAGGCAGGGGAAGTCTGAGACTCCTAACCTGCGCAGATGGCCTGAAACCACCGCCATCACTTTCGTGAACACCCGAGGGACGATGGAAGGGGAGCACTGTAAACTGATAGTGCTCGTGACCTACCACAAATCGCAGGTAATGTCTGTCGGCAGGCAGGATGGGGGTGAAATAAGCATCCTGCAAGTCCAACGCTACCATCCAGTCTCCTGGGTCTAAGACAGACAGGACCTGAACCAGGATGAACATTTTGAATTTCTGCTTCTTGAGGAAGTAATTGAGGTCCCAAAGGTCTAGGATATGACGTAAGCCCTTGTCCTTTTTCAGCACCAGAAAGTAGCAGGAATAACAACCACGACCTACTTCTGGCACAGGGATCTTCTCTATGGCTCCCTTGGCCAAGAGAGCTGCGACTTCCTGGCGGAGGAGTGCCAAATGATCCTCTAGAAGGTGGCTGACTGGTGGGGCAGATTCAAAGGGGAGGGAATAGCCCTTTCAAACTATCTGAAAAACCCACCTGTCCATAATGATGGATTCCCAGTAGGGCAGGTGATCGCGAATCCTGCCGCCAACTGGATCGGAGTGGGGGGACAGACTGGGAGGGTTTGGAGGCTGCAGCAGGGGCGGACTGAGCAGGCCTCTGGTACCCTGTCCCATGCCCACGTGGGATTCTGCATCCCCAGCCACGCAGCGGCTAAACAGTATGGGTGGCACAGTGGCTGGGTTGGGACCGATATGGAGCCCATTCTGTGGCCATGAAAGGGGCGAAACGTGGACTGTTGGGTGGCGAGGGGGCAGCAGAAAGGCCAAGGGACCGAGCCGCAGCCTGGGAGTCCTTGAACCTCTCCAAGGCAGAGTCCACCTGGTCTCCAAAGAGACGGGAGCCATCAAAGGGCATGTCCATAAGTGATAGTTGGATCCGCCCCAAAAAAACAAACGTAGGCCACTGTTGTAGCAACCAATCTGCCCAAAGAGTCCGTCATGTGCAGCCCACATTCGATCGCGAACTTCGCCGCATCTCTCTCATCGTTGACAGCTTGGGAGACGATAGCACAGCCTCCTACAGTATTTGCAGCAGAACTTAGGTGACCGTATCCCACAGAGTGGGTATAGCGGCCCAAAATGCATGTGGTGTTCACAGACCGCAGCGCGAGACTGGAGGAAGAAAACATCTTCTTCCAAAATTGTTCCAGTCTTTTTGATTCCCTATGCAGGGGTGCAGAAGGGCATGTGCCTGAAGAAGCCCGGATGACAAGTATCAGGCATGGGTGTGGGGAATTTAGTGTTCTTTGGGGCAGGCCGATGGCGGTGTGATAGGCCTGTTCACAGGAGCCCCTATGTTGGTTTTGGACCAAGTACCCAAAAGGACATCGGTGAGGGCTTCATTGAATGACAAAAGGGGCTCAGATGTGGAAGCCCCTGGCAGAAGCACCTCCGTCAGGAGGTTTGACCTGACCTGTACAGTAGGCAGCTGAAGGCCAAGGCTTCAGCCGCCCTACTGACCACCACAGTATAAGTCACTCCCTCCACCATAGCCACAGTAGAAGGCCAGCATCTGGACAAGTGTCCAGTCCACTAGCCTCACCCAATTCCTGTGCCCAGTCCAAAGATGGGTCATCCTGGTATTCATAAGGCTCCAGGGAACCCTCCAATCCTTCCCCGAATTGGTACCCATAAGGAAAAGCACCCAAATCTGACCCAGGTGAGTAGGCCCCATCAAAGACGAGGCGGCGGCCGACGCCGTTATGACTGAGTCATTGGGAATGAGGATCGGGTTGACGTTGATGGTGGGCACCACTGATGTCGGGAGCGTCGACAATCGAAACGGCACTGGGGGAAGGTCTCAGTGGTACAACCTGCATCGGTGCGGATCCAGAGGGGACCTCGGTGGCCAAAGCAGAAGGCGCAGAATCCGAAGGCCCCCCGACCAAACCCCATGGGCCCAAAGAAGCCGTATCGGGGTTGGCCTGCCAAAAATGAGGCGCATGGCCTCATAAAACTCCTTTAATTGGGCAGGGGTTGCTCCGGTTCCCGGAAATTTGGTAATGCAGGGGGCAGACCCAGAAACAGGCTCCTAAGACTGAGGCCTCGAGCGTCAACACTCCTCCTGCGACGCATCAGCCGAGCGACGGGGTGAAGTCGAAGGGCGACGGGACCACTGACGACTTCTTACCTGTGCCTGAAGACTTGGAGGATGAAGAATGATGGTGGCTCTGCGAGCGGTTTTGAGACCTTCCACCCCCGGGCGAGACCGGGACCTACACGGAGTTTAGCGTCTGGCCGCCATGAGCTTGAGGGACCGCTCCCTCAAGGTCTTCGGGTGCATGGCCCAGCAGTCAGAGCACAGCTTAGGGTCATGGTCGAGCTCCAAGCACCACAAACAGACCTGATGCGGATCAGTCACCGACATCATGCAGCGACAGTCCTCGCACGGCTTGAAACCGGTCTTTGGGGACATCTCAACGCACCAAAAAAAACCTCGACAAAACTTTCGAACACGGTCAAAAAGAGACCAGGGTAGCTCTCTCCGGATCAGCACGTGGCGCGGAAAGAAAAGAACGGACGTCACTGTGCTGAGGCGGCGTCTATGTACTACTCCCAACGTCAACACGGCGACTGACGCCAATGGCACCCACGGAGTCAACCAACACCACCTACCGTCGCGCAAGGGTATTGTTTGAAGAAAACAACTCTAGATCCGGTTTGATGCCTGGGGGAAATTCTACAGTAAGGAATCTGCAACTAGAAGTCTCCATCAGATCCTGTTTGCAATTTAGACTGCGATCAGCACATGGGTGGTGTAGATAGAGTAGATCAGAGGTTGGAACTTTACACAGCTGTTTGTAAGTCTTACATTTTGAATAAGAAGTTGGTTATCCATTTATTACATTTAGCAACCTTCAATGCTTTTGTTGTATTCGAGGATTGTTCTCCAGTTTCAAAGATGACATTTGTTCAGTTTCAGCAGTCTGTGATAGGCAGCCTTGCTGTAGTGGAACAGGCAAGTGTTTCTGGAGCTGGAGTGGTGGAGGGTGTGGCAGTACGAGATGTAGAGTCAGTGTCTGAAGAGGTGTGCTGAAACAGAGTTGCATGTTCTGCCCAGAGTGTCCTAATCATGGGCTATGTGTGCCAGAATGTTTTAAATTGTACCTCACACAATGGGATTATTGGGAGCAACCATGAGCGTAAAAGTGAAATGACTGATCTGTATTGTTTTATATTTTTTGTGCAGATATTACAGTTGCAATTAATGTGATGTATCTAGTTATAGCATTTGTTTTTGTAGGTATAGTTTTGCATCTACATTCCTATTGAGTTGATTTTCCTTTTTGTATGAATAAAAAAAATATATATATATATAAATATATATATATAATGGCGGTGTGCGTGGACTGGCGCTTGGCTGGTGGTGTGCGAGCTGGCTGGTGGTATGTGAGTAGTGACATGCTGCTGGTCACTACACACACTGGTAGCCGGACACCAGTCCACAAACTCCATCAGCCACCAGCCCGTGTGATTGCTGTGTCAGTCATGTGGGCGTATGGAAGTGATGGGCCCTTGAATGGCACTGACTGTTGATGTGAGTGTTGTAATGTGCTTGGCCTGTGGCTGGCGGTGTGAATGGTCTTGTGTGTCACACATGAAAGGTGAGTGAATGGCATGTAAATCAGTTGGCGTCTTGACGAAGCTTTACAGCTCATGAGCTTTGAGTAATTGGTTCAGTGTTGTGACCTTTCAAGTATTAACAGTGTATTTCATTTTTGTGAAATCTCTAGTTAATAAAATGTACATTTTGAACCTTTCACTCACCCTCGTGCCCAATCCAACCACTATGTGAGTGTGTGTACTAGATGGTTGTGAAGTAATATTTGTCTTTTCTGTCTTTCTGTGCCAGGATGTACATTGTCTCTAGCGAAAATCTACCAGCTCTAGATATTTTCGTAATCTAGACACCAATGGGAGTACAGGGTGGTGTGCCTACTGTGGATCCCAAATTTTCTTCGGCACACTGCCCTGCACACCTCAAAATGTGACTACATCACACATATTCCTTGCATCTCCATGCCATATTCTTCCAGAATCAGAAGGAAACCTCAAAATTCCTACCACCCTGCGTTTCCCCACTTGTGTGGCTGGATCTAGTACCGGGGACAGGAACTGATCAAACTAACATCAATGGGAGTCCTCACAAAGGGACCCGCCTTGACCTTGGTTTGATTTGTTCTGGTGCAGACACTAGGCCCAGCCACACAAGTGAGGTACTATTTTTAATCGGGAGACTTCAGAGAATGCTGGGTTGAAGTAAGTTTGTGGCTCTCTGCAGATTCCAGAGCTTTCCATCACAGAAATGTGAGGAAAATGTGTTTTTTAGTCAAAGTTTGAGGTTTGCAAGGGATTCTGGGTAACATGGTGAGAACCACACAAGTCAACCCACCCTGGATACCCCTAGATGTCTAATTTTCAAAAAATGCATAGGTTGGCCAGGTTCCCAAGGTGCCAGCTGAGCTATGGTCCATAAAGTAGACTTACCAACATTGGAAAAAGAGGGTCAGTTTTAGGTGAAAAAAAGTGCTGCTTTTATGTTGTGTTTTGGGCTGTTTCCTGTTGTGGGCAATAGATCTACCCACACAAGTGAGGTACCATTTTTTATCAGACTTGTGGGAGCATAAAATAGGACACCTGTTATTACCAATTAGATTTCGCATCATTTGTCTTTTTCAAACGTAAGCCAGTGTATAAGAAAGATTACATTTTGTAAAATACCCTTCAATCATACCATAGTACGAGTACCGACAAATTCAGAAATGTAGAAATAACCGCTCCTCCTAAACTGTACATCTCGTGTCCTTTCCATAAATACTTACGTTTTCTTGATACCCATTTTATTTCGCCATAAAAATTGGTAGTCAATAAAAAAATAATTGTATGGTGCAGCTCGGCTGTTTGCTCTGGGTACCTTGGGTTCTTTGAGAACCTACAAACCCTATATATCCCCACAACCAGAAGGGTCTACTGGACACAGTGGTATATTGCTTTTGTCAATCTGCCACTGCAACAAAAGTTACAGATGAAAATGTCACAAATGCCTGTTTTTTCCCTACTAATTTTCAATATTTCTTTAATTCAACAGTTATTTTCCTTAGGAAGACCTTGAGGGATCTACTGATATGACCCCTTTCTGAATTCAGAATTTTGTCTAGTTTTCAGAAATGTATAGCTTTTCTGGTTCACCCATGGTTCACACACTGGTTTCCACCACAAAATGGAAGTAGGTTGAGAGGACAAAAAATAGGGAAAATAGCGAAGGGGTACAATGACTCTGGGGTCATTTTAAGAAGTATATTTTTTGCTTCCGAAACATGAAGTTTAACAGCACAGGTAGATGAAGCTCCCCTCTGCCATGCATGTTAATCTGATCTGTTAAACAGTTACGTGAGGCCCTACAATTCAACCAACCACGGAAGGCTGTGTACTTCATCAGGTCTGAAATAACCTAAATAAGCCGAGGCATACTCAAAAACACATAGTTAGGCAAATACGAACTGTTCTTTCAACCCATTGCTCACCTGCACTCGAATGAAGGAAATGCGTTTTGTTACTTCCAGCCTTAGAAATGTAACTGCTTTCAGATCTTTTAAAGGTCTGGTTTGATGCGCTTTGGTGGTTGCCCTTTTGTTAGCCAAATGTTTTTTTTTTCCCCAGTCGTAACAATTTTTTTTAATGAATGTACACCTCACCCAGTGCCGTCTTGTCAGTAAAGTGATGTAATTTCAAGAGAAGCATTAAGTCGTTTTTTTCAATAGCGTATGTCAGCACTTTAGCATATGAAAGCGTTTTAGTTTATTATGTCAAGTCTCACAGGGCTGTGATTAGTCACTGTTTTAGATTCAATTCTGGCACGAAAATGTGATACCTTGAAATTGTAAACTAATTGTATTTTCTTGAGTGAAACTATTCTTTTCCATATAAAGACACTTGTTTTTGTCAGGCAATTCCTTTCTTAGTTACAAAATGATACATGTCTACATTGCCACAAATGTATGCATAATTTTACTCAAAATAGATCCATCCAGTGGTTACTACTGCAGGTTTGCCCTTGTGACCCAAACCACCCTTTTTTGTTCAGATCCCCCATACTAGAACCAATTTATTCCACATGCTTTAATCCGGTGACATTAGGTACTTTTTAGGCCTAGCCTCCAGACAGCTCTTGTTTTTCAGATGCCAAAACACCTATTGTGTACAGTATCTATACTTGGAGCGGGCTTTGGATCAGGCGATTGCTTTTAATTCGTTGACATAATTTACCTTACTTACTTGCTACTTTTCTTCCTTCTCTTGTTTGTGTTCCTCCCTGGAGTACAGCTGTTTTATAGCACTTGGTTGGATTAGTTATATGCGTACATTCGGGGAACTTATTTTCTTTCAATGTGCGCTGCTTCCTCTAATTTCTACCCCTTCCCGACTCATCCAGATTCTCTGTTGCTTCCCTGCCAAGCGTTATGTTGCTCAGCACCCTTCACAATACAGTTACTCCTTGGCAGTGTTGAGTTCCCGATATCCCGCTCCTTCCGATATCCCGCTCCTCCCGTAGCAGGTTTTTATTTTTTTTGTTAAAGGTTTGTTTTTGTGACTGCCCACTGGCTGCAACCTTGTTCTTCCTGTGGCACTTTCATGTGTTTCTTCTATTTTTTCTGCTCCAAGGTGGGTGTTCACCAGTTCAGAACGGTAAATTAAAAGTAAAACAAACAAGCATTTGCAATGCAATGGGTCTTGCGTTTGCTAGAGCAATTAGCATTGTAAACTCCTAACTGGACGTTTCTTGCCACAAATTGAAAATAAAACAGTTTCACATAACTTACTGGACTTTTCTTGCCATATAAACTGAAAAGTAAAAGTTTCATATAAGCGAGCTGACGGCCACCATCAGTGCAAAGCAGACACACAAAGGGAAATAAAAGTTCACTCGTAGTGAAACCTATCGGCAAAAGTGCAATTATCCATGTAACTGTCAAAAGTGCAATTATCTACGTAACTGGCAAAAGTGCAATTATCTACGTAACTGGCAAAAGTGCAATTATCTACGTAACTGGCAAAAGTGCAATTATCTACGTAACTGGCAAAAGTGCAATTATCTACGTAACTGGCAAAAGTGCAATTATCTACGTAACTGGCAAAAGTGCAACTAACTATGTAACAGGGTCGATGTCATGCAAAGCTCTCGACTTCTGCCCAGCAAGGTCGGGCTGCGAAACAAAAGAGGAAAAAGTAGTCCAGAAACCGGAAGGAGAACGGGGAGCCTCGTATGTTTTCAGTACTTGGTCGCTGCGCTCAAGGATGGCTAACACCGGGAAAGGCATCACTTATGCATGCCTTTCACTAATGAAAGCAAGCAGATTTTAAAAGGCAAGCCCACGAACCAATGAAAGAGACTGATGTCACATGGGCAAAGTTTGAAGCTCAAAGAGAGATTACAACACGGGATGGAGCGATTTTCGCTCGCCCCTAAAAAGTAAGGCCACCGCAGCATCATGAAGCCTCCATGCGTGGTGATGCGTGCCCGTGCATTAAGTCATCAAAATGGTGCCAGCCATAATACCTTTATTTTGTTGTTAATGCCATTGGGGTCAGCATCAGCAAGTTTTTTTTTATCTTTCTGCCAATGCTGTTTAGCACCAGAAATAAGCCCTGGCAAAGCCAAAATGTTGGGCAATGCCTTTGAAAGGTCTGCCCAATTAGCTTTGCCAATGCCTGTGTGATTAACCTTCCACTTCAGGTCATCACTATTTATTAGTAGTTGACTGTGTTTGGACTTTTTTAATGGATGATACTGCTCCCTAGTTCATTACTTCAAAACGTCCTGCCAGTCCAGACAAACAGTACATTCACTTCCGTACTTATTGTGACCTCATTTGCTTTTTTCACATCAAACTCAGGAGGTTGAGCTAATTACTCTTCTGCCACTGTAGGCATTTATCATCAATGCAGAGAACTAATTGAACATTCTTATTTTCATCTAGTAACCTGCATTTTGTTGGACAGTACCCTGTCATGTTAAAAAGGAGACATTCCTAATCCATCCTTACTGCATGGATTGTCATCATCCGTTCATCTTCAACAAAGATCTGAGACATGAGCACACCATATGGCCTAAAAATGTTGCTATTTTTTGAAGAGTGTATTCTGTAGATGGGCCTCAGCAGAATAGTTTTAGTAACTCTTTATCACCAAACAAGCCACTTTACATGCAGGGTTTCATAACCTACTAATGGATAAACAGGGTTATGGTTATAAAACGTTTGTTTTTCTCTTCCACTGGTATGACATTTATTACAGGAAAAGGGGTTGTTTTATTCTGCATCTACTGATGGCTATTTATTTTCGAAGATATGAGGGTCAGGTGTTCCTGAAGATCCACTGCCCAGACTTCTACCTCCTTCTCTCAGTCACCAGATGGAAAACAGCCCCAACATAAACATATTTGCAACCACATCTATAAGCCACACCTACATGCTGCCAAATATGGCACACGCGCTTAACACACTGATATGCCGTGAAACAGTAATAAACAACACCTCAACCAACACTCACCTCCCATCCATGCACTACAGAAATGGTAATGATTCACATCCACTTCATGAGCACTTTGGGGCCTCAACATGAGGTAGGGATGCACTACAATACCAAGCAATAAAGCAGACAGTCCTATTTCCCTAAAATTAACAACCGTATGAGCCTACTTTAGAGATGATTGTCGAACACAAATCCTCTCCTTTAATGAGAAAGTGGAAATTCCTTCTGCTATGTTATTGTTAAGGAAAAGATCATCCCATCAGAAGATGCTCCATTGGTTGAAAAGCTTCCAAAATAATATTAACAGTTTACCTCCACTTAAGTCTTGCCATCATATTTTAAATCACACAATTAGTCCATGGTGGGAAGATAGCCCTCAGAGCAGACCACCTCACGACTGCTAAGATCACTTGTCAGGTCATGCATGAGAATCAACCAACCCACTGCATTTCCCCTTATTGGGTAAACCTCCTAAAGTGTGTGTGGTTCTTATTAAGGTAACACTGGGATCTAAAGACTCCTAACAGCAGAGGAGAGGTAAGGCGGAGGGTAGGGCAATTCTGGAAGCCACGAGTCGGAAACAAACCTCCCTTAAGACACGACCAGTCTAGGCGGGAATGTGGCTGAATATGAACAATGCTGAAAATGGTCCACTGTATTCAGACGGATGCAGAACTGGCATCTGAATGTGTGAAGCAGGAGCACGTTAAGTGGTGGAGACAAACAGCACTGCCACTAAGCCTCCAGTTAAGATAGATTCCTCACAAGCTTCACTCAACAAATCAACAACACTTAGAGAAGTAAAGTGGTAATAACGATTTCAAGACACTAGAGAACTTGTCTGCTAGTGCCATGTACTGGAAGCTTAGAAATCCACAAATGTCAAACTGGACCAAGCATGCACAAGGAGAGATATTCAGGCACGGAGTCGAAACCCTCAAAGTAAAGGTCCCTCAATCACTGCTTACTGGATAAAGGGTGAACATGGCACTCAAACACATCCATTCGTCCCTTCATGGAGATCTTAAGGCAATATAAAATTTAAGCAAACATCCTACAAGGGTGGAGCACTGAGGGGTTGATTTGTTTACGCTGGATCACCCTTCCCTAAAAGACTATGGGCCTTATGTATGAAAGAGTTTTACCCATTCTGTGTCTATGGAGCAATGTACTAACACTGAAGGGCCTAAGTCAACCTGGAAATCTAACTTCAATGTGCCAGAGGGCATCTGGCTGCCGGCAGGTATAAATGGACAAGCTGCAAAGGTGCCAACCACTTACAAAATGGTCAATATATCGTGGCCAAAGCAGGAGAGCAGAGGACCTGCTTTTTCACTTCAGATCACAGTCTGCTCCCAGCCTCAACAGGCTGGCTGCCAATGGTAGAGTGTAGCATTGGTAGCTGTATTGCAATGCACCCACACCTTCAACTATGATGCCTTTTGGGCTTTTGTGTAGTAATTAATCTGGTTCTTCCTACTAGACATATCCACACTGGAGGACTACAGATAAGAGGGTGAGTGTGGTGTGACTCACCTGGTGGCCTGCTGTGCAGTTGAGGAAATAACAGTCTTGTGTCTTCAACATCCGCACACCTCTATCCCAGCTCATACCTTTCAGCAGTGGCATCCCTCCTCAATGTGGTGCTCCTCTTGACAAGCATTGCAGCATCCTATTTTCAATCCTGTGGAAGCTGTGGGTCCAGGAGATGAATGGTACAGTCGTGAAGGTCTGAAGGTTGCACTGCAGAGCTCTTCAAGAGGTGGAGTGTATGCATTGCAGGAAACATTATGTTGGTGGCACTCTCTATTGTATTCTAATCTGATAGTGTCCAACGTTTGATGATCTCCCAAAACTAACGACCTGTCTGTACTTCCGGGGAATTGTTGAAAACATAATACTGGCACTCCACGGATCTAAATCAAGCAGTAGAATATTTCATCACAAATGCCCTGCTCCAGCATTCTGGACTGCTCTCACAGTAACAGGTAAAGGACAGTAGATCAGGTTACAACTAAAGATGACTTATCTTCTACACCCAAAATGTATGTGTGTTATTAGTTCCTTAAAGTGAACTACAGTGTTTGGTTTATATCAAACTGCAGCATGATGTCCATCAACAGCCTGCCGAGACACGCTGGGCTAACAATCGATTGTTTCATGGGCACTAAAACATTTACGTCTTATTACACTCCATTTGGCCAGGAGACAGATTTAGATCTTAAGGTCTACCTCGCAAGCAACGTTGCTATAATCTTGATTAATGACTAGTCAAATATTAGACCTGTAGGGAAATTTATGGACAGTATCCAAATAAATGTCTTAACAGAGTTCATTCACACTCTGTATTGATGGTCAGAGAGCAGCAGCATGCTACATTTCATAACATACCCTGGACATAAAACTGTTTTCTCCGTTTTTGGGGGATTAGGAGCGTTTGGGAGGACAGCAGGGGTATTTTTAAAGTAGAACATGTTAAAAAAAATATATATGTTATAGGACATTGCAATTTCTACGTGCTTGGCCTGCATCTTAACCCCATTGTTTATTAATCAATGAGTCTCTCTAATTGACAAGGTACATCTAAAAATCAATTAATCTTGGTTTCAACAAATTTTACAGTCTGTTACTTACCTTCGATAACGCTCTTTCTGGTAGATTCTACATATCTGCAGATTCCTCGCCTTTTGGATATTCCCCAGGCCTCAAGCAGGATGTGGAATCTTTTCCACAGTATCTCTGTGCTCAGGAAGGCGGTGCCTTGCAGCACTGCGCTGGCGCAGTTCTGCTCTAGAAATGCCATGCGGCGCCTATATATGCACCACGCCTGCAAACTAACATCAATTTCTCTGGAGGCTGTCAATGCCCAGAGATGTGGAGCCCCATAAATAAGCAAAGTGGTAGACAGTGTGTAGAGTCTTAGACTTGGGTTTCTACTAAAGGATACTGACAGAGTCCAAACATGTAACAGGGAGGAACGGTGAGGAATTGGCAGCTAGACAGGCTGTCAGAAAGAGCATTACCTATACTTCTGAGACATAGCAGCAGACTCCTCACCTTTCAAATAGATACCAAAGCAGTATCTCAGGGAGATGGGTTGTGGATAGACGCAAATCAGAAAGTCCTCCAGGACAGAGCGAGAAAAGTGCCCTTCTCAACAGACTTGGCTGTCTAGACAAGAGTGCTCCATGAATGTATGGAGGGATGCCCATGTAGCCACCTGGCAGATGACTAGGACAGGGACGCCATGTGCCAACAGTGGTAGCAGCTTTGGCCCTGGCAGAATGGACATGCAGTCCTTTTAGAGGTGGCTACTTTGCTATTGCGTAGCAGATCTTAATGCAGAGCATGATCGAACGCTTCTGCACAGCCGTGCCTTTTTTTTTGACAACCCTGAATCCCACAAACAGCTGACCATCCACCTGGTTGTCTTTGCTTCTAAATCAGTGGCACCAGAGTGTTCTCTAGGGATCCAGGCAATGGAACCTCTCCTACTCCTTCGTAGAGGGTTGAGGTTGCGCCCTGTAGTCAGCTGTCACAGCTAAATCTCCATCTATTAAGGTGGAGGCTGCAAAAGCTGGAGTGAAGAACCTGACCTTCTTGCTGTAACAGCATACCATCCCATAGAGAGCCTGATCAGGAAAGACAGATGTTCAAGCCCAGGAGTTCTGGATACTTTACACTCTGTACCCAGTCCGGAGACTGGAAAATTACTTATGCCCAGTCGGTCCTGATCTTCCTGAGAACTCGGAGCAGGAATGAAAATTGGTGGAAAAGCATAAATGTGTCCCGAGTTTCACTCTAAGTGTAAAAAGTCTCTGAGAGAGCTATGCCTTGGAAACTCTAAGTGCGGATACTGCGCATTCTTAGCGGTGGTGAACAGATCGAGCCATGGTTCTCCCCGTTTACAAGAGAGACCTTGCACCACTTCTGGATATAGCTGCCATTCATGATCCGCTAGGCACCAAAGCTGAGCTCATCCACCCTGGCATTCAATGATACTGTCAAGTGGTTCACTGCTAGAAAAACTGTGGTGGTCCAGCCATTTCTAGAGGAACAGGGCCTCCTGGCACAAGGTCCGTGACCCCTCCCCCCCAACCCTGGTTGTTGCAGCAGAACATGGCAACAGTGTTGTTCGTAAGCACCTATACAAGCCTCGCTTTGATGGGCGGAAGGAAGGCTTTCAGCGCCACTCGAATGGAACTCAACTTCAGAAGGTTTATATGGTGCCTGGACTTCACCAGAGCACAGACGCTTCTGTTCTGACCCTTTCTCAGATGGTCGCTGCAACCCAAAAGCGATGCATCTGTCAGCTCTGGTTGGGGAAGTGAGCCGGGTCTCTTGCTGACACAGCTGCAGTCAAGTAGCCACCATTGCAGATGTTTCACAGTCTGGACGTGGTTCCGGAAGCCCACTGGGACTTCCAATTCCACTACAGTCAGCATATGCCAATTAGCATGCTCAACCAGCAGGATGCAGGAGGCCATCAGTCCCAACAGCCTCAGAGGTGACCTCACTGAAATCTAGGACTAAGGCAGAAAGCTCAGGATCATATCCTGAAATCCTGGGCTCCCTTAAAAGGGGGGTAGGCAGAAACCGAACAGTGTCCAGAATGCTTGGATGAAGGGGAGCATTTGGGAAGGAGTCAGGCGTGACTTTGGTACATTTAGAGTGAACTCCAAAAATTACAGGAAGTTCTCCACAGTGTGTAGGTGGTTCACAACAGCCTGGGCCGAGCCAGTCTTTAACAGCCAGTCATTGCGGTAGGGAGACTAGCACCCCTAAACTCCAAAGGTGTGCTGCAACCACTACCAACATTCTTGTGAACACCCAATGGGCGCTGGAGAGTCCACAATGAACCAAATGTAGCGCTGCTGGGCCGGCAGGCTGGAAATATGGAAACAGACATCCACCATGCCCAGGGCCACCATCCATTCTCCAGGGACTAGGGCAGATAGGGTCAGAATCTTTAATTTCTCCTTCAGGAGGAAGAGACTAAGAAGGCACAGTTCTAAAAATGTCAAAGACCTAAGTCATTCTGGGATACCAGAAAGTAGTGAGAATAGCAACGTCCTACGTCTGAGCCGACCCCCTCTATTATAGCCCCTTTGTTCAAAAGGGTTAGCACTTACTGCTGCAAAGTGGGGAGCTGATCCTCCATCAGTCTCTGGGTAGACGGCGAAATATGCAGTATGGACGAAAGGAAGGGCAAGGCATAATCTCTGGGGACAATTTGGAGGAAGCACGTGTCCAAAGTGATCGCTTGCCAACCCGGAAAGAAATCCGTGCATTCTGCCTCCCTCTGAGTGGAGGTGGGGCTTCCGGGGACAGGGCTGGGGTGGGGTTTGGCTTACAGGGTAGGTGAGTTTTTAGACTGGGCAACACGATGACCACAGTGGGTTCCCTGTTGGAGTGAGATAAGCTAAAGGTATGGAATGCCACATCGGAAAAGAATGGTGGAATTGCTGCTGCTGCATGTGAGCTGGGTAGAGAGGCCGAGCGGAAGCCTTACTGTCCTCAAAGAGCTCAATGGCATTGTCAGCC
Organism: Pleurodeles waltl; assembly: GCF_031143425.1. NCBI lineage: Eukaryota > Metazoa > Chordata > Amphibia > Caudata > Salamandridae > Pleurodeles > Pleurodeles waltl. The sequence continues at coordinate 241,901,136 of NC_090449.1, read as the reverse complement.
TTGTCTCCAAGTATGTCCATTTGTAAGGACTGGGTGTTACCAGAGAACCCAATGGCTCGAAGCCACTGATGGTGGAGAATGGCAACACTGGAACCAATGGCCTGCCCAACAGAGCTGGTGGTGTCCAAGCCACAATTAATTGTAAAATCAGCAGGAATCACCCTGAATTGCCTGCGAAAAAACAGGACATAGGACTTATGGAACTCCTGGGAGCACTTGTGCCACTGAGTATAAAAGGGCTTGGGCATAGTGGCTAAACAGGCAGGAGGAATTAATATGTGGGCCAAGCTGACTGAAGAGAATAACCTCTTCCTGAATGTTTCCACGCTCTTGGATTCCGTACCACAAGAGTAATCGAGAAATTGTTGGGTAAGTCTGGCTAATGGAAGCTTGAAACACAAGACTTTCCGGAGAGGGGGGCTAGGACAAAATAGCCAGGTCACCTGGAGCAGGACAGAGGAGCCTGGCAATCTGGCATTTTACAGGAGGACCAGTACCAAGGATTAGCCCAAGTCCCTAGAAAAGTATGTGTCAAGGCCTCATTGATTGGGAAGAGAGGCTGGCTCCGAGGCAGTCTGGCTAGGCTTCAGGACTTTGGTCAGTGTATTTGTTTTCACTTCCATGGTCGGCAGGTGGAAGTCAAGCGCTTCGGCCATCCTATGCATAACCACTGCATAAAAGTCAGATTTTTCATTGCTGGCCCTTTAGGAGAGAAGAGGGCTATTTCCAGCAAGGTATCCAAGCCCACTGTGTCTTGCAAGACCTCATACTAATTATCAACCGTACTAATTATCAACCGTACTAATTATCAACCGTATGGGGCTGAGCAAACTCATCACTTGGGTCACCATCATTGTCCGAATCCGTTTCAAAAAGGGAATGGGGAGATAAAGTGATCTGCTTTAAGGCAGAACTAATGCCTAGATTCAGTTGTAGCACCAGTCGAAGTTGGACTGGCACGGTGTCGGAAATTACAACAGGAGCCATATCTGTCAACATATTCGAGCCTTGCATGGTGGTGGGTGCCAAGGGCAGCATCTGTGCTGGAGCAGAGGACAAAAGTGTCTCAGAGGGTCCCACTATGCCCAAAATCAACCCCCCCACCCCAACAGTAATGAAGGAGAAAGGCTTTTTGGCTCTGTGGGGCCAAAATCCACACCAGAGGGAGTCACAAGATATCAAAGAGCTGGAGCTGCATGGAAATCTTCAAATGGGATGATATGGTCGATAGCCCCAGAAATTTGCATTGTGCCAGAAACAACTGTGAAATCTTCTCAGAAGTTGGCCAACTTTGGGAGCGGGAGCACCCATGGGCTTCATCGGGTGAGTGGGATGGGGAGAAAGAGAGGAACTCCGTTTCGACTTCTTATGTTCCTTGTGCTTTCCTGAAGATTGGGAGCTGGACAAGGAACGTCCTCTACAGCAGCTCCAGGAAAGGAAATGGGACCAAGGCTTGGAGTGGTATCAATGCTGTGTCTCGTTATTGGCAACGTAAAGTTTCCCCTCGCAATACCGGATGGAATTCGGGTTCATCAATGCGCGGTCTCCGCAGAGTTGTGGCTCAACCTCAGACACCATCGGCATACCTGGTGGGGATCTGTCACAGATATCTGTTTGCTAAAGTCCTTTAGAGGGATTAAAACCTGTTATTTTAGACTGTGACATACCTTGCACACTGAACTTTTTTTTCCAATAAAAAATCACAGGTAAAGGTTCTCTGACACTAATTCTGGATCTACATCTGGTGGCGTGGAAAGAAAGTAACTAACATCACAGAGCAAGAGTGGCGCCCTTTAAAGCCCGGCATGTCATTTCGGGGGCAGAACAGCAAAGGTGCTGAGCCACAAGGCACCACTTTCTGGTGTATAGCGGTACCACAGATGTTTCCGATCCAGTCTGACACCTGGGGAATAATCAAATGGAAAAAGAATCTGCGGCTAGACATCTCCATTGCAATGATGCACTTTGATCAATCTAAATAACAAATATTACTAGAAAGACCTAACCTACAAAACCCACTAAGGCATTTCTATTTAGTACACAAGCAAAATATGCATAATTTCACATGGTTCACAGACAATTCTGAAGAAATTAGTTCAACGTGTAATACTTTATTACAGAATCAAGTTCATTGCACCTTAATGCTGCATTTTATCGTCACTAGTGAAATTTGTTCCTCGTTACACAACTCTGCTCACAGTTGAACATGTGGAGATGCATTGCTTGTTAATGTAACAGACAAACCTAGTAGAAAAGAACTGCTGTACAACATACCTAATAATTTAAATAGTCTCAGTTTCTCAAAATCAAGAATTGAACATTAAATGATATGACCTTGCCTTTTACCCTCATATACAAATAAATTATCATACAAAGAGTTTAAGCTTAACTTAAAATTAAATTGCACCTATAAAGGCATGGGATTATTTGTACCTTTTACAAAACCTGTTAAAATCAAGGGCTGCTACAAAGAATGAGGTATACTGAAGACTCCCTTTACTACGTGGCCTCCAGAATAATGGCTTTTTCTATTGAGTTTTAGTTTGCACACCACAGTGTTTTTGCTCGCAAAGCATTAGAAGTTCTCTTCCAGGAACCGTTTCTATATACACTGTATACTGCACCAGCAAAAAATATAGATTTATATAAATATAAGGAGCCCCCCCCCAACCCAAAAAAAAGCCCACAGCTGCGCCCTCTATGCCCGCACCCACCCATACGCTTTACCCCCTACCCCCATCAAACCGGAAGTGGTCAAGAATGGGGAAGTTCCTACATTGGAACAGAAAGGAAAAACAAGCGTAGTGTTATTTTACATTACAGGTTTTGATCTATCGGCTTATTTATTCAGTAAATGCAAGGTCCAACCATTGTGGTAGCTAAAGGCGTTCAATTCTTGAAGTCACAAAATACACATCTCATACTCCGTGAGGCCAGCCCCACTTGGACTTGCTTTGCAACCCTCAGCTACCCAAGTTCAGAAACACCTGAACGTTTCAATTGAATGGTTAGAAGTTCTAAACAGGAGTAGGTGCAATAATGAAGGGACAATTAGGCTGCTCAGTGTAAAGCATTCTTCGTCACAAGCTCATCACAGTGCAGACCTGACTGCATTAATATGCGCAGGAGATAAGTCAATGCTGTCTGTATTTGGTAATGAAAAAGGCTTTCATTTTTGTATCCAAAGTGCATAGTTAAAACCATTCAAAGCGTTCCTCCTCAGTGACAGTTCAGTAGTCCCATCTTGAGCATCCTTCGGAGATTACGACGTGCTTTGAGGTCTTGCTTTCCTCCAGAAAAAGCCAGAAAATTATATAAAAATGTCACGCAGTTCTGACTTTTATCAGCCAGGTAAACAAACTTTACCTGCAAATAGTAGTCCAACTATAGTAAAGAAAATGGATAAAACAAACAGTACATATGACGAGCCAACTACCGTGTTGTGAGGCAATTTATATGGTTGCCCACCAACTTCATTGATGTAAAATCCTATCGGAAATATCAGAGCGGCCATACAGAAAAGGATCACTGAAAACAAAAGGAAAAACAGCACATTAGTAACAGACAATTATTGAACAGCATGTATGAGCATAAAACAATAAAAAAATTATGAAATATTCTAACAGTTTTACTTTGAGCTTTAATTCCTCAGGTTCAAAATACAAGCAGAACGGGCGGAAAGTTCCCACTTCTATCCTTTGAAACAGATACCATGTGTGACAAAAATACTTGCTCTACTTTGCACATACACTGTAACTAAATAGTAACTATTCAGTGGGCTCAGCCAAATTTGCAGATGAAAGCAGGAAGAATAACAGTAAAGAGCGGTTTCAAGACAGTAAAGGAGTACAACAGTCTATAAATTTGCTACTATACTAAACATGGAAAAGTCATTTTAATTTAGAGAAATAAATTATCACCTCTCACAACCCCCGAAATGCCTTGAGAGGCTCACATTTTAGTCACTGCTGAAAATACCCAGGGTACTACAGCAGAAGTCAATATACTAAACACCTACACAAACGACATCAGTTTTGTGTGTATGTAAAACATGTCACATTTGGGAAGCATGATCTACACTTGTCTAAATTATGGCAATACACTACGAGTGCTGCTTGGCAAAACTAGTTTGTTAACTCCTGCATCGGCAATCTGCATCTACAGATTTACAATGGCTGCAACATCTCATAATCAGCTTCAGCCAATTCCCAGGGAACACAAAAAAAACAAAGTCTAGGAGGACCCTTCGCACTCTACCAGGGCTAAAAAGCATTTTTTTTTTTTAAATGTTCAGAAAATCCAGGGATCTGAACTCATGGATTTTCCCGAAGATAGATAGATAGATCAGTCTAACACCCCCGGCCCCCCTTTACATTTTTTTCAAAATTTTTCCCCTAGGTAGGCCAGGTTCCCAGGGTATTTTTTTTTGTAGGGGGGCATGGGTGGGGTGGGGGGGGCTTTAGTCTCCCCCTTGCGGTCCCATTGCACACTGGGTGACCTGTGGGCCACCGAGGACAGATGGACGGCCCCCAGGGCCAAAATCGGGACCGGGAAACATGCAGTCCCCCTCATCCATGGTTCTCTCTTTCAACAGCTAAGAGTATGCAAATGTGCTTGGTCCTACACAGTCTACCATATCCGTATGCATATGTTTTTACCCCTTTTTGCCAGGATGATGGGCAGCTTCACATTACGCAGCTGTAGTGTAGAATACATACTAGATATTTACCCAAGGAGGCCGAAAGAACTCCACTTGGGTAGATATTTCATGCAAAGCTGTGGACTCTTGTTGAATAAAAGGGCAAGTAAAGTTCCTTTGCGGCAGAGTCATTCACACAACTACTGACACACCCATACAGACACACACCCACTCACAGATGCACACTTACTCATGCACCATGCAACCACCCACTCACAGACCCACTTAGACACTCAGACCCACACATACACTCGGAGACTTTCACACCCATTGTCACACTCCAAATACCCTGTCACACCTACTCTTACTCCCAGACAGACCCTCTCACATCCACTCTCACACCTATTCTCGTCCTGTGGCTAACTCTCGCCGCACACTGCCAAAGGATGTGTGCAGCACAGGGTTGGGCAGTTAGGGAGGTTGGCCGCAGGCCCTACCCTGCAGCCAACCCCTGTTGCTCATGGCCAAAAGCCGTGTGTGGCAATGGTTGGCTTAACGTACACTAATGAAAATTACTTTATGTAAAAATGTTAGGAAATAGAATTAATTTAAAAAAAAAAAAAAAAAACATAGAAACTCACTTAAAAAAAAAAAAAAAATGTTACAGGGATGTTAGGTTCTGAGTTTTTTCACACAAAACCAGAGAAATTCAGCAGTTCCAGTTATTTAAAATAAATATAATTCGCTGCCTAAGGTAACTATAACTCGCACTCTCGCCATGCACTGCTAATTACCCCATATATTACAGCACCCATGACAACTTTATCATCAATAAAATATCAATGAAACACTAGAAGTCAAACCATTGAAGAAATAACTGCATGGTGGGGGCACGAGTTATAGTTACTTGAAATAACTGCTGAATTTCTCTGGTTTTGTGCAAATAAATTCAGAACCTAACTATAACGTCCCTGTAACCTTTGTTATTTTTTTTATATATATATATATATATATATATATATATATATATATATATATATATATATATATATTTATTTTTCACCTACTGGTTGTTGCCAGTAAGTGGTTATAGTAAGGACCTAGTTTCTATAGATAAAGGCAAGACAAAAAAAAAGCGCTCTAACTTTGGCGCTGTCTGAGGAATCTTCCTGAAATTTTCAAAACTTATACTTTGCTAAGTTCAGCTTCTGTCTTGAAAGTTTCAAGGTGATCTGTCAAGCGGGGGCCGAGAAAAAGGGGGGGTCCCAAAACACATTTCCCTTTATCATTTTTCCACACAACTTTTAGACACGCCTATAGCCCAAACCACTGAACGGAATTACACCAAATTTTAGCATGAAGCTAGATTCTGTTCTTGCAGATCACGCCTTTTGTGATTTGGTGTGAATCTGTTCAGTGGTCTTGGAGAAATTTAAGGCCCAAAAGATATAGATATATAGGTATGTGGATCCACGGCAGGTCGATACGGAGATCCTTGCGCCACAGGAGGAATCTGATTGGCTGCCTGCAGCCTGAGAGAAATGTTGCAGCTGCCATTTTCTTTTCTTGGTAAACGGTCCTCGGGGATGAAATGTGGGGGCAGTGGGTCAGGTTACAGGTTCCCTGATCCTCTAAGGCTGATATAGTTGTGGTGATGGGACAAATAATGGCTTTGCAATGCGGAAAATTATTTAATTTTTTTTGTTTTATGCTTCACGAGATACGCAGATCCACCCGCTGGGCCCAGCGAGCCTGGTGTGAATCTGCAGTTTGATCCACAGAGCTTGGGAAGCATAAAAAACACAAACAAACAAAAAAAAACAGACTAAATTCTAACAGAGACACTCTCACATTCAGTATTAAGAAAAATCCACAAGACCTAAACACATCTGAAAACTAAACATTTGAATGAGTCCAGGGTGGTGTGCTTCACATGCACCCACCACCATTTTCTTACCCACAATACCCTGCCAACCTCCAACTTTGCTGGAAATAACACATTTGTTCCCCATTTTTGTGATGGAACCTTCTGGAATCTGTAGGAATCCACACAAAGCCTACCACCCATCATTGACTCATCTATCCCAATAAAAATTCTGCCCCACTTGTCAGCCTAAAAATGATTTTTTTCCCCCCGAAACTGCCCTTTTGGACCAGCTTTGGTTCTCAATCAATTTCAACGTGTTTTAGCTCTTCCCTGTCACAGGCACTTGGCCCACCTACACAAGTGAGGTATCATTTTTACCTGGAGACTGAGGGGAACGTTGGGTAGTAGGACATTTGTCCTGGTGCGGTGGTCCCACACAGAAATGTGGGGAGAATGTGATTTTCTGATTTATTTATTGTAACTTTTTTTTTTTTTTTTAGTGCTAAATTTTAGGTTTGCTGAAGATTCTGGGGAAGATAATATTGGGGGATCCATGCAAGTCACACCTCCCTGGACTCCCTCGGGTGTCTAGTTTTCAGAAATGTCTGGGTTTGGTAGGTTTCCCTAGATGGCTGCTGAGCCCAGGACCAAAAACGTAGGTGCCCCCCCCCCCCCCCCCAAAAAAAAAACAGGTAGTCCCAGAAAGCTAAACATTTGTGAAATGTAGACAAAATTCTGAATTCACCAAGGGGTCATTTGTGTAGATCCTACAGCAAATAACAAATAAGCTGAAATTGAAGTTACATTTTTTTTTTTTTTTTTTTTTAATTCTCTCCACGTTTTTCTCTAACTTTTCCATGCAATGTCAGAATTTTAAAAGCAATATACTGTTACGTCTGCTGGACTCTTCTACATTGCCATAGCCAGGCAAAAACTCATGCATACACCAACACAGACATGTACAAACATATGCAATCACTGATACAGCATTACAGATACTAATGCATACACAGACACACCCAAATGCAAAAACGATGCATGCACTGACAAACCCAGGCCCACATGACTGCATACACTGACAAACTCCGATGCACAGATTAATACATCCGGAGACACATTAATACACACACGAACACACTGAGATACACACTGATGCATATACGGAGACACCCAGGCAGAGATGCTAATACAGAAACTAAAAGCCAGTTACATAGTAACGCTTCAATTCTAACACACAGGTAAACACTATTGTATACCTTGACATACCCAGGATCAGATTTACACATACACTAACACACCCATGGACACAATTATGGATAGACTGAGACACTTACACAGAAACTGGTAAAACTTATACATGAAAATGAAAAGTTATATATGCACTCACACATGTATGAAAATACTGATGAATAATAAAGACTCAAACACAGCTCTGTGATTCGGTGGTGGGGGTTCTAACAAGAACCATTTTTATTTTTTATTTGTCTTGTTTTCCAGAAAATGTACTGGAAACGTGGGGAAAACTTAAATCCAATACATTATGAAAGAACAACAGTGTGCAATAACAGCTAGTTTGAAGAAAATTTGAATTTTTTTTTTTAGCAATAGTGGTTTTTGACTTGCAAAAAATTAAATAAATAAAATAAAAAAATAAATAAAGTTGTTACAGTTTCAGCTTTTGCAACCATAAGATTATGGCAGATGCTGCAGGATGTTACCTTTTGACCTTATGTGGTGCATGTGGCTGGCATACTGATATTCTGAGCAGTAGCCTGGCTACATGATGATGTACCATGTTCTGATTCAGAAGGTGTCATTTATTTTTCTCTCATTCGTTGGCATGCCCATTCGTGTATTGTGCGCAGATGTTTCCACATACTCGACTTTCTGTGGCTGTATTTCTTTGATGTACCACAAGAGAGATTTTTTTCATAGAGGTTGTATTTCACAATTCTTGCACTGACTATTTTTCCCTACTAAAAAATGCCATACATCACTCTTTTCTAGATGAAGAAGGATGCTGTTGAGAATCATCTTCTTCAGGAATATCTTGAGACTCTCCAGGTGGTGGTGGAGCACTCCCTTCAGCCATTCTG